>NC_056561.1:30920177-31114187 GCF_013358625.1 Macadamia integrifolia | reverse complement strand
TTTTTTTTTTTTTTTTTTTTTGATAAATAACTTTGTGTATTATGGGAAAATATAGATACAAAGAGAGGCAATCCCACATACTCCTTTTAGGTAGACCTAAAGAAGAGTAATGAGATCCTTAATCCAGCAGGACAAGCCCTGCTGAACAAAAAAATCAACCACTCACATGATCATTATTTCCTAAACTAGAGAGTATGCCTAGTATACTTATCCATTTGTAAGTCTTGTGGGAAGTCCTCTGACCAAATAATCTACTAGATGTTGTCAAGGTCTTCTCCCCACTTTCCATTGATTGGTAAGATATTCTTTTATTTGTTTAGAGGGGAGCTTGGGGTGGAATCCCTGACTTGTGGGTCCCATATGTTAGCGGGGTGAGACACAGGAAAGGAAAATGCTGAATAATTACTGTTTATCTCCATCCCTGACAGTTTGGATAGATTTTAGGGATTAAAATGGGGAAGGTTAGGAGATAAAAGCGGACTTTACCGAGAAAAAATAATAATAATAAAAGAGAGAAAAGAGGAGAGAAAGACGGAAGAGCACGTCACTGAGAAAGGCGAACTTCACCCAAAAAAAAAAATAAGAGAGAAAAGAGGATAGAAATACGGAAGAGCACCATCACAGAGAACGGAGGACTTTACCAAAAAACAAAAAAGAGAAAAGATGAGAGAAAGATGGAAGAGCACTGTCACCAATGGCTTTGATTCAAACAGCAATGAGTTGCAGGAACGAGATTCGAGCAACGTTCAGTTGGTTGGAGGAGAGAGATTGTTATACCCATGCCCAAAAACCCGGGCTAATTTCAACTTTTGTACATGAGTGATGCAATCAGGTGACAACCACTAGTTACTTATGGATTCGCCCGGCTCATTACATGGAAGGACTACAAACCATTGAAGGAGTTAAGGTATGTACTCTACCATTAAAGAGAATTTCCCCGAACCTTGTTAGTGAAATGTACAAAGAGGTGGAGCCCACACACCGAAATCACCTTGAGAAGGCCCTACTCAACTTAAGGAACGATTTCCTCACAAGGGTGACCAGTTCAGCCTTCACCGACTGATGGAGCATCTACCGGTGAACACCCTCCGGTGAGAATACTAGCTGAAAACGGGTTAATTTTCCATGGGACCCAGGTCTTCGCACCCGTACACATCAAACCACCCCCAATAGTTGGGACAACCTATTGGGGAATAGATTAATGTATCCGGACACCCTAAGGTGGGCCCGTTAGTGCCGAATAGCGGAATAACCCGGTATTAGGTAAAAACCTATTAATTCCCCAAACAACCCTTAATGGGACTTAAGTGGCTATAAATAGGACTCTTACCATTCATTTCTTCTCCTACCAAAATAGAAACAAGGAAAGGGAGAAAGAAGAAGAAGGAGGAGAAGGAAGGCAAGGGAGGAGGAAGAAGAGGGAAGCAAAGGGAGCTCCTACCATTGAAGGTAAGTTCCTCTCTCTACCATTTAGATAATTCTCTCTCTCTCTTTCATACCCCATTCTTGACCTAGGCCAGGTTGGGGAAAATCCTAATCAAAATCCCTCTACCGACATACCCAATCTACAAATTGAATAGGGGATTTTGGTGTGAGGGACCTAATCAAGCAAGTTAATCATTCACCATGTAGTGGGAAGACATCTTACATGAAAAGCCCCAAATTTGGCAACCTAAAACCCTAGGATTTGGGAAGTTGCCAAGTCCTCTACAACTAGTTATCCCAAACCCAAAATTAGGTTAGGAAAAATGAAATTAAACACATGAATAATGGATTTGAGTGATCACACAAGCAATTGATGGTCACTACATGAACCCCCCCAACCGACATTCCTCAATTTAGGTTAACCTAGACTTGAAAAATGGGGATTTGAGTCTATCTTATGACTCTATGTAAATTAACCCATCAATTACACTAAACCTAAGCTAGGTGTGGTGTGTGTGAGTGCCCCACATACAAACCCACTCTAAAAATCACAAAAACCTAAGCTATAAACTATGTAAAAGAGAAGAGAGAAAGAATAGAGTTGGGAAATGACACCCCACTGAACTACATGCACTCCCACCACCATACACAGGGGCCACAGGGCCTATAGGGCTAATCTGGGCAAGGAAACCCCTCTTTTAACTTCACCGGCTAATGCTCACCGGCCAGCCAGTGAAGGCAGTAACCATCCACTAGTGAACCCTATAGATGTCATTTTGAGGTTTTCAGACCTTGCAGATCCATCCACTGATGAACCCACCGGTGGATGAGCATCCATCGGTGAGCATCCACCGGTGAAAATATTATAGAATTTGCATCCCTTTCGGATTTGTTCACCGGTGAACCATTTTAAAGCTAATTTTTAATCCTTTTATTGGGGCATGGGTCCTAGTGTCCCACTCCCCTATAGATAACCAAATAACCTAAAAACACTATGTGTCTTAGGAGTGGAACCGAGAAGTGACGGGAGCACGCAACACGAAACCATCAACTATCTACCGCCATCTAGAACTAAAGGTGAGGGGATTTTGTGTGTTTTTATGGAATACTTGTATCATAATGTATATGTGGATGAATTATATCATTTTGTATATTATTATATTATTCCTTATGTGAAGTGTTGATGTGGCATGAGAATGTGGATTATGATTGTGTGTATGTTTGTGTGTGACTGGGATGCAGGGTGGCCTGTGGTGGGTGCCTACGACATTGTATGCCCAGGGTGTGTGTGCGTGTGTATATGGAGACTGGGGTGCAGGGTAGCCAACGGTTGGTGTCGGCAACACTGCATGCTCAAGGTGTGTGTATGTCACTGGGGTGCAGGGTGGCCAACGGTTGGTGTCGGTGGCACTGCATGCTCAGGGTGCTTGTGTGTGTGTGTGTGATTGAGTTGCAGGGTGGCCAATGGTTGGTGCCGGCGGCACTACATGCTCAGGATGAGTGTGTGTGTGAGTATGATTGAAATGTGTTGTGGCATATTAGAATGCACTGGGTTAGGATAACCACCCTGGTGCTACAACCCTTGCCAATAGGGGTTTATGTATTGGCTAATACTCTCATCCGACGGTCCATGATTGGGGATGATTTTCGGTGACTGAGGTGCGCAGATGCCAACATCGTGATAGACCCTCATGCGATATTTGATTCGGTGACAGGTATACCCTACATGTGATGTTGGATTCGATGTAGTGGTACTATGGGAGGGTTATTAATAGGGTTTTACCAGGTAACGATGTGGTTTTAGAACCGGCACGCTCCTGACTCGCAATTAGTTTGTATCGCTGGAGACTAATAACGTACATTCATGACTGGGGATAATACCTATGTTGCAGTAACACTTATACCCCTTCGGACTTCGAAATTGTTGCTTAAAATTGTTTGGTAAAACCAAATCATGTCATTTCATTCATCTAATTGCGTTCATCTAACTACATTGTACCGTTCTTTTGCTTCTTCCTCTTCACATCCATTCACTTCCTTCTCTTCCTCCTCTTTAAACCCATATTTCTTCAATGATTTTGCCCCCAAATCTCTCTCTACTGCTTAACTTGAACGAAAATTTCTCTCTTTCCCTCTCTCCAACTCTGTCACACCCCACCTCCTCTAGGTAAAGGTATACGGCACTGGATACCCATATCCAGTCAGCCTAACCCTCCAGGATCACAGATACAATACCCCAATCCATAAATGCCCCAAAATCATAACTAAAATCAGAGTACACATATAACATTTGTAAACTTTACTACTGGTGATTCACTAAATGATAATTACCATATACCCAAAATTCATTTGAATTTCAATCCTAGGTATTACAAGATTATAAATAATACATAAGGATAAATAACTGACAATAAAGAAGCGATGTCTATCAGCACGGTGTCTCACGGACACAAGCCTTACCGCTACCATCGAAGTCCTAAGCCTGCCTCTGCATTGGTTCCACCATCGAAAAAGGTTGCAACAAATGGGGTGAGCTTCCATGAAGCCCAGTGAGGGGTACACACACACCCACGCATCCACAACAATCAATAAAATAGAAACAAGTATAAATTCTCACCCATAAACTATAAATAAAAAATAGACCTCAATTTACCAAAGTTCAAAACAATAAGTGGCGCAACCAGAGAGAGAGAGAGAGAGGGAGAGAGAGATGCAAAAGCCATCTTTTTTTTTTTTTTTTTTTTTGTTAACCAAGGTGTCCAGGCCAACTTATACGCATCTCGACTAATCTTCGAGGAGACTAGCATAGCAACCCACCGCCATGATCTCCACTTAAACCGCAGATGCACAGATGGGCACAGATGGGGAATCAAACCTGAGATCGTGCGCCTAATCCACACAATTCCCAGTTCTCCATAACGGGTGAGTATAGAATAAATAAGAAAACACAAACACACACACTCACTCACACAATGCATATGACAGGATTCGATCCCACGACCTCCTCCCCTGGGTGCCGCTCCACAAACCGAAGCTACCACCACTAGGCTATCCTAGTATTCTTGCAAAATCCATCTGCTATCTCATCTGTATTGTCTGAAACACATAGATGAAATAGGTTTCCTCCCCAGATCCATGGTAAATAATAAATCCTTGCACCTCAGATCGTACCAGCATATGCAAAACCAAGACCTATAATATCATACAACTTAATATCAATTAGAACAAATAAAATGGATTTGAAAGATAGATTTTCAACATAACAAACAATAAAAAAAATATATTTTCCAATTCAACGGCATTAATAAGTGAAAGTGATATATGAGCCTGGATCAGGTTCACATATGAGAACATTCTCGTATGTCTCTAATAAAATTGGATTAGGGACATATGAGATTGTTCTCGTGAACTTGATCCGGTCTCATATTTCTTTCGATGTAATTATTTGTTACGATTCTGAAAGAACTCAACCCCATAAACCGATTTACAAGGCGAGGGGACCCAAGACTATATTCCGGATCAGGTAGCCCTTTCTAAGGGGCATTCACTCGGCTCCAAGGTTTCTACCCAACATACCACTGTTTACGGTCCTGGAAGAACTCAACCCCATAAACAGGCTTACAAGGTGAGGCACCCAAGACCATACTCTGGATCAGGTACCCTTTTCTAAGGGGCATTCACTCTGCTCTAAGGTTTCTGCCCAACATACCATTGTTACAGTCCTAGAAGAACTCAACCCCATAAATCGACTTACAAGGTGAGGGGACCCAACACTATATCAACCCACATTAATTCTCATAGGAAACCGATGTGGATTAGCCCCCCATAAACTAATATGTGATCGTAACATTATTCCTCCCTCTTCTAGATTCTTCCCAAATGCATCAAATCTTAGAGTCTAAATTAGGTACTCATTCTCGTACGGTATTTGAACTCATTCTCGTACGGTATTTGAATCACATTTGGACTCCACTTAATCTCTCTCCTCTTTTAATTAGTTTTTATTTTCAGTGAAGTTCAAATGTGGATCAAACACCGTTCGAGAATGACTACGAGAATCATTCTCGTACAAGGACTTGATCCACACCCCAAATCTGAGGCATCAACACAATATCAGCAAACAAACAGATAAGAAAAGGTCCAAGTAAAAAATGTCAATGATTTTCCTTGAGTAACATGGCGATGATTGAAAAAGTCAAGTTTAACGCGTTAATAAATAGACTAATTCAATCCTAGCAATTCAGGATGTTCCTGTTAATGCAAATATATATAATAGTAATCAACAACTTAACTATCTCTATAACCTTCGAACCAAAAGAAAAAAAAAAAAAAAAACCCATCTCTAGAACCCCACAATCAAAATGATTTCTGTAACCCGTCTTCTATTCCTGATCTTATTTCATATTCTTATCCTCTTCCATGAACCAGCAGAGACCGTAGGAGATGATACCAGAACAGTAAACCTTGGTGCAATCATCAATACAAATTCGCGCATTGGAAAGGAAGTGAAGACAGCATTGGAAATAGCTATCCAAAGCTTCAACAACTATAGTGACCACTACAAGCTAGACCTCCAAAAACGTGATTCAGGCGGAGATCCTCTTAAAGCAAAATCTGCCGGTGGGTTATTAGTTATATATTGAAGCGATTAAAATCATATTTTTATATATAACATGTTTGGACTGTTTTTAAAAAAACCTTATACGGTTTCTCTTTTGCTCGAGAGAGGAGAGAGGAGGGAGGAGGAACCACAGGGCGGGGTATCCTCAGTCGGATCCACATGGTGAATTAATCTTGCGGCTCAAGAAAACTTAGATTTTAGTGTACGGTTTGGTACAATTTTTTTCTGGTTAAAATCAAAATCGAATCATTCAATAAAGTTTCAATTGATTTTGGCTTAACGGATACAATTTTGGTTTTATTGATTTTATTAGGTACTTTAATTTCTTATTCAAACAGCTTCTTTCTCATATTTTTTTTTATTGAAATGGATGTTTATTGCTATATTATTTTTTTAATAATTATAAGATTATATTCTTTTTATTCAAAAGGTCTGAATGTCTTTTTAATTTTTTAGTGGGATTTGTTTATTCTTACTATTGTTATTTTATTCTAATCATGAATGACTTAATTTATTATGTATATATTAATCGGTTCTAAATGATTTATCACGGTTTGAATGGTTTAGTTATGTTTAAACTGTTTAACTAAATGTCTCAATTTTGAAACTAATACTGAACCTATGATTAAACAGTTTTATAATTTAGTTCTAACAGGCTCGGTTTGGTTTCAATAAACGAATTTGATTTGATTTTGACACCCTTACCTCATACTCTTATTCTCATTCTTTTGGTTTTCTTGTAATTTAGTTTTCCGAAGCCAATTCTTCCTCTAGAATTGTATCAGTGAGAAAAAAATATTTGGTTGCTCTTTTTTGTGCACGAATTGTATCGTGATGGTTCTACCGAAAAAAAAAATAGTATCGTGATGGTATGATAACAACCCCCAAGGGGTTGCGAAGTTGGCAAGGGACCTTCGTTTCAAGAAATGTATGGCCGGTGTTGAGTTTGACTCCTCTTACCTCCTTGGGGCCACTTCCACAGGGTGTTTAGTGTTTTTCACTGTTTTCGATGAAAATTGAATAATTTTCATTCAACCCCAGAATGACTTGATCAATGCAATTGTGGGGCCGACCGGAGTAGTTAGGCGTAGTTAGGCCAAAGGCCTAAATAATCGTCATTGGCAAAAAAAAAATAATAATAATAATAATAATAATAATATGGTCTGATAACATTCTTCTTATATTTGTCATTGTCGATATTAATATTAGATTACTCTATATAAATATCCACCCACTATTTCGGTGAGTTATTTGTTTTCCAAGAGTGTATTATATTTCTTGATGCATGGTAACCTCTAGTTTAACTTAGAGGAACATTGTAATCCCATTATATACATGATGGTGGATATTTTATCTGAACTAACTGGGTCCCATGATTTTCCCCTTTTACCTTAGAAGGGATGTCTTTTTTTTTTATAGTTTGGCTTGAATTTGATTTATCTGCATTATTATTATCTCCATATTTTTATTGTTATGTATCACCATTAATTTATACAGCTGATGACTAATTCTGATGTATATATTGTTGATAACAGCGGAACAGCTCATCAGGAAACAGCGGGTGGAGGCCATTCTTGGGATGGAGACATGGCAAGAAGCTGCGTTAGTTGCTGAAGCAGGAGACCGAGCAAAAATACCCATATTTTCCTTCGCTACAACTTCTGTCCCCGCGTCATTGACGAGCAAGCAATGGCCTTTCTTGGTTAGGATGACCAACAATGAAGCGACAAAGATGAAATGTGTGGCTACCGTTGTTGGTGCCTATAAGTGGAGGAATGTGATTGCAATCTATGAAGATGATAGTTATGGAAGCAATTCAAGAATGTTTGTTGTTCTCTCTGATGCTCTTCGAAATGTAACCTCTCAGGTTGAGTACCGAATGGCTTTCCCGCCCATATCTTTGCTTTCAAATCCCAAAGATGAAATTTTAGAAGAGCTGGGGAAGTTAAAGAGCAAGCATTTCGCTAGGGTCTTCATTATTATTCAACCTTCAGTATCATTTGCTTCCCATTTGTTTAAAGAAGCCAAAAGAATTGGACTGATGGACAGAGAGTCTGTTTGGATTACTACAAATGCGATTGATTCCTTCAACTCCTCTCTCAATCCCTCCATGCAAGGTGTTTTCGGAATTAAGACTTACTTCTCTGAAAGTAGCTTTTCCTTCAATGATTTCGATTCTAAATTCAGGGAAAAATTCCGTTCTGAGTATCCAGATGAAGAGAAATTCAAACCCGGAATCCATGCAGTTCGAGCATATGATGCTATTTCTACTCTAAAAAGTGCAATGAATAACAATTATAGTATTACTACATCAAAGTTATTGGTAGAGAAAATATTGTCTAGTAGATTCAGTGGCTTAAGCGGAGAAATTCAGTTCGAAGACGGAGAATTTGATAATTCTCCGGTTTTCCAATTTGTTAATGTCACAGGAAATAGTTACAATTATACCATGGAAGGACTGAAGGGAGGAACAGTGGAATGGCCAGGAGGGCTACGGAGAGTACCGAAAGGATGGGTATATCCTAGTGATTTAAAGCCCATGAAAATTGGTGTTCCGGGGAGACCAGTGTTTGAAGAGTTCGTCAAAGTGAAAAGAAATAAGAACCCAGATCTGCCACCAGTGCTTACAGGTTTCTGCATTAAGGTTTTTGAAGAGGCTGTTAAGATCTTGAGCCAGACTATATCTTATGAATTTGAAGACTTCAATGGAACCTACGATGATCTCATTATGAAAGTCAATGACACGGTATGGATCCCTTCTCTACATATATATGTACTAATTACTAAAGTGGTTCCTAACTGCTCTTTTTGTAGGCAACAGATTTTGAAATTTTTTTTGGTAAACAAGAAACCCAGCTAGTTGGATGGCATCCCATATGAGTGATTTGAGCTTGTGATACATAATTGCTATTTTTCCAAATATTCCTCCATCTGTGCAGCCTGTGATCGGACACATTTTATATTGGCTATACGAAACTTGGCTCCTGCCCGAATCCCTACTTGCAGCCAAAGAAATAGAATCTTGAAGGGTATTTTTGAAAATACCATAATCTATGAGGATATTTGTGAACCCAAGGGGTAAGGTGAATTATTCCATTTCTTTGACTGTGAATAGAGAGCGAAACTTGGCTGCTGCCTGGGTTACAATCTGCAATACCAACCAGGGGAATGGAATCTTAGAAGTAGAGGTGGAAAAATTCACTTAAGGTGGATATTTTCAAATCTGTCCTTGGGATTCCATTCCCTTGACTGCAACCTAGATAGTAGTGAAATTTTTTCCGCGAATAAGGGTTCCAGTTACTTGTTGTAGTCATTTTTTTTTTTTTGTAATATCTTTCTAGAAATATCAAGAGGTTAGTTTATTCCGTAGCTAGGAAGACATTACCTATGACGTATGACATAATTCCACCAATTTTGTTTTGCCATATATATATATGCATCTTTTTTTTTTTTTTTTGGTAAGATATATATATATATATATATATGCATCTGACAAAGAAGAGTGTTTGTCAATGTTTGTGGGTCAAACTCAAATTCGACGGAAGACATATGATGCTGCAGTTGGTGATATAACGATCTTGGCCGACCGATCCAAATACGTGGAGTTCACTCGACCCTTCACACCATCAGGGCTGTCATTGATAGTCCGTGTGAAGAAGGAATCTCGGGCATGGATGTTCCTTAAGCCTTTCACAACAGAGGTATGGGTAGTCACTGGTTTGGTCTTGCTCTACACCATGTTCGTGGTCTGGTTCTTGGAACATGGATCAAATCTAAACTTCAAAGGCACAAGGAAGGTTCAACTAGCCAATCCCTTGTGGTTCACCTTCTCAACACTCTTCTTTTGCCACAGTAAGTATACGTCCAGTATCAAATTATACATATCATTGACTCGTAATTTTTTTCCATCTTTTCCGAAAAAACTAGTGGATGAGCCTATGACATAACAATTAAGTTGCATTATTACAACGCGTTGATCAACTTAGAAACAGCCTCTCTTGTAAAACAGGGTAAGGTTGTGTACATTTGTCCTTCCCTGACCCTGCAATAGCGGGAGTCTTGTGCTATGGAAACGCAACCCTAAAAGTGATGCAAAAGGTAATAAAAAAACAAGAGCAAACAATGGACACAGGTTTACGAGTTTCGGCAAAATTGCCTACGTCCTCCGTGAGATGAGATTATGCTTCATTATCAATGGAGAATAGGGTTACATCGCTCATCCTCACACCTCTTAGAATTGCTAACAAAGAAAGTAAATCTCGCTGTAAATATATAGCGAAAAACCCTAATACTGGAAAGTACAAAACTACCCTCAAATAAGAAACTTGTGCAGGGATTACGGCCCCCAACACCCCCACTACATAGGGGGGCCTACACCAATACTCCCTGGATTAAACCACGATGGAATACAAGACATCGTACACCAACATTGTGCATTAGTTTCTTTCTTTCTTTCTTTCCTTTTTTTTTTTTTTTTATGGGGAGCTTTCTTTTCCCCACATATATATATAATACAATACAAGGGAAGTAGTTCTCTGTTTGGGAGCACAACGTACACTAGTGCTTCCTGAATATCTCTCCTATTACAATAGAAGGCCAGGTATTCATTTTATTGGGGGAGGAGAGAGACATACTCAGGGAAGTGCTAATGTACACTACGCTCCCGAACATAGTCTATTCCCCCCCCCCACACACACACACATATATATATATAGGAGGAGAAACGTCATCTGTCTAGCATTCCCCATGGTCACATATAGCCCCTTTTTAGGGGGCAGAGACGTCTTTTCACAGGCCCCCTAAAAACAAGGGTTATGTGTATGGGATTGTATATATATATATATATATATATTTAAGAACTGTGAGAAAATGTTCTTTGTTTGGGAGCATTGCTTAAGTTAGCATTTTCTGTGTCTATCTCTATCTTTTCTTAAATGAAAGAAAGTGATAGATGCATGGGATCGCTGGCATAAACCCCGCTCCCAGACGGAAAACATTTCTCTATATATAATAATACAACCGAGCTAACAAACAAAGTATGACCAACAATATTACTGCTCCTTCTACAGGTGTTTCCATCAGGTTCACATCTTGCTGCTGACTTTTCCAATGCCATTCTACAACTATTGGAGAATGGAGATATTACAAGATGGGAAGAAGAATGGTTCAATGTTGATGCCAAATGTTCAATATCAGGATCTGATGTTAACAAGGAGAGCTTGGGCCTTGATAGCTTTGGGGGGCTTTTTGCTCTCACTGGTGGCGCATCTACCATGGTCTTTATAATACTCTTTGTCCTTCGCCTAAGGAAGAAACGTAAACAGTACCAAGCGATAAGCGGAGATAATATTATGATGTCCTTAAGTAATGGAAGTCGGTGGGCTCGAGTAAGAGAACTTTTACCCGTACTTTTGCACCAGACACCAAGCCAGCATCATCTTTCAGAGATGAGTCATCTTGAGTATAACAGTACTCCGGGGTATGGTCAAGCTCAACCAATGGCTGAAATTGAAATGGAGGAGACATCCACTACCGATTTATTAGTGTAAGTATATAGTTTCCTAGACATGTATGATCTTTATTCTTGTTTTGTAAGTTCAATTGTGATGGATGACTTCTCACTACATTGTAATCAGTTTTGGTAAATGGTTAGCTTTGTTTGTATTATGTAAAACCTTCATTTGTTTATGTAGAAATTTTTTCATTTTAATATTTTTCAATGCTTATTTACCATTAAAATAAGAACATGAAGGATCTATCTGAATGTATTCGGAGCGGTTACCTATTTTATTTACATTGTCCTTATTTTTTCTTGGGCAAGAGAACCCTATTTGCTTGTGCGGCCATCATGCTAGCACATAGGCTAATGAAGGCCGCTCAAAGGTTTTTGAGGGGGGTTTGGTCTATCTTGCTATTAAAAAAAATTATTCTATTATAATTTGTGAATCATCTTTTTTTTTGGTAGAATTTTTTTAATCATCCTTGAATTCCGAGAAGTTGAATATGTATGCCATATTTGTAGAATAAAATTTGAAAATAACTTTTGCTCCCACGTTCTCTCCACGATGCGGCTGCTCAAGATAATAGAGTGGCAATTTCCCGACCATCAGCTACGCTTGAGTTCACAAAATAGCGATTTTCAGGAAGGAAGTTCATTGTTAAGGACAAGATGTGGAATCCTCGTATCCAATCTTCTTCAGGCTCTACTTTTCGGCACTTGATACAATGGAGACAATTTGTTAAAGACAATCGGGTTAGTCGACGAAGATTGACGGGAGAGTTTGGAGAGAACCACTCAGTAATTTTTGTGAATAAATATGAACTCCCCACTCACCTTGAAAATTTCTTATTTCTAATGAAATTCTTAACCATTTCTTCCAAGCATATGAACTCGATTTACTATAAGGCTTCAATAGGGTCAGGCTTTCAAAACCCTAGCCCTGCCCCAAGTCCTCTTAGCTGGGCCTAGGCCAAGCCTGACCCTGCTTAGGGCCTAAAAATCTCATTCCACACCCAACCTTGCCGGGTTCAGTCCTCCCCAAGCCCATTCTGATTGGCTTGGACTGGAAGGAATCGGGTGAGGTTGGCCCTTATTGACCTTGACCCTTGTTTATTTTTGTCAGTGGCGTTTTATGTTTCATCGTGGATCTCTTTCTTTGAAGACTTGGGAGAATTTACACAATTTTCATTATTTTACTGATTCATTTAACAAATAGAAAAGACCAACAGTTCCAAGCAAAAAAGAAATTGAATATGAAATACTTGAAATCTCGATAGACCAAACCTCAGTTCTCTAAAGTAACCATGGTTGGATTAGTAGTTATGGATACCTCAGAGATAACCATGGTTGGGTTAACCATTATAAGATCGTCCATGTCAGAAGAGAAAGGGACTATCCCACCAATGACTATCTTATCCATGGTAGAAAAGATAGGGTCCAGTCCTCTAATGAACATAAAGGACAGGGAATATAAAAGGAGAAGAGGATCAAAATCTTAGGTGGTCACCCTTACCTCTATTTTGCTTTCCTTTCTTCTCCACTGTGAATGCCATTACTGACTTAAGCATTGGAGCTTCCTGCACTGGAGTGCCCCTCTGGTCTTCACCCTCTCATCCGTTGGGTGCAGGCCAAGCTTGGCGGGAATTTGTAGCAACACTATGAATTTGTGGAAAATATGCTTTTGAAGAAACTTATTGTGTTGCAGTGATTCAATTTGTTTTTTGGTTCTTGGAATTGGCGATGTTGTTATTGGGTTTTGGGTTGCATTAATACAGTTGCTCCATATTCAACCCACTTTATTTTAGGATAGGCACGGCCCAACCACTGTGGGAGTGGTTAGGGCTGGGTGGACTACTATAGTAGTCACTTTTGGGTCCCTACAATCACATTACATGAATCACAGTTCTGCTCCAAAGAACACAAGCACAATTGGCCACTATGTTCCAGTAAGAATGTGGATCCCAGAAAACATGTAGTGACTTGGAGATTGAACTCCTTCGGGAAGAAGAGGAGATTTGAGGCCCTAGGGTGGGGCTCCTTGCTTCTTCCTCGAAACAAGTGCTTCCCTAGGCTTGTGAAAGCCTTCTATAGCAACTTAAAAAGAGAGCACGTTAGGCACAATAAATACTGGATCATGAGTCTTGTAAAAGTGGTGGATATTTCATTCAACACAGAGGAGTTTGCTGAAATAATCAGAATGTCAGCTACCAGGGATAGGGTTTATTGTGCCCCGAGGACAAACCCACTCCGTTTCTTCAGCAACCACAAGCAGTTCACCATGTCTCTAAAGGGGACCGATGAAGGGTGGTCCTCCTTCTAGAATTTGCTGCCCTCCCATAAGGCATTGTGCAGGATTGTACAGTTCAAAGTGATGCCAACAGTGAGGCATCACGACGAGGTCTCACTCCTCCAGGCCTTTGCCACCTCGTGTTTGTACTTGGGGAGGCAGATTTGCATGCCTTATTTGATGATGAGGCAAATGGCATATCGGGCGAATCACCCTATGGAGGATAATCTCTTCTATGGCACTACCCTCATGGTCGTCTTTGGGTACTTTGATGTGAATTTTGCTAATGAGGCTGCATATGGGTAGAAGGTCTACCCATTTGATCATATGACTATTCAAAAGATGAAGATTCCCCCAAGTGTAGGTAATGATGTGGAGTTGGCAAGGCCACAAGACAAGGAAGGGGTTGATAGTGATGAGGACTTTGGAGATAGAGAACAGCCATATGGTCACTAGCCTATGGATGCCCAGCCTCAGGACCAAGACCAGGACCAGGACCAGGAGGACATTCAGCTCCCTTATATGTAGGACCGACCACCACCACCATTCATAACACCACATCAAGGACCGGCTTCCACTTCATCCGATCCATCTCGTGAGACCACCATGGGTGACTAGATGGAGTATATAAAGAGGGGCTTCTTGGGTTTGAACACCTGATTGGGTACACTCGAAGGTTGGGTCTCATCCATAGAGCGGGAAATGCATGGGTGGTCCACCTTTTTAGGATTTCTATGAACTTGGATGAATTGTGTCTGCTGCTCCGCCTGTCGTTCGATGATCGACAACTCCAACCTCCCCTTTTGACTTTTTGACCATCATACTGCTTTATGTTACTTTCTAGTTGCTCTGTATTATGCTTCTACAAACCTAACCTTTGTTATCTTTTTAACTTTTCTTATGTTTTGGTACACTACCCTCTTGTAATCAGTGATAACCATTTTAATAGAATTTGAATTAAGTGTTCAGCTATAACTGTATGTATGGTTATGATCTTGGTATTTTTGATGTGTACGGCCTTGACACCTAGGCTTGTCTCCAATGTGTGAGCTAAAATTTATGAATTTTATTAAATTTTTATTTTGCCCTAATCATCAGCCCTCCCAATATCTTATGAGGTTGTGGGTTAAGTAGAGCATTACAATCTAATACCATGTTGTCAGACCCTGCTTCTCTAAAGCCTTGGCTGTGTGACCTGGACAACATTCAATGGCCAGCCAATCCTCCAGGATCTCGATGCGGACTTTAACAACACACAACCAATAAGATAATATAACCAAATTAGATAATTTAGTAAGGTCATACTGTAATTACAAGCTAATGAACTACTAGATGTTATCACAGTTAGTTATAAACTTTGTTTTTGAGATCACCATCCACTAAGTACAGTATTAGGAATACAATTCATAATTACACAAAAGAATAAAAAAGAATGGAAGATGATGTCTCCTCTCAGCCTACTGGCAGGTAGAACCGATGGGTGTCAGACCTACCAGTATGACCCGCCAGTCTATGCAGTTTGCACAGATGGGTTCTCCTACCCACCTGTAGCCCAAATGAGCTCCGATGGAACTCAAACTCACCAACAACCTTCTTCACGCTATTATAAGCGTCATGACCATATCTTGGGTCATTTGTAATTCTGAAATGGACGTATTTGAGAAACTCATCTTCCCGCGTCAGATCATATACATTTAGAACTAAACATGTTGTACTTTAAATTTCTAAATGCATGTTACTTGCTTAGAATCATGAGGATGGTTTATCATATGTTGAAACATGGTGATAATTTGTTGGACATATGTGGGATCTCTAGAATAGATGCCATAGTCGGCTTGGAAACAAATGCATTGGTACACCGTGGAATGGGATACGGAAGTACTATACAATTGTACTATCTCATATAGGAGCATGTGGTCACATTTTCTCGTGCTACGACCCTTCCCAACAGGGGTTTACGTGTTGGGTTATCACTGGGGGGAAGCATCGGTCGTGGACCGCCGTGGTGGTTAGAAGTACGCCTAGTTGATCATTAGGATAGTTGAAAGCCTTGGTGATATATTTAGAGGGCCAATCGTACTGCTTTTAATTTTTGCTGTGGTTCGACCACGATTTACCTTTCCGAGTGCTCACAGATGGCCTTCTCCGACAACCTTATGGGCGTATCGCTGGATGGAGAATGAGTCTCGTACCCAAGGTATATGAGCACTATGGTTGTGAGTAGCATGTAACCTATGACCTAGTATTGATTGCTTAGTTGAAATAGTTTTAAAATGAATTCCATACATATGGTATCATTTGATTTGTAATTACTTGTGTGCGCCTTTCTTTCTTTTTAGCCGTGCCGAGTCCCACCGACGAAACCCCAGTGAGGGATTGGTGGGTCCCCAAAGGATTGAGGGTTGTGTTGCAGGGCAACAGTAGCTGATTCTACTTGCTGTACTATTTTGATTCTTTTGGTATATTTTTCCTTTTGTGCTCTTGATAGTTAAATTGCTAATTCTTATGAAAATATCATGCCTACAGACCCATATGTAATTATACTATGTATGACAATTTGGGTATCAAGAGTATACGGGGATTTACAAGTATTATTCATGATAAGACTTTCGCTGTATTATATTATTATATCCCATGATTACGTATGCTTGTTGTGCTATAGTTACTGTATCAGATGATCCTAGTGGTTTCGGGTTACTCGGAGGAACCCAGTCACCGGTCCGATTCTATGTGAACGGAGTATGACACAGCTAGTCCCAGAATGAACCTCGATCCCCCAACCAACCCCTAGGTTAATGATCTCCCAAACTACACTAGTCACCGTGGACGCACCTCTAGCCATGTCATGTAGCGCCCATGTACGAAAACATACACATTATACAACAGATTTGTTATTCCAAAATGAACCTCAAACCTACCGACAGAAATTAATCAATACCTATTCCCCTACTGGCAAGGGATTGTAGCACCAGGGTTATGATATTGTAGCACCAGGGTTATGATCCTAGCCATGCATATTCTACATGTATGCAATCACATCAACAACAACATGCACACACCTAGGGCACACGACACTAGAGCACCCTCGACTACACTGTGCCCTTTACCATCCATACCCACATCTCAACCTCATATTCAATTTCCACATTCTCAACACATAAATTATCTCAATCTCACAATCACATAAATAGATAGAATTTATATATGCACATGTATATGACATCACAATATTAACATACATGATAGAAATTAAAACAGAGACACTCCACAAATTAAAACAAGCACCCACTCACCTCTTTGTCATAAATCGGTGAATTTTGAAAACTCCCACTATCCACCTATCCTCACCGCATATTTGGATTTCAACCTAACAAATATATGTGTATAGATCACTTTCATGTTCCCAAAACACCCCTAGTAGGTCCTCTACTGAAACCCCAAAATAGCCTGAAGATTGGGTCACATATTGTTAGCAGTTGATGGAACTAGCAGATGACCCTGTACTGATTGGTATGACCGGTGGATCGATCTAAAGGCTGAAATCCTCTCAAAAATCCAACTAGTGGATGATTTGGTCAGCCTGTTGGCCTAGATTTTGCGGTTTATTGTCCTATCTTGCCCAGAAGTGATCTACACCACATGGGGTTCCTTTTTCCCTCTTAGGATCATGTGAGATTTGGTTTTATAGTGGGTGATCTGACCATCACCCACCCTTGGCTCAATTTGTGTACCTCTCCCATATGGGGGGTTTTTAACTCAATGATTCAAATGCATACATGCTACAGAGACCTAGGTTATGGCATGTATGAATGAGTCCACCATCCACAAGCTCCCATTTGTGAGTATTAGGGTATGGAGAGCTCCAACTTAGCTTAGGTCACCCAAATTTATAGAGTGGAGAGTGACAATGGAATAGAGGGGAAGTGGGATCTACCCTGCAAGTACGGGTGAGTGAATTTTCAAGGTGGAACCCCTCGAGCACCTCCTCCTTCCTCTTTCCCTTCCTTCTTCTCCTTCTCCTTCTTCTTCTTCCTCTCCTTCTCTTTCCTCCTTTAATTGTGAAGTAAGCAAATGATAGTTGCTTCTGCATTATATAGGTTAATTAAATGAATAGAGCCTATTTGGCTAATTAATGAGTTTTACCCATACTAGGTTAATCCAATGATTGACAGTGTGGGTCCACCTCCATGGGATTTGTGTCTATTTGTCCATCAATATGTAGGTGGGTACATACACTGGAGGGGTTTCAGACACAGAGGCATGTAGTCTTTGGTCCCACACATAATTGACCCCTTTTGGAGCAGTCAAAGTGTCTCCAGGTGATGTAACCGGTGGATGATCTAACCATCCGGTTGCTCCAAAAGTGTCCATTTGACTAAGATTTCTCTCAATCTTGGTCCCACAAGTATGGGGACTTATGTGAGAGGTCGGTAACCTCTACCTAGGCTTGTCTATCATGTTGGAATGGGAAGAGATCTTTAATATTAAGATGTTTACTGGAGCTTCCTTGAGGGTCTAAATGCCTTCTAATTTTCCGCATGGCCAATAGTGGCATTAAGGGTCATCTCTCCCTTTTTGATAGTAAATTGTTGCTATCTAGAAGTCATTAGTACTATGTAACTCTAGTGCATCATCTGTTACCATGAAAAAGTAATTAGGTTTGGGCATGGGTGTAACAACCCCCAGTGGGCACTCCATGCAAGAACCAGGCCAAGACCCGATGTGTTTAAGACCTAAAAATATCGAATGCGTCTGTCACCCCTAGGTTTCCCAGAGCACAACCATCGATGTTAAGTTTGATCCACTGCACTTATGGGATTTTCCAAACAATTTCCTAGATCAAGTGCTATCTAGAATGAGGAACTTTAATCCCAAGCTTTCGTGAAACAATCAAGCCTCCCACTGATTTAGCAAGTGGGGAAATAGAAATTGAAATTAATTTAATCTCTTCAAATATTTTCATAGCAACTACAGAAACCTGGATTATGCTTCCCTCAAATCACCTAGTAATTTGTTCCCTCCTTATATATAAAGGAACTAGAACAAGCAACATCTCTGTATCTGTTTCGAGGGAACAACCTTCTCCGTTCTCTCCCACCATGAAACCAATTCAACTATAGAACTGAAATTTGATCATCACAAAACAAAAATTAAAATAAAATAAAATAAAAAATAAAGGGAAATTTACAATGTTACCCCCTATAGAATGCCACAATTATAAGAACACCCCTTTTGTTTCATCAAATTAGACTCAGACCCCCTACCGCTAGTCACTATTAAGTCAAGAGTTAAAATGATCGATATACCCTTTTCACTATTACTCATTTTAACCCAATTCCTCTTCACCCCTACCTATTCTCACCTTCATTGGGACATCAAGTGCAAAGAGAGAGAGAGAGAGAGAGAGAGAGAGAGAGAGAGAGAGATGATAGATCCATCATTCCTGCCAATGCTGTCAAACCTCCTCCATCTCCAGAATCACCTGGACCCCATTTTCTTAGCTAGGTTTTTGTGGAAGTGAAATTTTTGTTTTTAAGTATTTTAACATCTCTGCCTGCTAAGTTTTGCATCTAGTCTATGCAACTATTCTATAATCAGTAGCTAATCATTTCCTCCCGTGTTGGCCTATATTTGGACAGCAATTCGTACTTATTTAATACTTACTTCTTTCATATGGGGTTTTGTTATTAATAAGTTGTTGGAGGTAAAGTTGGTTTTAGAGTGAGAATTTTCAGACGTTGTTCTCTTTTAAACTTATCCTTTCCCATGCCTAGATACTGAAAATTACATACCACCTACACATCACATCTAAGTCATAGTTCATGTGCTACTTACAATCATAGTGTGCGTATACCCCGAGTACGAGCCGCGAACCCCATCCTGCGATATGCCCATAGCGTTGTCGGAGAAGGCCAGCCGTGGGTATCGAAAAAGTAAATGAGCCTTGCCCTACATTAAAGTAAAATGGGCCTTACCCTGTATTAATTTAAAAGCAGTACGATTGACCCTCTTATTATATCACCAAAGTTACCGACCGTCCTAGTGATCGATCGAGTGTACTTCTAACCGTCACCATTGGTACACAACCTCGGGCTTTCCCCTAGTGATATACCCAACACCTAAACCCCTGCTGGGAAGGGTCGTAATACATGGATATGTCATTCCTAACTGCATGCTCCTATATGAGATAGTACGACTGCATAGTGCCACCGTGTCCCATTCCATGTGCCACCAATGCATTCGTGTCCATGCCGACTACGACATCTAGTCTAACAATGCATCATATTTAATGATTTAAAGTCATCCATCTCATATCTCAAAGTAGAAATAAACATTTAACAATACAAGATATTAGTATACCAAGTCATAAATGAATTTCATAATGCACACATCAATGCATGCAAATGACATTCAATGATGACTATGCTACACACAATAGTGAAATGTTGTCATGGCTAGTCTACCACAATAATGGAATGATGCAAAAACACTCAAAAAAAAAAATTCAATGTCCTCTTCCGACTTACCTAATTGTATACAATAATCACCCTTGGTACGAGGAAGATCCGGCACACGAGTTTTTAGTACAACCTATCATAAAAGAGGTCAAGTTTAGTATGACTCCACTTTAAGTTCACAACCAATGGAGTACAATGATCACAATGCATTTAGTCTTGCTCGTTGGTCAAGCTAGTAGCTCAACTAAGACAGGCGGGCCCCAGATTAGTGGGTCTGACCATTTCCAGGCACCCACCACTTGGAACTGGGATTTTTCTCTTCCATTCTTCATCCCACCTTGGAGAAACCACAAGGGGTCGATTCAACCTCATTTTTCACAAATCTAAGGTCCCATATCATGATTCTAACCCAGATCTCTTTAGCTCAAGAGATCAACAAATGAATTACAAATCGTACAAGTTCTTCCTTAAAATTCTTCATAAATAACATGTAGGTCCTTTATTAAACCTTAGATTCAAAGATCAAAAGGATTCCTACCCAAATTGTAGTATTTCACTTAGGGTTTCATGAGGGTTTAAGAAATATAAACTTTACTCACCTCAAAGTGTAGATCTCGATTCTCTCTCCTCTTTAATTTTCTCACCCACAGAGTAAAACAATAAATGAGGGCGAAGAAAATAATAAATACTATTTATAGTGGGGTCAAAATATCGAAAGAGTATTTCACTCTCGGTAATTGATCAACATGCGTACTTAATCAAAAGCATATGGCTACGTACCTTATTGTGTGTACATGGCCTGATGATACATGCAAATGCACGGCTTGGGCATGCAAACCTCACTAGACACCCAACTCATCTGGCCAACCTGAGTTCAAAGTCACCCTTGTCATCATGTTCCATCAGGTACTCACCTCGGATCACTTGGGTTCAAGTCCTGCAAGACCAAATCTTCCCAATATGCTTTTTCAAGAGAATGATTGGCCTATTAAACTTTCACAAAAGTGATGGAGCGATTGCAAAGAGTCTTTCTTTTTTGGTCTAGGATTTCAGCAGGTTGTTCCTCGTAGGTCATATCAGCTTCTAAATATTCAAGTTCCAGAAGCAGCACATGTGATGGATCGTGGATGTACCACTTTAGCATAGACACGTGGAACACATTATGAACATTGCTGAGGGAAGGTGGAAGTGCCAACATATATGCTATAGAGCCAACTCAAGCCAATATTTCAAATGGGCTAATATATCTCGAACTTAGCTTGCCCTTCCTGTGGAGTCCATGCAACCCTTTGGTAGGAGAGATTTTGAGAAATACTTTCTCCCCCTCTTGGAATTCAATGTCCTTCCTATAGTTGTCTGCATAGCACTTTTGACGTGATTGTGATGCTTTAATCTTTTCTTGAATGATGTCAACCTTGTCACATGTCATTTGTAACATTTTTAGTCCAATCATCTGCCTCTCACCTACTTCATTCCAATATAGGGGTGTCCTGTACTTTCTGCCATACGGAGCCATCCCAATTGTGGTTTGATAGCTATTATTGTAAGCAAACTCCATAAGAGGTATATATTCTTCCCAACTGCCACTCGTCTCTATTACATAGGCCCTGAGCATGTCCTCCAGTATTTGTATGGTTCGTTTTGATTGCCTATCAGTCTATGTATGAAAATCAATACTTAAATTCACTTGCATCCACAAGGCTTATTGGAGACTCTTCCAGAATCTTGACGTGAATCTCGGGTCTCTATCTTACACAATACTTACCAGTACTCCATGTAAACGGACTATGTTATCCATATAAAGTTGGACTAACTTATCTATGGTGTAATTGGTCCTGATCGGAATAAAATGAGAAGTCTTAGTAAGCCTATTGACTACCACCCAAATTGCATCCATTCCCTTGGGTGTACAGGGTAGTCCTGTGACAAAATCCATAGTGATTCTGTCCCATTTTCACTCCGGTACGGGGAGTGACTGTAGAGTACCATATGGTCGATGTCTTTCTGCTTTGACCTTTTGACACATGAGACATTATGCTACATACAAGGCAATAGTGGTCTTCATTGCTAACCACCAATAGCTTTGTTTAAGATCTGTGTACATCTTTGTACATATGGGATGAAATGAGTATTCAAAATTATGTGACTCCCTCACAATCTTATCCTGTATCTCCATGTCATTGGGCACACACAACCTGTCCCAAAATAGTAATGCCCCGTCATTGGCTATTGTGAAGTTAGGGTCATTTATTGTCTGTTCTTGAATCTTTAGTCTGATTCTTTGCAGCTCATATCCAAAGATTGTTTCGCTATCACCTCTTGTCTGATGGATGGATGTACCGGTAAGGCTGACAAAGATATAGTCAACTGTTTAACATCATCTGGCTAACACCAAGCTCTAATGTTGCTCCCTCATATAGAAGAATCTCATCCATCAATATTGCTTCTTGTATCAATTATGGTCTGACAGCTAAGTACGAAAGTGATACAGTCTGAGCCTTCTGACTTAGTGCATCAGCCACCACATTAGCTTTACCTGGGTAATACAAAATGTCAAATCATAGTCCTTCATAAGCTCAAGCCATCTTCTCTGCCTCATATTTAAATCTCGTTGGGTGAAGAAGTACTTAAGACTTTTATGATCACTATATATCTTGCACTTCTCCCCATACAAATAATGATGCTAAATCTTCAAAGCGAATATGATTGCTACCAATTCTAAATCATAAGTGGGATAGTTCTTCTTATACTCCTTAAGCTACCTGGATGCATATGCTACCACCTTGTTGTGTTGCATGAGAACACAGCCCAACCCAATCTTGGATGCATCAGTATAGATTGTCATCCCACCTGTACCATTTGGAATGGTCAATACAGGAGCTGACACTAACCGCTTCTCCAACTCTTGGAAGCTATTTTCACATTATTCTGACCACTCAAACTTTACACCCTTCCTAGTCAACTTGGTAATCAATGCCAAAGTCTAAGAAAAATTTTCGATGAAGCACCAATAGTAGCCCGCTAAGCCTAAGAAGCTTTCGATCTTTGTTACATTCTTGGGTGTCTCCCACTCTACTACAGCTTTCACTTTATTTGGGTCCATTTCGATCCCATTCTCAAGCACCATGTGTCCTAGGAATCGTACTTGCTTGAGCCAAAATTCACATTTTTTGAATTTGGCATATAACTATTGCTCTCTTAGTCTATGTAGTACCATTCTCAGCTGTTTTGCATGTTCTTCTTCCTACTTCGAGTAAATCAAGATGTCATCAATGAAAATGATAGCCCACTTATCGAGGATATCATAAAATACCTGATTTATTAAATCCCTAAAAGTAGCCAGTGCATTGGTTAACCCAAAAGATAGCACTAAGAATTCATAATGACCATATCGGGTTCTAAAAGCTATCTTTGGTATATCACTACTCTTAATCTTGAGCTGGTAATAATCCGATCTAAGATCAATCTTTGAAAACACCTTGGCACCTTACAGTTGGTCAAATAGATAGTCGATGCGCGACAACAGATATTGGTTCTTGATGATTAACTTGTTCAGTTCCCGGTAATCGATGCACATCTGCAAACTACCATCCTTTTTCTTAACAAATAGAACTAGTGCACCCCAAGGTGAGACACTTGGGCATATAAACCCCTTTTTCAACAAATCTTGCAATTGTGTCTGCAGTTCCTTCAACTCAGCTGGTGCCATTCTATAGGGAGCCTTAGACACTGGGGCAACTCCAGGAATTAAATCAATAGCAAACTCCAGCTCTCTATTGGGCGGTAGCTAGGTTAGATCATCTGGGAAGACATCAGGGAATTCCTTGGCTACTTCGGATTCCTCCAATGGTATAACCTTTGCATCCACATCTAGTACCAATGCAAGGTAGCCCTGACATCTATCTTCTAATAACTTCACCACCTGCAATGCAGAGATGATGGTCTTTCTAGGTCTCCTTGACCTTTCAGCTTGATACACAAGCTCTACTCCTTCATCATCCTTCATCTTAACTTGTTTCTCGGTATACATCACATTTGCTCGATGATCCGACAACCAATCCATGCCCAGAATGATGTTAAAATTTTGCATATTAAACTTGATAAGTTGGGCATCCTGTTTCTTTCTATTAATCTCAACTGAACATGGCCCACACACTTTGTTCAACTGTTCCACCGTGCCTGTAGGTGTGCTAACCACTAACTTGCATTCTAAGGTTTTAGTTGGTAGATCAAGCTTCCTGGTGAATCTCTTAGACACAAATGAATGCGAGGCTCCGGAATCGAATAAGACATATGTAGGTATACCTGACATAGATAAGACACCTAGCATTACATTGCATATAAGTATGACAGGTTACTTAAATTTTTAACCACAAAGTATTTTAATTAAAGTGTACCTGCTACTACTTCAGTACTGACTTCCACTTCCTTAGCTGTTAGGGCATACATCCTTCCCTGAGGTTAGTTTCCCTGAGTTAATGCAGGTCTATAGATAGGGGCTGATTAGGTGGTGCTACTGCTGGGTACCGACAATCCTTGGTGAAGTGCCCGTACGAATGACAATTATAGCATTAGTTCAGTGGTGCCTGAACCAGAGCGGGAGCTTTCTATACTGATCCTGGTGCAGCTAGAGGATGAGAGGGTCTCGGGGCCATAGGCACCACACTAGTGTTAGGGTGGAAAGATGTAGTGCTCGATCCACTAGCGAGTCAGGAAGATAATCTGATGGCCTGTAAGGCTGTCGATAGGAGGGACCATAGGAGTATGACCCATAAAAACTCTTGCTCGGGCTACCCAAATCAGCATATGGATTTGCCCTCTTCCATAGCCCCGGTGTAAGGGGTGGCTCTCCCCTTTACTTATCTTCCATTGCCTTGGCTTTTGCATAATTTGTGCATAATCAATTAAGTCCAACACCTCCAGCACTGTACCAATAGATGTCTTCAGCCCCTTCAAAAATTTCTGGGCTTTTTCCTCAGCCAACTTCATATGGCGAGGAGAAAAATAAAATAAGCTTTCAAACTGTTGTTGATATTCCAGAACAATTTTGCTTCCTTGAGTTAGTGCCATAAACTCCACCTCTTTGTGGTCTCTAAAGCTCTTTGGATAGTAATTTGATAAGAATAATTCCTTGAATTGCTCCCCAAGTAGGCTCTGGGTGAGTTGCCATCAATATAGCTTGGAAGCTTTCCACCAAGAATCATATTCATTTCTAAGTTGCAACCATGCACATATAAGGTTTTGTGCCTCTGTGCACTCTACAATATCAAATACTTTCTCCAACTCTTGGATCCACCGATCCGGCTCCAATGGGTCATTACCCACCTTGGTGAAGATGGGTGGCATGTACTTCTTAAAAGACTCTACCACCTTTTCCGTAGTGGTAGATGGTGGATGATAATGTGGATAATATGGGTAGGGTGGAGGCATCATAAATGGTGGAGTACCATATGGTGGAACCGGAGGTGTACTTTTCAGTTGATCTTGAAGTACAACCCCGGGCGATGTTCCTCTGGATTACACTCCAATACCTGACCCCACGAGAGGGTCTTGTGGAGTAACCCCCTAGGAAGCTGACCCTATAGGGTAGGGTTCAAGTATTGTTGCATAGCAGCCATAAAAATTTGTTGTTGTTGAAGCAACTGCTGCTGAAAGGCCCCTTGCGACTGTTGTATAAGGGTCGCCACATCACTAGGAGTGATGACATGTGGGGGACCCAGGATTTCATTCACAGGTGGGTTACCCTGAACTTCCTCTGGATCATGCTCCACTTGTGGTGGTGGGTGAGAGGATTGCCCCATGGGTCGAGGACCACGAGAAATGGATGGCCGACCACAAGGGGTACCATGGGCACGACCATCGGATCTGGTGCGTACCATGGTGTTCTGCACTTGGATTATTCCAAGATGTAAGCATTGATTGAGTGCCACAACATTTGTATATATATTCACAATCAAATGCATTTTATATCATAGGTTACCTTGATGCACCACACCATATGACCCAACACACCCACATTAAATTTCAATTTTACAAATTGATCATACCATACCGCTTAATCACACGGTAAATTACTCCCATTGGTACCCAATTGGGCCTACTAGGTGTGAAATACTAAAAATCCCAAACTCAGGACATTCTGGGCCTTGGTAGCCAGACCGAAGGGCAAAATCTATGGGCAAGGTCAGGCAGGGGCCGGCCAATCGGTGGCCCGTCGGTCTCGTCCGAGACCATTTTCAAAGGGACCCTTTTTCCCCACTTTCTCTTTTTCTTCGCTCTATCTCAGAGCAAGGTGATTTGGGGGTCCTATCTAATGCTTCAACTCATGATCTCACTCAGAAAATCGGCGTTCCAACCCTTCTTCATCCTCTCAAAACCACAAGTAATTTCCATTTTCTCTTTGAGAATGATGTTTTTCGGTATTCTTTCACTATAAAACTTATAATCTCTTCATTTGTCCCATTTTCTTCCATGGACTATTTGTTTCTTGACAATGTGATGATTCATTTATGCTTTCCATAATTTGTTGGCCTTGATTGACCAATTTAAGGATAAAAATCTCAAATTATTTGCCCTAATTTCTCTGTTTTAAGGTTTTCTTCTCATTTCACTTCTTTTTTTCAAATTTATAGTTCATACAGTGTTCTTAATGCTCAATGCACACACATATTAGTAGAGAAGTCATTTCCATTCATGTGAGGATTGGTTTTTCTTCCTTTTGATACACATTTACCCCTTTATGGTTAAAATCTTTGGAATTTGGGGTTTTTCTTCATTTCTTCATTTTTTTTCTTATGAATGACAATGCCACTATGTCCATCCTCTATCAATTACCTATAAAATAGTTTGATTAATTCTTTTGTAGGCATATACTCATTTTCCTCTATGATTGGCTCATATCCGCCCAATATAAAACCTCCATTTTCTTCAAGTTACTGTATTGGGGTTTCCGTCCCCATTTTCCAATTTGTTTTGACACCAAGCCATGATTTTGCTTATTGTTTCCCATTCGACTACATTTGGCATTAAGTAGGTTCTCATACTGATACACTTCCTCATTGCATATTTCTTTCCAAGTTCATCTCTTAATATCATTGTATTTAGGTATTTGTATACGCACTTCGGGGTTCTTACATTCATGTCACTTCTCATAGGGTTCATTTCCCCCCCCCCTTTTTATAATACTACTTATCACATTCTTTTCATACTCCTTTGTTCATTTACACTTACACATTTCCTTGGTGCTTTTAGGATGTCTTCTAGGAAGGGTAAGGAGGCAGCCTCCTCCTCCAAAAGGAGGAAGACCACTACACCTCGAGGGAGAAATGCGATTTTAGGTTCTTCATCACGGGGCCCGACCCGCAAGGGACAGTTGTGGCCTGGTCCATTTTCTCCAAATGATCGATCATGATGGAGAATTTTATGGTGACTGAGGATTTTGTAGATTACCAGATGATGGAGAAATTCACCTCTCTAGGATGGGACCCCATGCTTTATCCTGACAGCCCATGCTATGAGGACCCTGTTCGATATTTTTATTGCAAGTTGGAGGTCTCCTACAAGAATGGGGAGTATTCTCTCACCAGTCTGGTGAAGGGAGTAAACATCGTCCTGACTATGGATCTATTGGTAGGAATCTTAGGTATCTTAGCTGAGGGTGCCCATTTCTACAATCCCCCAAGGATTAAGGCCGTGAGGCTGGACTTGAGTGTTGAGATGCAAGAAGGCATCTATGAGACTATTTGTGGCCATAAGAAGTGTCCATTGTCCGAGACAGTCGACAATGTAGACGCTCTGTGTTCGCCTGCTTGGCCCAATTTAACCTGCTCCCCAGAGCGGATCATAGGAACCAGGTGAGTCTCATGACCGCCTACATAGTATACTGCATTTTTGTGGCCTTGGAAGAGGGTGCACCCCATCTTTGCTTCCCATACGTCATGATGAAGATGATGGAATACCACTCCACTCACTCCAATGACTCCAATTTCCCTTATGGAAGATCACTCACCAAGGTCTTTGAGTACTTTCAAGTCGATTTGTTGGGTGAGGAGGGGAAATATCCAGGAGACAGGTTCACTAGGGAGAACTTGAAGAGGATGGGGTTGCCAATGCCAATGGGGGCACCACAGGAGGTAGATGAGCACGGGCCAGAGGATATGGAGGCAGAGTATGTCAGTGAGGATGATGAGGATTATTTCCCCCATCCGGATGAGGAGGAGATTGATGAGGATGAGATCCTCGAGAAGCAACCCTTAGAGTCCCACATTGTTGATCCCCACTTTACAGCTCCACCACCTTCAGGTGGGACTTTTGATTTTCAGAGATTAGTGGATAGCATTAGTGCCTTGAAAGAAGGGCAAGATCAGATTTCAAAGCATGCAGAGGAGAGGGTTGTCCAAGATTTGGTGATTTAGCACCAACTAGGAAGGGCAGAGGCCAGTTTCCAATACTTAACCGAGGACTTGAATAGGGTTTCTAATGGAATTGTTGCTGACTTCTGCCAGGTGAAGAAAGAAGTCACCATGATGAATGACAGGTTTGACTTTTACGACCGTAACTTCGAGTGCACCTCACGGCCTACAGGTGGGGAAACCTTCATCATGGATGACGACGACGATTAACCAAGTAACGGCTAGTTCCTCAACTTTCCCTCTTTCTGGCCTTTCATTCCTCCCTCTCTTTTGGATTATGGTGATTTTGATATCTTGGTGGTTATGTATTCTTGATAAACTTTCATGGTTTGGAACTTGGATAGTATTTATGTGGTGGTTTGGTATTTATAGAACAGTTTTATTTGTTTTGATTTATTCAGTGGTGGTTTGGTGATGACAGTGGTTGTCATCCTATTTTGTAATTATCTTTATGTTTGTGGTTTATCAGGTGACTTGTAAAAATTTTGGAATTTTAATATAGTATCGTTATGCTGCCCAAATTTTGTAAAAATTTTAATCAATGGTTTACAGAAATGGTCAATTGATACTTTGCTAATCTGTTTAAGTTCAACTTTCATGCATGAAATGAAATGCAAGGATTTAGACTTTTCATCTTATTACAAGTTTTAGTTCTTTACGGTTTCTATGTTTTCCCAACCCCAGGTCCTATTATAAGATTCTATGGAATCTAATTTGTATACTGTGAGTGGATAGAGCATCACGCTCTGATACCACTGTTGTCACATTCCGTTCACACAGAACCGGACTGGTGACCGAGTTAATACCTGTTAACCTAAAACCTATCAGAATCATCTGATATAGTAACC
This sequence comes from Macadamia integrifolia, assembly GCF_013358625.1. NCBI lineage: Eukaryota > Viridiplantae > Streptophyta > Magnoliopsida > Proteales > Proteaceae > Macadamia > Macadamia integrifolia. The sequence continues at coordinate 31,084,637 of NC_056561.1, read as the reverse complement.
ACAGCATAACATACACACACACTAAGTCATGCAAGTTCTGTATTTCAAAAGAAGTCTTACATGTACATACCTGTAAATACCCTAGTTCTCTTGATACCCAAATTGTATTACATAGTACATATACATGTGGGCCCGTAGGCATAATATATACACAAGAACTACAATTTAAACATCCAAAACATAAAAGAGGTAACATCATAAAATAATCAAAAGGAAGCCCGAGTTGGTATCAATGTTGCTGTCTCGCAACACAACTCTCACACGGGCACTTAGTTGCATGCTCAAGATATTCTGGGACCCACCAATCTTCAACTGAAAACTCTATAGTGGGCCCCATCTCTAGCTCCTCAAGCGGGTAACCTATAAGATCATCTAAAAATTTGTGCACACGTGGGATGAACTCACTAGCCCAGTAAGTGAAAAGAAAGACCAAACAATCATTCGTAATACAAATGCACCTATATGTATGCAAGTTCATTTTATTATCTTAAGCCATCTACACATCACATCTAAGTCATAGTTCATGTGCGACTTGCAACCACAGTGTACGTATGCCCCGGGTACGAGCCACGAACCCCATCCCACGATACGCCCATAGGTTTGCCAAAGAAGGCCAGCTGTGGGTACTGAAAAAGTAAATGGGCCTTGCCCTGCACTAAAGTAAAATGGGTCTTGCCCTGCATTAAAGTAAAATGGGTCTTACCCCGCATTAATTTAAAAGTAGTACGATTGGCCCTCTTGCTATATCACTAAAGTTACTGACCATCCTAGTGATCGATCGGGCGTACTTCAAACAGCCACCGTTGGTACACAACCTCGGGCTTCCGCCAGTGATATACCCAACACCTAAACCCCTGCTGGGAAGGGTCTTAGCACAATGATATGTCATTCCTAGCCACATGCTCCTATATAAGATAGTACGACTCCATAGTGCCACCACGTCCTAGTACACGGGCCACCAATGCATTCGTGTCCAAGGTGACTACGGCATCCAGCCTAGTAATGCATTATATTCAATAATTTAAATTCATCAATCTCATATCTCAAAGCAGAAATAAGTATTTAACAATATAAGATATCATCATATCAAGTCATAAATGAATTTCAAAATGCACACATCAATGCATGTAAATGGCATTCGAAGATGACTATGCTACACACAATAGTGAAATGATGTCATGGCTAGTTTACCACAATAATAGAATGATACAAAAACACTCCAAAAATAAAGTTAATGCACTTTTTCCACTTACCTAATTGTGTACAATGATCACCCTTCGTACGAGAAAGATCCAGTGTGTGATGACGCGAGTTTCTAGTACAATCTATCATAAAAGAGGTTAAGTTTAGTATGACTCCACTTTAGGTTCACAACCAATGGAATATGATGATCCTAACGCATTTAGAATCATCAAAGAAGGTTGCCCGATAAATTTGGGCCTATTCAAAACCCAAAAGGTCAGATTGGTGGGTCTGACGATTTCCAGGCACCCACCACTCATAACCGAGATTTTTTATGTTCTCCTCCATTCCTCATCCCACCTTAGTGAAACCACAAGGGGTCAATTCAACCTCATTTTCCACAAATCCAAGGTCCCATATCATGATTCTAACCTAGATCTAGGGTTGATCCAAAGTCTCAAGCATGGATTTTACCTCTTTGCTCAAGAACACCTCAAAAACCTCAAATCTTCTCTTTAGCTCAAGAGATCAACAAATGCTTCACAAATCTTGCAAGTTCTTCCTCAAAATCCTTCATAAACAACATGTTGGTCCTTTATTAAACCTTAGATTCATATTCCCAAGAGGGATTAACAAGATCTAAAGGATTCCTACCCAAATTATAGGATTTCACTTAAGGTTTCATGAAGGTTTAAGAAATATAAACTTTACTCACCTCAAAACATAGATCTCGAGATGGGGATCACAAATTCGATGTCAAAATCAAAAGATTCAACCTCGACGATGCACGATGACCATCTTCTTCCCCATTCCTTCTTTCTTCTTCCCTTCTCCTCTTTAATTTTCTCACCCACTGAGTAAAACAATAAATGAGGATAAAGAAAGTAATAAATGTTATTTATAGTGGGGTCAAAATATCTAAAGATCAGAGTGGTAGGTCACACTGGTGGGTCCGACCCACCTATGACCACCCATCAGTCGGCCAAAACTTAGCTGAATCATTAGGATTTTCAATGGGGCTTGGCCCCGACACGTATTTCACTCTCGGTAATTAATCAACACACGTACTTAATAAAAAAAATACGGCTACATACCTTATTATGCATACATGGCCCGGTGATATGTGCAAGTGCATGGCTTTGGCATACAAACCTCACTAGGCACCGACTCCAACTCATCTGGCCAACCTGAGTTCAGAGTCACCCTTGCCATCATGTTTCATAAGGTACTCGCCTAGGCTCGCTCGAGTTCAGGTTCTGTAAGACCAAATCGCACGAACCAAGAAATTAGACCGAGTTTAGAGAATAGGATATCACAGCACGGTCTTTACATACCCACCTGTGTCTGGGCTACTGTTAGCAAAAACGAGTTTAAAACTCTATTTTAAATATGTTTTCATTTTTTACATTTTAAACCCGTTTTTTCATATGCTCCCAAAGATACAGGAAAAAATTGCAAATAGTAAGAATTCCTTTTCCAAACATGTTTAAAACGTGTTTAAACACGTTCCCATTTTTTGGTTTTTTTAAGACTGAACTTGTTACACGTAATGTCTACTTAATTGACCATATCTCTCTCTTTTGAGCTCTGATTGAATTAATTCTTTCACCAACTTGAAGCTAACTCAATGGCCTATATTTCTCATTATATCACCTTCAACTAAATATCAATGTATGGACCCTGAAATTGAGATACAAACTGATGCATTTACCGAAAAGTGATTTTAAAGTGATGACTCCCAACTCAACTTGAACATACATTACTCCGAGGGTGTGTTGACTATGTTGACAACAATGAACAACATCATAGCCAAGCCACATTGCTTAATAAGACTTGGACATGTGTGGTGTATGAATTTAGAATTGGTGTTGAATGATATTCAATTATATGTCATAAAACATATAATGAGACATGAGATATATATGTATTACTGTTGGATATTGTAGTTGTTTTGAACATTAGATGCAGGTATTCATGTGATAATTTGCTTAATTTATATGAGTACACTACCGGGTATTTTTTGTCCCTTTTATTTGAAATCTACACATTTAAAACCCATACCATCCATTTTCCCTTTTTTTCGTTCTCTGTTTTTTTTTACCATTTATTTGACCTTATCGTTAAAAAAGGAATTTACTTTTTAAAACCCAAACCATCCGCTTCTGTTTTTTTTTTTGTCATTCTTGTTTTTGCTAACTATGGTCTGGGCATACACACACAGAAGCAAACAGGGTTCTTATCTCCTAGTAAATAATAGGCAAAAGTTTCTATGCACGATCTTGAAAGTGCACAACCGGCTTTATAAGCATTGGATGGGGACAAAAGAGGGCTGAAATGACTAAAATCCCCCTATTTGACATATCATCGTCCATTCTCAAAACCAGATGTGCACGAAAACCTTCCCTTAAATAATAATAACTTTCAAAACTTTATAAATAGTTCATCAAATACCACCGGATCTGAATTTATGTCCAATCAATTCAGACATCTCTCTCTCTCTCTCTCTCTCTCTCTCTCTCTTTGTAATATTCTTCTAATTAGAATAGTGGATTCCATATTTGACATCTCTTTTGAATAGGCCGAACACTGTGAATCCTATATACAAAATGATAGTCAAAGGAGACATCAACTGTTGGTGAGCCAAAACTTATAGTGCATAACAGAACCGATGAGAATGTCACACCCCAATTCCAGTAGATCCAACTTACCATTAGGAATACTGGCAGTGTGAGTAAGACACGTACCTACCTTAGGAATATCGGCGGTGAGAGTAAGACATGTACCTATCTTACAAACCTACCAGGATCTCTGATAGCAGTGTCTTAATATTTTCACAATCTCACATCACAAACCAACATAAGAAGCGAAAAAAGAGTATAGTAGTGGAATCATAAATAAAATGAGGAAACGTCTAATGATAATATAATAGCAATAACTGAGTTATTCTGTTACATTCATCCATGACATATAATATAAGCTCAAAAAAATATATAATCCACAGTAATACCCAAAAGTATCAAAGTATGATGTACAATCTCAAGGTGCGGAGTAAGCACAGTGGTCGCAAGCACAGTCCTGATCATGCTCTCCCGCTTCTGGCATCCACCAGTCGCTCACACCATACTCTGACCCAGAAGATATTGGGTCACCCACCATTGGCACCACAGTACCTACATCATCATCCAAAAACAAAGGTGTATGCGTGGGGTGAGCTTTCTAACTCGCTTAGTGAAGGGTGGGGTCAAGCACATCTAAGCAAGACAATAGCAGTAATAATTTATGATGCATGATTGTGGAAATTAAACACATAGTCCATGATGCTCGTGATGCAGTTCATTTATTTATTACCCACCTAATAATACAAACTAAGTCTGGTAAATTCTAATACGGCGCATTAGGTTGTATCCTTCGTCTCAGAACCGCCATCGACTATGCAAGGATACAAACCCTAATCGTGAATAGAAGTCTGTCAGTCCCCGTATGCTTCTATGGGTCACCTAGAAAACCCCTGATAACCCCCTCCTAGTAGTCATGGCACCGATACATCATCGGCCACGCCAGACAAGTTCCTGCCTCTGGCAATAATTGCATCGTACTGCAGGTGTGGCATTTCGAAAAGGCACATCGAACATACCACAATGGGTTATCCAACACCCCAACCCCTATTGGTAAGGGTTCATAGCATAGGGAGTAATACCTAACTACATATATGCTACATGCCTTCATAGTGATACAGTTAGTATGAATTACACAATACCGGCAAGACTTCGGCCACAAAGTGTAATCCAACTCCAAATACAGTCTTGGGTACACGATACCAAAGAGACCTTGGCCACAAAGTGAAACCCGCGACTACAACTAACTCTGATGCACATAATCAATACAAGAATGCAACATACATATGGCAATCACGGCACTAGTGCCACCTCTGCCACATCAGATTCTATCTCACACACACAAACCAAAGACACGGTGATCACGGTACCGGTATCACCTCGGCCACACTGGATCCTGTCATACATCTCCATACAGTTCATATCATGATTGTAAAATAATAAATGTAACATATCATAATTGTAAAATGACAAATGTAACATATCATCATCGTATTTGAGCAATTACAATTAAACATAAAATTCTAAACATGTGAGCAATTTAATAATAATAAACATTCTAAAAATAAACACAGTCCATGCCTCACATGGTTTACGATCAGGTGTGTTTGAGTTCAAGTACGACCACCGATCAATCAAATCAATTCTGGCTTCAGGGCACGTACACGTTACTATCCAAGATACAAAGGGAATTATACATTAGTACACATCAAAAACATTGGGAGGGACCCACACAAATCACCGCCAAAGGGTTCAGACACTGTCCCCAAGTGACAGTATTGTCATCGAAAACACCCATCGAAAATAGGGCATTTCCATCGAAAATAGGGCATTTGCACCGAAAATATCAGTCCTATTTTCGATGGAGAAGATAGAGAGCATTTAAGGCCCATTTGTCCATCGGAAATTGCTATAGTGTTTCCTGTGCCATATTTCTAGTGGTAATACAGAAAGGTCCAACTCAAATTGGGGCTTTTCCGCTCGGGCCCGATCGTCGGGATTTATTTCATGGAGTTTGTAGGGGATGTTCCTAGCGTCATTTGAAGCCAAGAAAATCTCAATTCCATCGAGCCGTTTGGGAGATATGTCGATCGAACGATCAAAACCCTAAGTGATCATTTGGTGTTTCTTGTTGCCAAAGCTCACCGGGCTTAATTTGAGCTTAGCAACAGCATCGGGGAGGTGCAACACGCATTCCCCAAACCCAATAGAGTTTGTACACTAAAATCCCATCCAATCGTAGCCCTACTTAGGTCGAAATGATGGGAGAGAGTTGTATGGGAGGTTGTACTTACCTTCGATAACGATTCCTGCAACAAGGCGGCAGCCAACACCAAGGTAGGCCTCCAACCTTCTTCTTCCTCCCTCTCCTCTTTCTCTCTTCTCCTACGTTGAGCACAAGGGCAATAAAGAAATGAATCCTTATTTCCCAACTTATAACTTAAGTGGACCTTAGGGTCTGTTTGGGTTGGACCCCTTTTGGACCAATCGGGTTAAAATGAATTTCAAGGCACGAGGACCTAACCATTTAGGTCCGTAAAGTGATCACATCATGAGGAAGGTGTGGAGGACAATTTGGGATCATTCAGAACCATTTACGATTTTAGTGGTGGGACCCACAGGCATCGGAACCCTGACAGTAGCCTGTTAACCCACCAAAAATAGGCACCGGATCCAGGCCCAGGCTGCTTCTGATGGTATATTTTCGATGGTCTGCTGCTGCCCTCCAATTGGCCTCGTACGATTAGTTCCCTTCGGCCATGCTCGTGGTCTTTCGACAATTTTGATGCGTGCTAGAATTTAAGTGTGGGGAGTCAGGTCACTTACTGTCTTGAATCGAAAGGTATGAACCCCCTCTAGTTAAATAAGCATGCAATGCATGAATATGTGAGGTCATCTCTACCCCTTCGACAATGCGTAGCCGCGAGCCAAAACCAGGTAGTACTTTTGATCTCCGATCCGAGTTCTATCACAACAGTTCAAATCAGATCGGATTAGGGCACGGGTGTAACATTCCCCCCACCTTACAAGAATTTCATCCTCGAAATTGAACATACCAAGTAAATCAAACAACCCAGATACTGCTTTATCATTTCATCTTCTCGCTCCCAGGATGCTTCTTGCTCGGGGTGGTTAATCCATTTCACCTTGACGAAGGAAACAGTGCGATTGTGAAGAATATGGTCCTTCCGATCAACAACCTTCTCCAGATACTCCAAGTAAGTAAAATCCTCGTCGAACTATGAGTCAGGTCGAGAATGTACTTCCTCAACATAGATACATGGAAGACATCATGTGTACCATCCAACTCTGGCGGTAAAGCTACCCAGTAAGCTACCAGTCTGATCCTCTCCAGTACCTCATATGATCCCATAAACCTTGGACTAAGCTTTCCCTTCTTGCCAAACCGCATCAGCCCTTTAACTGGGGAGATCCGTAAGAACACCTTGTCTCCAACACTAAACTCCAAATGTTTCCTCCTAACATCCGCGTAGCTTTTCTGCCTGGATTGAGCTGCCTTGATCCTTTCTCTGATCACATTCACCTTTTCACTAGTAGCCTATATCAAGTCTGGACCCAAAATATACCACTCACCAACCTCATCCCAATAGAGTGGACTTCGGCACTTCCTGCCATATTGTGCCTCTAACGGGGACATTCCGATGGTGGCTTGATAACTGTTGTTGTAGGAGAAGTCGATAAAGTAAATGTGCTCATCACAACTATAACTTATATCCAAGGCACATGCTCGAAGTAGGTCCTCCAATGTTTGAATAGTCCTTTCAGATTGACCATCGGTCTGAGGGTGAAAGGCAATGCGAAAATCCAACTGTATGTCCATAGCCTTCTGCACACATGTCCAGAACTTGGAAGTGAACCTGGGATCTCAATCAGAGATGATATTAACTAGCACACTATGCAATCTGATGATGTTATCGACATACAACTCTGCCAACTTGTCCATAGAAAATGTGAACTTGACTAGGATAAAGTGAGACCCTGGTCAAGCGATCCACAACTACCCAAATGGCATCTATACCCTTCTGTGTACGGGATAGGCCTATGACGAAGTCCATGGTAATATTCTTCCATTTCCACTCAGGAATAGGTAGGGACTGTAATAACCAATGGGGCCTCTGTCTCTCAGCCTTGACTTTTTGGCATGTGAGGCATTTAGACACATGTGTGGTCGCAGTATTTTTCATTCTTTTTCACCATAGGAGCCTTTGATGTCCTTGTACATTTTAGTGCTGCTGGGGTGAATGGAGTATGGAGAGCTATGTGCCTCTCTCAAAACTGTCTCTCAAATCACCATCACTGGGCACACACAACCTCCTTTTGAACTTGAGAATTCTGCTTTCAGTTGCAGAGAAATTCATGTCCTTTTAGGTTCCTTCCTGGCATTCTGCGATCAGCTTTTGTAACTCTGCATCAGTAACCTGAGCTGCAGTGATCCTATCCACTGGACTAGCTTGTATCACCAATGTCGATAGTGACAAAGTGACACCCTCTACTAATAGTTCCAAGTCTAGTTTCCTAGCCTCCTCTACGAGATACTCATTGGAGGTCAGTGATGCAAGAGTCAGTGACTAGGATTTCTGACAAAGTTCATCTGCTACCACATTGGCCTTTCTTGGGCGATAGTGGATAGTACAATCATAATCCTTCATTAGCTCTAACCAACGCCTCTGTCGCATGTTGAGCTCTTTTTGGGTGAAGAAGTATTTGAGGCTCTTACGATCACTGAAGATCTCACTCTTCTCACCATACAGGTAGTGTCTCCAGATTTTCAGTGTAAAAGTCACAGCTGCCAACTCCAAATCATGGGTGGGGTAGTTCTTCTCACAATCCTTCAACTGATGGGATGCATGAGCAATGACTTTCCCGTGCTGCATCAATACACAACCCAATCCCAACTTGGAGGCATCACTATACACAACCATACCACCTGTACCGGTCGGAATAGTCAAAACTGGAGTTGATACCAACCTTTGCCTTAGCTCCTTGAAACTCTTCTCACAAGCATCAGACCACTCAAATTTTACACCCTTTCATGTGAGTCGAGTCATCGGAGTAGCAATGCGAGAGAAGTTCTTAATAAACCTCCTGTAGTATCCGACCAATCCCAGAAAATTACGTATTTCTGCTACACTCTTAGGAGTCTTCCAGTCTAGAACTGCCTTCACCTTACCGGAGTCAAACGCTATACCCTTGTCTGAAACAATGTGGCCTAGGAATGCCACCTGTGATAGTCAAAACTCACACTTATTGAATTTAGCATAGAGTTACTTCTCCCTCAGCCGTTGCAGTACTAACCTTAGGTGAGCAGCATGTTCCTTTGCATTCTTGGAGTAGACCAAAATGTCATCAATGAATACTATCACAAACTTATCTAGGACATCCTGGAATACCAGATTCATCAAATCCATAAATACAGCCGGTGTATTGGTCAACCCAAATGACATTACCAAGAATTCATAATATCCATACCTTGATCTGAAGGCTGTCTTACGGACATCACTATCCTTGATCCTAAGCGGGTGGTAGCCTGATCTAAGGTCAATCTTGGAGAATACCTTGGCACCCTACAACTGATTAAATAAATCATCTATCCTTGGCAAAGGATACCGGTTCTTGATGGTTAGCTTATTAAGCTCCCGGTAATCAATGCACAATCTTATACTTCTATCTTTCTTCTTGACTAACAATACCGGTGCTCCCCATAGAGACACACTAGGTCTAATGAATCCCTTCTTCAGAAGGTCTTAAAGTTACACCTGCAATTCCTTCAACTCTGTGGGGCCATGTAGTAATAGGCCTTTGACACTGGTGCTGAGCCAAGGAGTAGGTCTATAGAAAACTCTATCTCTCGATCTGGGGGCAAACCTGTCAAGTCATCTGAGAATACATTGGGAAATTTCCTCACCACATCAAGCTCGGTCAATGGCCTAATCTCTATCTTAGTATCCATCATAGATGCTAAGTAGCCTTGACATCCCTTGTTCAGTAGCTTCTTATCTGGAGTGCGGATATGACAACCTTGTTGGGTTTCTTGAGCTTATCCCCTTGGAACACAAACTCATCATCATCACGAGGTCTGAAAATGATAGTCTTCTCTGCACATAGCACACTATCTCTGTATACAGACAACCAGTCCATTCCTAAAATCACATTGAAGTCGGTCATAGACAACTCGATCAAGTAAGCATTCAACTCATGATCACCTATGGTCACTAGACAAGGCTCATAAACATAGTTCAAACCCACTACACTTCTTGTAGGGGTGCTCACAGCCAAACATTGAGTCAGTCCCTTAAGTGAAATTCTCATCTTCTTCACAAATGCCAGTGACACGAACGAATGTGAGGCTCCTGAGTCAAATAACACATGTGCAGGCAATAATGATATCAATAATGTACTTATCACTACAGCGGGTGCATCCTCGACATCTTCTATAGTCATAGCAAACACTCTGCCCTGTGGTCTCTGGCCCTGTAGGGGCTACGTTGGTCTAGGGGCTGAATATGTCTGTTGGGGCCTAGGTGGCATAGTGTAGGGTGCATCACCTGGCCTTCGGTGGGGGCATGTCCTAGCCATGTGGCCCGACTGATCACAATGAAAGCATTTTGGGCTCGATCCCGAAGACTGAGATATAGCACTAGATCGGGAGGACTGGGAAGTCTGACTAGAATCAGCCTTCCTGAATTGCACTAAAGTTGGGTTGACATAAGGCACTCGAAAAGGTTTGCTATCTCCCCTAGAATCAGTAGATCCCATTGGCCTCTTTCCCGTCCCTTGCTGGGCCATGAAGTTGTCTTTATTCCCATCTTCAATAGATTTAGCCACTTGGACCACTTCAGCATAGGTCTGCAATTTCAACCCCATAATGGTTGACCCAATACCTGGCCTCAACCCTTTTTCAAACTTCTTCACTTTAGCTCTATCACCTCTAAAATGCTCAGGAGAAAAATGGAATAACTCCTCGAAGCGTTGCTGATACTCGAGCACATACAGGGAACCTTGAACCAACTGAGAGAACTCACTCTCTCTCCTATCCTGGAAGCTTTCCAAAAAATATTTCTCAAAGAAGGCCCCTCTAAAGTCTGCCCAAGTGGGGTTCGGGTTACTAGCCCTCAGAATAGGCTCGGTGGTACTCCATCAATCATCCGCTTCATTCTGTAATTGATAGCCTGCACATAAAATTTTTTGCTCATCAGTGCAGCTCATTAATCTAAAAACCTTCTCCATTCCACCAATCCATCTTAATGGATACAATGGGTCTTGGCCCACATTTGAGAAGCATGGGGGCCTAAGCTATTGAAACTTCTCCATCATTTTTGTCAAGTTTGTCTAACCCTCTACATGGGCCTGGGCTTGATTTGGCATCGGGTCTTGCACCTGCCCATGCACATTTGGATGCCCTTGCCCATGCACTTGTGCCCCACCAGACGTTTGAAGGGTAGCCGACCCAACGGGTATTGGAACCGGTGTAGGTGGAGTAGGAGGTGCGGGCAGTGCATTACGAGCCTCTATTTCTACCTGGATCCTATCATCAATCCCGGCTATAAACTGGTTTTTCCTTTCCTCAACTCCTCGCATCATGTTATCCATGATGGATGCCACATTCTGGGCTGTAAGTACAGGCGGAGCCGAAAGTGCATTACGGGGTCTACCCCGATTCTGTGTAGGGGAAGCGGGAGGCAACGGGCATGATCAGGATTGGGATCGAGTGTTCCTACGTGACATGACTCCTGTGGAGGAATCCAATTATTGCACATGCATATTCAAGGTTACATGTAATTGAAACACATGCATGCATAGTGGGTCCCACACATATACGATAGGCGAAATTAGGGTTAGGATATGCATAGGTGGGGTCCACACATATTTGGATCCGATCACCCGCATATCAAGTAGGGGCACACAATTAGGGCAACAAAATAATAATTTAGATTTGAAAAATAAAATAATTTATTTTCCAATTTAGTCCACAAGAAACAGGGAGACTTCTCACCAGAAATATGGCTTAATCCACCGTAAATATCAACGTTATTTCCGATGGGCAAAACAAAGAGTAATTTGGGATTTTTCACTTTACTGGAAACAGGCACCTGAAGCATGCCCAGTGTTTCTGGTGGGTTGTTTCCAGTGGCTCCAAAACGGCTATAAGCTTGGGTTTAGGTTTCATTGTACAAAACCCTATTCTAACTTGTGGAAAAGGTGTGATAATGGCCAAAGAGGACTTTTCAATCCCTTCCCGACCTTCCTCTCGCTATTTTGTGATCAATCGACACTGCATTCGCACCAAAGGTATGTTCCTCCTCTCTGTAACCTGGTTTTGTGATTTTCTTCTCTGTGAGCTTTACATTCTGCCATTGAACCTAGTTTTTCATTCTTAATCCTTAGGAATCATATTGCAACGATGTTTGAACACTGTGTACGTACCCAACGTGCGGTTGAACAAGAGGAGCAAGAGGCTGCTGCTCAGTTTAACCCAATCTTGTTCCGCTCTGTGGCTAGGCGAGACCGTTGGGAACTCTTCGAGTGCCATAATGTGGACCCAGGAGTCTATGTGAGGACCAATGACTTCTGCGTATTCCGTCTCCATCAACGGTTTGACGATGTTGGGTGGTACCGCATCTTAAAACCCAACAACTACTAGTACCCTACATTGGTCAGGTTATTCTACTCCAAACTGCAATGTGTGAATTGGGGTACTGAAGAGATGCGGATCACCTCCTATATGAAGGGGGTGGAGATCTCCTTTGATATGGGGTAGTTGGCTAATATTCTGATGGTCAGCAATGTCGATGACCTAGTGTACTACCTGTCTCAGACTCTAGCTTATGACTTCCAGAAACTTGATACTTTTCAGGAGATGAACAACATGTTAACTAAGGAGGCCAAGGGGTGGAACCGCTCAGTCAACTACTTTACTACTCCAAAGGTTGTCTGCCATACAATTTAGTTGAATGTTCTTCCCACTTGTGGACATTATGATGAGGTATCCGCACTGCAAGCCTATGTGACCTATTGCGTGTACATGGGGACGTAGATACATCTTCCTTACCTCCTTATGTGGACCATGGTACTTCGGTCCAAAGGAGTGGATCACTAAGCAAAAAGCCTATGCTATGGAAGAATACTTGCTGACATCTTCTACCGCTTTAGGGTGGACTTGGAGGGAGAGGCACGCTTGGGTGAAGAGGTCATAGACTTCAACCAAGATTCTCTGAGGAAGATGACCATAGATCTACGGGAGGTGATACCTATTCCAGGAGAGGGTCAGCAGCCTATAGAGGTAGAGGGTGGCAGTGTCGATAATGTCGGCAACGATGCCGGTGATGTTGGTGGAGGTGTTGGTGGTGCAGGAGGAGAAGCTACTGAGGTTAGGGGGGCTCCACCACCTGATCCCTAGACTATGGGTTCTATGGCTGCTTCTACTTCTCGAGGCACTAGGGGTGCGAGGCCTTACGGTCTCAATGATGTTATGGCCTGCCCAAACACCACCACATCTCTGATGAAGAGTATAGATGGTCGCCTCAACAACATAGACAGGACCTATTGTCTTATAGACAATAGAGTGGCCTCCCTAGTGGCACAGATGCAGGTGATGGTCTTCCATCTTGGTATTCCGGTGCCTCCTTCAGGAATACATGGTCTAAATCAAGCTCAGGGCCAAGGGCAGAACCAGCAACAACAAGAGTAGTGGCATGTTTGCCACTGTAGTTTTTAGGATTTCCCTTTCTATATTTTATTTGAGTTTGATGTTTTAGGTTTAGTTGAACTTTTTACATTTTGTCATTTGCTTCAGTTGTTTAATTTCTTAGAATTAGGCTAGTTAAGATTTCCTACTTTCAGTACTTTATTTTCTTATGAAAAGTGTAAGTTGTGTATTCAAGTTCTCTATTATAATGAAATGGCTTTAACACCTATGTTTGTCTCCTAGTTGTGCAATTTCTATTATTGTTGTCTAGAGATTTTTATTTAATCCTCGCTTCCCCAAGTCATGATTTGGCTGAGATTGTGAGTTAAGGCAGAGCATCGCGCTCTGATACCATAGCTGTCGCACCCTAATTCCAGTAGACCCAACTTACCATTAGGAATACCGGTGGTGTGAGTAAGACACATACTTGTCTTACAAACTTACTAGGATCTCTAATAGCAGTACCTTAACATTTTCACAATCTAACATCATAATCTAATGATAATATAATAACAATAACTGAGTTATTCTATTACATTCATCCATGACATATAATATAATCTCAAAAAAACATACAATCCACAGTTATACTCAAAAGTATCAAAGTATGATGTACAATCTCACGTTGCGACGTAAGCACAGTGGTTGCAAGCACAGTCCTGATCATGCTCTCCCGCTTTTGGCATCCACCATTCGCTCACACCATACTCTAACCCAGAAGATACTGGGTCACCCACCATTGGCACCACAGTACCTGCATCATCATCTAAAAAAAAGGGTGAATGTGTGGGGTAAGCTTTCCAACTCGCTCAATGAGGGGTGGGGTCAAACACATCCAAGCAAGACAATAGCAGTAATAATTTATGATGCATGATTGCAGAAATTAAACATAGTCTATGATGCCCATGATGCAGTTCATTTATTTATTATCCACCTAACAATACAAACTAAGTCTGGTAAATGCTACAACGACGCATTAGGCTGTATCTTTCATCTCGGAACCACCATCAACTATGCAAGGATACAAACCCTAGCCATGAATAGAAGCCTGTCAGTCCCCATATGCATCCATGGGTCACCCAGCAAACCCCTGATAACCCCCTCCTAGCAGTCACGGCACTAGTACATCATCGACCACGCTGGACAAGTTCTTGCCTCTGGCAACAATCGCATCGTACTGCGAGTGTGGCATTCCGAAAAGGCATGTCGAACATACCACAATGGGTTATCCAACACCTCAACCCCTATTGGTAAGGTTTCGTAGCATAGGGAGTGACACCTAACCATATATACGCTATATGCCTTCATAGTGATACTGATAGTATGAATTACACGATACCGACAAGACCTCGACCACAAAGTGTAATCCATCTCCAAATACAGTCCCGGGTACACAATACCAGTGAGACCATGGCCACAAAGTGAAACCCGAGACTGTTTACCTATTCTAGCATACATATCATAGTTAAGTATGGACTACGAGACACCGATACCAATCATCGGCCACAAAGCGCATCCATATCAAATGCAGTCCCGGGTACACGATACCAGCGAGACCTTGGCCACAAAGTGTAACCCGCGACTATAACTAAATCTGATGCACATAATCAATGCATGAATGCAACATACATACGGTAAGCACGGCACCGATACCACCTCGGCCACATCGGATTTCGTCTCACACACACAACCAAACACACGGCGATCATGGTACCGGTACCACCTCGGCCACACCAGATCGCGTCATATATCTCCATACGGTTCATATCATGATCGTAAAATGATAAATGTAACATATCATCATCGTATTTGAGCAACTACAATTAAACGTATAATTCTAAGCATGTGAGTAATTTAGTAATAATAAACATTCCAAAAATAAACACATCCATCCCTCACCTAGTTTACTATCGGGTGTGTTCAGGTTCAAGTACGGCCATCGATCAATTAAATCAATTCTCGCTTCGGGGGACATACGCATCACTATCTTAGACACAAAGAGAATCGTACATCAATACGCGTCGGGAACATTGGGAGAGACCCACGCAAGTCACCCCCAAAGGGTATAGACACTGTCCCTAAGTGACAGTATTGTCATCGGAAACACCCACCAGAAACAGGGCATTTCCACTGGAAATATCAGTCCTGTTTCCGGTGGAGAAGACAGAGAACACTTAAGGCTCATTTGTCCACCGGAAACAACCCACCGAAAATAGCTACAATGTTTCCTGTGCCATATTTCTGGTGGTAATGCAGAAAGGTCCAACTCGAATTGGGGCTTTCCGGCTCGGGCTCGATCGTCGGGATTTGTTCCATGAAGTTTGTAGGGGATGTTCCTAGCATCATTTGAAGCCAATAAAATCCCAATTCCACTGATCCGTTTAGGAGATATGTCGATCGAACGATCAAAACCCTAAGTGGCCATTTGGTGTTTCTTGTTGCCAAAGCTCACCAGGCTTAGTTTGAGCTTGGAAACGGCATCGGGGAGGTGCAACACTCATTTCCCGACCCCAATAGAGTTTGTACACTAAAATCCCATCCAACCCTAGCCCTAATTAGGTCGAAATGATGGGAGAGAGTTGTATGGGAGGTTGTACTTACCTCCGGCAACGATTTCGGCAACAAGGAGGTAGCTGGCACCAAGGTGGGCCTCCGACCTTCTTCTTCTTTCTTTTCTTCTTCCTTCCTCTCCTCTTTCTCTCCTCTCCTACATTGAGCACAAGGGAAATGAGGAAATGAATCCTCATTTTCCAACTTATAACTTAAGTGGACCTTAGGGTCTGTTTGGGTTGGACCCCTTTTGGATCAATCGGGTTAAAATGAATTTCGGGGCACGAGGACCCGACCATTTAGGTTCGTAAAGTGCTCACGTCACGAGGAAGGTGTGGAGGATGATTTGGGATCATCTGGAACCATTTACGATGCGAGTGGCGGGACCCATGGGCATCGAAACCCTGACAACAGCTTGTTAACCCACCGGATCCAGGCGCAGGCTGCTTCTGGTGGCATATTTCCAGTGGTCTGCTTGCTGCCCTCCAATTGGCCTCGCACGATTAGCTGCCTTCAGCCATGCTCGTGGTCTTCCAGCAATTTTGATGCATGCCGGAATTCAAGTGTGGGGAGTCGGGTCACTTACCCTCTGGAATTGGAAGGTATGAATCCCCTCTAGTTAGATAGGCACACAATGCATGAACATGTGGGGTCATCTCTACCCCTTCGGCAATGCATAGTCGTGAGCCAAAACCCGGTCGTCTTTCCGATCTCCAATCCGAGGCCTGTCTCAATAGTTCAAATTAGACCGGATTAGGGCACGAGTGTAACAAAGGACCCCTTAGATCGAGGGACTAACTGTACACTACTAATAAGAATTTCATCCCAAGTCAACTAATAGTAACACACATACAAAATTTTCATCCGATTCAATGTACATACGTATGTACCCTCATATTTGTGCCATGGAATCTCTATTCCTAGGTGCATAGTGTGATAAATTTTTACCCTTGTCTTGAACAATTTTACATTAAACTTTTTTTTTTTGGTAACAAATCCATTATTAAATCATAAAAATTAATTTATTTAATCAACATAAAATTAGATTTTATGGACCACAATTCAAGCAGAGTCCCCAACCTTTGTGAAGGTGAAAGAACCCCTTGCAAAAACTTCTTTAATACATTGAAGTACTTGAAAGTTTAATAATTAACCATGTTTTGGGGGGTGGGGCGTGGAGGGTGGGGGGCGATCTTCCAGCCAATGTTTTTTTCTGATTCATTAGCCAGAGAAAAGCATTAAAGTTGAACACCAGAGTCGCTCCTGTGGTGCTTTGATTAGAAATCAAATCCTCCTTACACTTCTTTTCTGTCAGAGCTCAATCACCTTTAACATAATATAATCTCACTCTTACGTTTAATTTGTTAACGTTAAGATAAGCCTTCAAAGAAATCTTTCAAAAAAATCTCAGCAATTGATGATTATAGTATTCAATAAAATTTTACATGGAGTAGAAATTTGAATATATGATGAATGGCTATTAACCTGAAACTAAGGCTTATGTCTTTGTGGGTCCCATGTTGATACATGGATCTTACAATCATATAATATAGGCTGCCTTATTGGATTTGTCATTATGGTATTTTATGTAAATTATTTTAGATAATTTTACTATGTAAAATAAATGGTAAACAAATATTGAAAATTTTTATGATGACATTTTACATTATACTTTACCTCTTAGAAACCAACACTGTAAAAATTTTCAACCTGTAAAATTTATGCATTTAAAAGTTTACATCAAAACAAATGGAACCCTTGTCGACCCTAATTTTCCAATCTTCTATTGTGCTGCAACTAGACCATGAGATGTGTGACGGATGCCCAGTATCTCCATATATAACACGGACCTAATATCCTTTTTTGGTAGAGGACATGGTTGGACCGGTCGAAATCGACCGCTTCATCCCATACCGAACCCTTGTCGGTTTGGTTTCAAGTAGGGTTTATGAAACCATTAGAAACCAAAACCAGACGGGACCAATGGAAACCAAACACTAGACTAAATCCAATAAAAAAATTGAGACATGACCGATAATAACCTGGTAAGAAATCAAAAACCCAAAAAAAAACACAAGATTTTTCAATAATTCCTTACATATACATGTAAACCTGAAGCTAAACCAAACCAAACCTGATAATAGCCCAATTACAAACCCATAAAAAAGCAGATCAAATCGTACCAAAACCAAAAACTTCCTTGATAGTTTGAATCGTTGACCAAGTAATAAAACAAAATCGATTCAATCCATCCAAAATCAGACCAAACCAACTAGTTGACATCCTTATCTTTACCTATCACTTGACAACTCATCAACTTCTGTCAAGTTTTCTTTTAAAAAAAAAAAAAAAAACGATGTAATAATTCTAGCCTCTTTGAGATTCTTCCCAAATGCATCAAATCTTTAATCCCAGGTCTCGACACCAAGGTTTTAAAACTTGGGATCAGTCTTGGTATCGGTCCCAACCGATATTGATATGAATTAAATTGATATCACTAAGTATCAAACTGGATCAAACAAATTTATTTGTTTAAAATATAAAATAATGTGTTTTAAACCATTTTACCTTTATACCTTACCAGTGGATCTATGAAGATCAGATTGATAATGAGAATTGGTCTCAACCGTTATTCAATTTTTAAAACTATATCGAGTCTACACAGTCTTAGCCGCCCTATGGACTTTACCAAACACACGATAAGAAAAGTTACAAGTCAAAATGTCAACGATTTTCGCTATATGCTACGAAATGTCAATGATTAAAAAAGTCAAAACTTAACGCTTAATAGACTAATTGAATCTTGAGAACTCAGACGTCTTCATCTGTTCATGCAGTGTATATATATATATATATATATATGCTAACTAACAACTTACCTATCTCGATCTCTATAACTCCATAATCAGAATGCATTCTGCAACCCGTCTTCTATTCTTGATCTTATCTCTTGTTCTTGTTGTCTTCCATGGAATACCAGAGGCCGTCGGAGATGAAACCCGGACAGCAAACCTTGGTGCAATCATTGATGCAAATTCGCGTATTGGAAAGGAAGAGAAGACAGCCATGGAAATAGCAATCCAAAGCCTTGATGACTCTAACAACCACTACAAGCTAGCCTCCATGTACGTGATTCAGGCGCAGATCCTCTCCAAGCAACTTCTGCAGGTGGGTTTTTTTTTTTTTTTTTTTTTTTTTTTTTTTTTTTTTTCTTTTTTTATGGTAGATAGGGCAGAGAGTAGATGAGAGTCAGGAAGCTTGAACTCGAGCACTCCTACTTTTTGCACACCACGGCTCACCAAATGTGCTAGGTAGTCATTTAATCCATCAAGATCTTATATTTTTTTATTCAAAATAACCAACACGTTTGGATTAATTCTGACGTATATATTGTTAGAAATGAAATCCTAAGATTAGATATAGATTAAGAAACATTAATATGCATAACAAATTAAATAGAATGTGACCTAGGTTGAGCTGTGGTTGAGTTTAAGGGACCTAGGGTTGGGTTGGGGTTTCAAGAAACTCGGTCAAACCTGGCCCTATTTCACCCCTATTGACAAGCCTTTACCCCAAAAAAAAAAAAAAAAAAAGAATGTCAAGAAGCCAAACTCAATATTAGAACTGGAACTTCTATCCTACGCAACCTTGATGGAAAATCTATATTTACATTGTTATTGTTGCTATGGACGTTGAGACTTTTATGTGGGTTTAACTTATACCGATTGATTCAGTAGGCCTAAACAGTTATAGATCCACTTTGATTAAAAAACTCCCGACCCAAGTTGGTAAAATGACGATTTTCATAAATTTGAAACCCAAACCCTATACAAAATCGTTCTTCAATTGATTTTTCTTGATTCTAGCACCATAGGGTTAGCTCTAATAGCAACTGTTATGAATAAAAGTATGAATTATAAAAAAAGATTAACCATATACCCGTTGAACGTGGGTGTAATCTCTAAACCAAGATCAATGATAGTTCCCTCACGGATATCAGAACACACAAACATGTAGATTTACCGTATCAATGATAATCAATAGGATACCCCATTTACATGAACCATAAATGGGAGTATTGATCACGAAACTCACGTGCTTGCTTGAAGATTGGTCCCATGAAGATGACAATGAAAAACTACTCGATGGAGTTCCATCCGTTAAGATCTTTTGTAGCCTTTCCCCCTTAGAATTCTCTCACATACACACTACTTCTGTGAGGAAAGTCTATGCTTCCAAAATCATGAAGGTATTAAAGTGATGACTGCCAAAACTAGCCTCATATATAGCTTTAGGCCTCCTCACCCATTATAGAAAGGACATATTTTATAAGATCGTTGAATATACATATACCCACAATGTACTTTAAATCCAAATCAGAGATTTATCTTATATAGATTTCCTTATTAAAACCAAGAGTAAAAGTTATAATACTGAGTGCAGCTGAAGAGTTCATCAACAAAAATATACATATACCCACCCGAGCGATGATATCTGCCACGGGTGCGGTAGTGCCGTGAGCATCAGATGGCTGAGAAGACATCAGCACATGCCCGGATGTCATTCTAGCCATCGGATGCTCCCCTCAGCGCCGCACCCGCGGCAAAGGATGTTTTCACTACCCTTTTTTTTTTTTTTTTGGTAGTAGTTTTTATTACCCACAATGTACTTTAAATGCAAATCGGAGATTTATCTTATATATAGATTTCCTCATTAAACCCAAGAATAAAAGTTATAATATTGTGTGCAGCTGAAGAGTTCATCAGCAAACAGCCGGTGGAGGCCATTCTTGGGATGGAGACATGGCAAGAGGCTGCGTTAGTGGCTGAAGTAGGAAATCGAGCACAAGTACCCATATTTTCCTTCGCAACCACTTCTATCGCCGCGTCATTGACGAGCAAGCAATGGCCTTTCTTGGTTAGGATGAACAACAATGAAACGATACAGATGAAATGTGTGGCTGCCATTGTTGGTGCTTACAAGTGGAGGAATGTGATTACAATCTATGAAGATGATACTTATGGAAGCAATTCTGGAGTAGTCATGCTTCTCTCTGATGCTCTTCGAGATGTGGGCTCTCAGATTGAGTACCGAATGGTTTTTCCACCCATATCTTCACTTTCAGATCCCCAAGATGAAATTTTACCAGAACTGGGAAAGCTAAACAGTAAGCAGTCTAGAGTCTTCATTCTTGTTCAACCCTCACTGTCATTTGCTGCCCATCTGTTCAGAGAAGCCAGAAGAATTGGACTGATGGGTAGAGATTCTGTTTGGATAACTACAAATACAATTGCTAGTGTCCTTGATTCCTTTAACTCCTCTGTCATCTCCTCCATGCAAGGTGTTTTAGGAATTAAGACTTACTTCCCTGAAACTAGCTTGTCCTTCAAAGATTTCAATTCTAAATTCAGGAAAATTTTCCATTCTAAGTATCCAGAAGAAGAGCACTTCGAGCCTGGAATCTACGCAGTCCGAGCACATGATGCCATTTCTACTCTAACTCGTGCAATGAATAACAGTACTAATACATCTAAAATATTGTTAGACAAAATATTGTCAAGCAACTTCACTGGATTAAGCGGAGAAATTCAGTTCGAAGACGGAGAATTATCGAATTCTCCAGTTTTCAGAATTGTTAATGTGGCAGGAAAGAGTTACAAGGAGCTGGATTTCTGGACACCTGAGTGTGGTTTCTCAGAGAGTCCTGGTGACCATCAATGTAATGGCACCAATTATAACATGGAAGGATTGAGCGGACCAGTGGATTGGCCTGGAGGGCTACAGAGAGTACCACGAGGATGGGTATTGCCTAGTGATTTAAAGACCATGAAAATTGGTGTTCCAGGCATACCAGTGTTTGAGGAGTTCGTCAAAGTGGAAGAGAATAAGAGTCCAAATCTGCCACCATTGGTTACAGGTTTCTGTGTCAATGTTTTTGAAGAGGCTGTCAAGATTTTGAGGCAAACCAAGTATTCTATATCCTATGAATTTGTAGCATTCAATGGATCATACGACGATCTCATTTTGAAAGTCTATAACAAGGAATTTGATGCTGTGATTGGTGATATAACGATTCTGGCAAGCCGTTCCGATAAGGTAGAGTTCACTCAGCCCTACACAGAGTCAGGGCTGACATTGATAGTCCCTGTGAAGAAGGAAACTCGGGCTTGGATGTTCATGAAGCCCTTCACAACAACTATGTGGCTAGTGACTGGTTTAGTCTTGGTCTACACCATGTTGGTGGTCTGGTTCGTGGAACATCAATCAAATCCAGACTTCAGAGGTCCATGGAAAGATCAACTAAGCACTGCCTTGTGGTTCACCTTCTCAACTCTCTTCTTTGCCCACAGTAAGTGTCCACTATCCATCAACTGTAACAAAACTATGCTCAAATTATCACAATTAACAAAATTTTGGTTGCTTGTTACAGGGGAGAAACTTCATAGCAACTTCACTAGATTTGTAATGGTAATATGGTTGTTTGTGGTGTTAGTCTTGACCTCTAGCTACACTGCAAGTCTCACCTCTATGCTCACAGTCCAACGACTTGAACCTACTGTGTCCGACATCGAATATTTGAAGAGGAGTAATTCAATTGTAGGGTGTGATAGTGATTCATTCGTTAAGAAATACTTGGAGGATGTACTTGGATTCAACCAGGAAAACATCAAGACTATTCCAAGTAAAGACAACTATGCTGCTGAATTTGAACAAGGCAACATCGTGGCCGCTTTCCTGGAGCTCCCTGGTGAAAAGGTGTTCCTCTCCAAATATTGTAATAGATATACCACTGCTACTGAAACAATCCATAGATTTGGAGGATGGGGCTTTGTAAGTAGGACTTACAACCATTAATACAACTATACATGTAGTTAACATACAGATAATGATGAATTATACTACTGGTCCTGCAGGTCTTTCCATTGGGTTCGGCTCTTGCTACAGACTTTTCCAAAGCCATTCTAGAACTATTGGAGAATGGAAATATTACAAAATTGGAAGAAGATTGGTTGGGTGGAGATGCTAAATGCTCAAAATTAGGAACTGAAGTTGACAATGAGAGCTTGGGCCTTGATAGCTTCTGGGGACTTTTTGTTCTTACTGCTAGCACATCTACCATTGCCTTTCTACTCTTTCTCATCAACCTATGGAGGAAATATCTACAGTTACAAAGGTTGAGCAGAGGCAACATGTCCTCAAGTAATGGAAGTCGGTGGCATCGGGTGAGAACATTGTTACACCAGAAAGGCCAGCATCACCTTTCAGTGGGAACTCCAGCTTCTGCAAGAATAGCAAACATTGAGGATTGGGTTTCTGTTCCTCCAGATTGTGAGTATCTGAGTGAATACAACAATCAGGGGTATCATCAAGCTTCACGAATAGCTGAAATTGAAATGCGGAATACATCCACTGCTGATTTATAGTGTACATAGCTTCCTAGATATGGTATGATCCATCTTTATTCTTTAGTTCAATTGTAAGTATGACTTCTCACTATATTGTAATAGGTTTAGTACATGGCTAGCTCCATTTGTTATATGTAAATCTTTTTTACCATATACTATGTCTATAACTTGACACTTACCCAATATCTAGGCAGATCAAAGCCTTCAATTTGAGTTTATTCTCTTTCCCGAAACAAGGAGATGTTTATAGGTCCTAAACCATTATTTAGGTAGATGGCAACAGCCATCAAAATTTTTTATGGTTCCATTGGTTATAAGCTGCTTCTGCACATTATGGACTCGAATGGAGACCCTACTCAAGCAGCTTCTGCAGGTAAGAGTTTTCCACTTCTCCTAATCCCAACTTCATTGGTATGATTGTTTTGGGCTGTGATGAAAAAGCATTTGCAGAAACCATTAGAGACTTCAATAAGGTCAAATAAGCCTAGGATGGATTAATTGTGTCCTTCCTAAAACCACCCCCTGTACTTTTCAAAATACAAAAGACACTCCATAATAATTTAAAAATACCAAATCCATCCCTACCGTTAGCCATCCCTATTAAGTGATGGAATATCTGTTAGCTATTTTTTTAAATACCCGAAACATCGCCACTCAAGGTGAGTTGACCATCTTCCATTGCCCCTTCTAAACTCATGAACAAATGGTTGGCTCACAAAACAGAGAAGAGAGCTTGTGCTACAGCCATCGCGCCTATCGCCAAAACCTGCAACTATCCCCTTCTCCAGCCTCCGGCGTACGTTCGTGTGCACCCCTCTCCTCCGGCGACGGTTCACAACTACCCATCTTGTCCGGCGAAGTTTAGTCTTCAATGGTTGTAAGTTTGGGGTTTCTCTTCCATCTTGGAAAGTAAGAGCTTCATTTTAGGGTTCTTCTTCCATCTTACATAGTTCATATCTCTATTCAAATTGTTGGTTTGTTTCTGTAATCATGTAATCTCAGACTTGATTAAACGAAATTAATTTGTGATTTTAGGATTCTATTCTCTAACTATTGGGTTTTGGGGTTCTATTCTCTCATTATTGGGATTCTATTCTGAGAAAATTAAAACGCCTCTATGGAAAGATTGTAGTAACTGAAACAAATATGGAGAATTACATAAATCACAAATCCTTGACGTAAGATAGTTTTCAAAGAATGCAATTAGACAACTTGACAAAAGATGCATTGATTTGTTTAAGATAAACACACAAGAAACCATGCTTAGAGAAATAGAACTAGTGTTGTTACGATTCTGTAGAGGGCTTTAAGCAAACGAGGAGACGCTGCTCCCCTATTCTGGGAAGGGCTGGAAGAAGGGACAGAACCCCTGTTTTGAGGTAATTGTAGGGGCTCAAAAGGGAAAAGGAGCGAAGTCCCTGAAGCCCCTGCTTCAATAACAGTTTTGCCAAGACTATGTTGTGGAATAAACCTACATCAGTTTTGTCTGGGATGATGTTGGATGGCTTCATATAGCCTTGGGTCATCTCCACCTAATAACTCAAGTTTTTGGATTGGACTCTCATAGTTCATGGGTTGTTTCACTTCTTTATCATAGTATTAGCGTATGATCACACATAACAGAAGAACCAACACTTTCATTCAGGGCCCCTCTACTGCCAACTTTCCTCCTGGCCTTCTTATCCTAGTTCAACTCCATTACGAACATTGCTAACCCAAATGCATCTTTTTCCTCAGCAGCAACCTTCTGAAAAACAAGTACCCCAGTTTTTGGACCTGAGCTGTGACACCTCGCTTGCACAAAGCCGAGCCGGTGACCAAGTTAACACCGGTTAACTCACAAACCTGCCAGGATCAATAATGCAGTAATTGCAACATTGCATACATCTACTAATCCAAGATAAGACCTGCATTTCCAATGGAAGACCTATTCATAATAATACCTGTAATTGTTTTCCAAATACTTGATACACAAATTGAGTTATAAAAGTTACATACATTTGGGCCCGAAGGCATGATATATATATATATATATATATATACAGAAACATAACAATTTAAGCATCAAGTTACAAAAGGGAGTACATCAAAAGAATAAAAAAATAATCACTCAAGAGTCACAGCTACCATGCAGTACAATCCTTACACGTGCAACCAGCACCGTGCTCGAACTCATCAGGGACCCACCAGTCCTCAGATGGAAACTTCACAGTGGGGCCCGGCTCTTGATCACTAGGTGGATAACCTACAAATTACCTAAAAAGAGTTGTGCACGTTGGATGAGTTCACTAGCCCAGTAAGTGGAAAGGAAGACCACACAAGGAAAACCACACAAACAGTCACAACACAAATGCGCCTATATGTAATTCATTTTAACCCTATTAGCCTAACAACATTACTAGATCATAGGTTTTGTGCTACTCACAACCACAGTGTGCTTATGCCCAGGGTACGAGCTGCGAACCGCATCCCGGGATACGCCCATAGGGTTGTCAGAGAAGGCCCATCGTTGGTACCAAAATTTAAAATGCAAGCCGACTCCCTGCAATTTAAATGACAGAAAGTAAATGGATGACTCCGCTATAATACAAGCAGTATGATCAGCCCTCTGAATATATCACCAGGGTTACCGACTATCCTAGCGATCAGTCGTGCGTACTTCTAACCGCTGCAGGAGTTCGACAACTACAACCTGATGCTTCCCTCCTATGTAGCCCGTCGATTACTCCAGAGCCTAAAATCTGAGTTCCAGGAACTCAAGTGGGCTAAAACCAGAAGACTGGTTTCAGCCCATCGGTTACTCCAGAGCCTAGAATCTGAGTTTTGGGAACTCAGGTGGGGTAAAAATACCCCCCAGTCTTTAAATGAAATTTTTTCAACATCATTCCCAACTTTCCTCTGACTTAGGGAACTTGTTTGGAGATTATCCGATAACTTAAATCACTTGTCTAAGGTCCAATCACGTACCCTCAACCTAGTTCTAAGATCAAATCAAAATAAAAGAAAGATTCTTACCTCTTTTTCAAGAACACCAATGAAACCTCAAATTTCACTTTTTTTGCTCAAGAACCTCCAAATACTCTAGATCTTCACCAACACTCCTTTCAAATCCTTCAAAATCATTTTACACACCTTCCATTAGACCTTAGATTTGATTATCCAAGTAGGATTAGCAAGATCCAAGTGAGTTCTTTCTCAAAAATCAAAAGTGGGTTTAAGGATAGGGTTTTCCTAAGAATCCTTGGAATGTGTGCAATACCTATCTATAACCGAAGACCTCGACGAGCTGATCATAAATCCGGGCTCAAAATACCAAGACCCAGCTCCGATGAAGCTCTACGGCAACTTCCCCTTCTTCTTCTTTCTTCTTCTTCCTCTTTTCCTTTCTTCTTCTTTCTCTCTCTTCTTTACTCTCCCACCGACCAACTAACATTAATGAGGAAAAAGACAATTAATGTCTCCCCTTTTTTACCTGGGCCCCCAAAATATCTTCTAAATCTCAGGTGGGCTATCTTAGGTGGGCTAAATCTCAGGTGGGCTATCTCAAGTGAGCTAAATATCAAGTGGGCTATCTCAGGTGGGTATATCTCAGGTGGGCTAAATCTTAGGTGGGTATATCTCAGGTGGGCTACATCTCAGGTGGGTACATCTCAAGTGGGCTAAATCTCAGGTGGGCTATCTCAGGTGGGTATATCTCAGGGGGGCTAAATCTCAGGTGGGTTATCTCTGGTGGGCTTCAATGGGAATAAACTCCCACATAATATTAGATTATGTTGGCACCCACAAATACTAGTACGTACCTTTACTTTTTGCACATGACCTCGTGGTGCGTGTAAGTGCAAGGCTTGAGTCCACATATTACACTTGGTACCTGCTTGGTCATATTAAGCCAACCCAAGTTCAAGGTCACCCTTGCTATTATATTCTATATGGTACCTATGTCGGTTCTCTCCGATTCAGCCCCTATATGATCAAACCAAGTCAATGCGGCTAATTAGACCAGGTTTAGAAAGTAGGGTATCACATTACCCACCCTTTTTGAAAATTTCATTCCCGAAATTATAGTACTTGGTTGTCTGAAAAGATGAGGATACAAGGTTTGAATATCATCCTCTTTCTCCCAAGGTGCCTCTTCGATCGGGTGGTTGGCCCAACGAATCTTTACAAAAGCGATAGAGCGGTTGCGGAGGGTTTTCATCTTTCGGTCTAAGATCTCAGTCGGATATTCTTCATATGTCATATCAGCTTCTAAGTATTCCGGTTCCACAGGTAGTACATGAGATGGATCATAAATGTACTGCTTCAGCATGGATACATGGAAGACATTGTGAACACTGCTGAGGGAAGGTGGTAATGCCCACATGTATGCTACTGCTCCAACTAGCTTCAAAATCTCAAATGGCCCAATATATCTCGGGTTTAACTTGCCTTTCTTATGAAATCTGCGCAGGCCTTTGGTAGGAGATATTTTAAGGAACACTTTCTCTCCCTCTTAGAATTCCATTTCTATCTTACGGCTATCCGCATAGCTTTTTTGACATGATTGGGCTGCTTTAATTCTTTTTCTAATAACAACGACTTTATCACATGTCATCTGAATCATTTCTAGTACAAGCATTCGACGTTCACCTACTTTGTCCCAGTATAGAGGAGTTCTGCACTTTCTACCATACAATGCTTCATATGGAGCCATCCCAATTGTAGTTTGGTAGCTGTTGTTGTAAGCAAACCCCATAAGAGGTTTATATTCCTCCCAACTACCACTCATTTTTATGGCACAGGCTCGGAGCATATCTTCTAATATCTGTATTGTCCTCTCGGACTATCCATCTGTCTGTGGATGGAAGGCTATACTCAGATTCAATTGTGATCCCAAGGCTTGCTGGAAAATTTTTCAGAATCTAGGTGTAAACCTCGGGTCTCTGTTTGATACAATGCTCATTGGTACACCATGTAAGTATACAACATTATCTATGTAAAGTTGTGCCAGCTTATCTATGGTGTAATTGGTCCTGATCGGAATAAAGTGAGCTGTCTTAGTAAGCCTATCAACCACTACCCAAATTGCATCCATTCCCTTGGGTGTACGTGGTAGTCCGGTGACGAAGTCCATTGAAATGTTATCCCACTTCCATTCAGGTACTGGGAGCGATTGAAGAGTGCCAAAAGGTTGGTGTCGTTCAGCTTTGACTTTCTGACATGCAAGACAAGTCGACACATACAAAGCTATTGTGGACTTCATTGTTGGCCACCAGTAGTGTTGTTTTAGGTCTCTATATATCTTGGTACTCCCAGGGTGAAGAGAGTACTCAGAACTATATGCTTCCTTTACTATTTTGTCTTGTATTACTTCATCACAGAGTACACACAATCTGCCCCGAAACAATATTGCCCCATCACTGGCTAATGTAAAGCTAGGGTCATTCATTGTTTGCTCTTAAATCTTCTCTCTGATCCACTGCAACTCAAGATCTAAATGCTATTTCATTATGATTTCTTCCCTGATGGATGAGTGTACCTGTAGAGCCACCAAGAACAAAGTCAACTCTTGAACATCATCTGCCTGGTGTTCTAGTTCCAAGGTTGCTCCCTCGTACAAGAGGATTTCATCCATTAACATCGTTCCTGTACGAGCTCTGGATTGACAATTAGATAGGAAAGTGACAAAGTTTGAGCTTTCCGGCTTAAAGCATCTACCACTATATTGGCCTTCCCTGGGTGATACTGAGTGTCACAATCATAATCTTTCATAAGCTCAAGCCATCTCCTTTGTCTCATATTCAAGTCTTTTTGGGTGAAAAGGTACTTAAGACTTTTGTGGTCACTGTATATTTTACACTTTTCACCATACAAGTAGTGACGCCAAATCTTTAAGGAAAAAATGACCACTACTAGCTCCAAGTCATGAGTAGGGTAGTTATTTTCATAGTCCTTCAATTGTCTGGATGCATACGCTACCACCTTGTCGTGTTGCATAAGTACACAACCCAATCCAACTTTGGAAGCATCGGTATACACTGTCATCCCACCTATGCCTTTAGGAATAGTCGACACTGGTGCTGACACTAGCCGCTTCTTCATCTCTTGAAAACTTTCTTCACACTCCTTTGACCAATCATACTTTATCTCCTTCCTAGTCAACTTGGTCATTGGTGCTGAAATCCGAGAAAAGTTCTTAATGAAACGTCTATAGTAACCTGCCAAACCCAAGAAACTTCTAATTTCTGTTACACTCTTGGGTATCTCCCAGTCTACTACGGCCTTCACCTTCTCTAGATCCACTTCGATTCCATTTTTAGACACCATGTGTCCTAGGAATCCAACCTATTTGAGCCAAGATTCACACTTGCTGAATTTCACATGCAATTGTTGCTCTCTCAGTCTCTGTAGTACCATCCTCAAGTCTTTTGCATGGTCTTCTTCTAACTTCCAGTAGATCAAGATATCGTCAATGAAAACAATGACCCACTTGTCAAGAACATCGTGAAACACTTGGTTCATCAAATCCATGAAAGCTGCTGGTGTATTAGTCAACCTGAAAGACAACACTAAGAAATCATAATGACAGTACCAAGTTCTAAAGGTTGTCTTTGGTATAACACTATTCTTTATCTTGAGTTGATAATACCCGGATCTGAGGTCAATCTTTGAAAATGCCCTAGCACCTTGTAGTTGATCAAACAGACCATCAATGCATGGCAATGGATACCGGTTCTTAATGGTTAACTTGTTTAATTCCTGATAATCAATGCACATACGCAAGCTTCCATCTTTCTTCTTAACAAACAACACTGGAGCACCCTAAGGTGATACACTTGGGCGTATGAATTCCTTCTTCAGTAGTTCTTGCAACTGTACTTGTAACTCTTTTAATTCTGCTAGTGCTATTTTGTATAGAGCCTTTGATATCGGGGCAGCACCAGGGATCAGATCTATAGCAAATTCTAGCTCCCTTTCAGGTGGTAGATGGGTTAGACCATCTGGAAAGACGTCTGGGAACTCCTTAACTACCTCTACTTCCTCTAGAGGTGTGACCTTCGCATCTAAATCAATCACCAATGCTAGGTACCCCTGACACCCATTTTCCAGCAACTTTACCACTTGCAAAGCGGAGATGAGGACCTTCTTAGTATGCTTTCTCATATCCGGTTGGTATATCAGTTCCTTTCCTTCATTATCAATCACCTTGATCTGTTTCTCAGCACACATCACGCTTGCTCAGTGTGCTGATAACCAATCCATGCCTAGTATAACATCAAAGTTTTGCATGTTGAACTTGATGAGTTGGGCATCTAATTGCTTTCCACTGATCTCAAGGTGCATGGCCCATATACTTCCTTCAGCTGTGAAATTTTGCCTGTAGGTGTACTAACTATCATCTTATGCTCTAATATCTTAGGTTCCATGTCAAGTTTCTCAGCAAATCTCTTTGATGTAAATGAATGTGAAGCCCCTGAATCAAACAAGACATATTCTGGTATACCAGATACAGGTAGGACACCTAATACATCAATGCACATAAGTATAGTATGCCATCAATATTTACCAAAAGGAAATTCTCAATTTTAATCATACCTGCTACCACTTCTGTGCTAGCTTCAACTTCCTCAACTGACAAAGCATACATCCTTCCTTGTGGTTGACTCCCTTGAGTCAAAGCAAGTCTATACCCAGAAGGCTGATTGGATGGTAAGGCTGGTCGGGCTCGGTAATCTTTAGCAAAATGCCCATATGAATGATAATTAAAACAATGGTTCTGCAAAGCTTGAACCAGAGCAGGAGCTTTATGAGCCTGACCTATAGCAAGTGGAGGGAAAGGTGGCCTAGCAGATGTGGGCACCATACTGGTATTCGGGTGAAAAGATGTAGTACACGGCCCACTAGCAGGTCGAGGAGGATAGCCCGATGGCCTATATGGCTGCCTGTATGAAGGACCAAATCTGTATGATCCACGAAAATTCTTACTCGGGTCACCTGAATCCATATAAGGGTTTGCTCTCTTCCATACTCCAGGTGTAAGGGATGATTCACCTTTCATCTTATCTTCCATAGTTTTGGCCTTCTGTACAATTAAGGCATAGTTGGTGAGATCTAATGCTTCAAGTATCATGCCAATGGATACCTTCAATCCTTTCAGATATTTCTTACCCTTTTCTTCAGTTGATTTCATGTGAGGGGGTGCAAAGTAGAATAGGGCCTCAAACTGTTGCTGATACTCAAGGACATACTTACTTCATTGAGTCAAGGCCGAGAACTCCACTTCCTTGCGGTTTCTAAAACTACGAGGGTAGTAGTTTGCTAAGAACAACTCCTTGAATTGTTCTCATGTGGGTTCCAGGTGTGTAGCAAACAATATGGCTTTGGAGGCTTGCCACCAGGAGTTGGCCTCATTCTTAAACTATAACCCTGCACAAATAATCTTTTGAGCATCGATGCACTCAATCACTTCGAATATCTTCTCAATCTCTTGGATCCATCGATCCGATTCCAAAGAGTCACTACCCACCTTAGTGAATGTAGGTGGTAGGTTCCTTTTGAATGACTCCACCACTCTTGTGGTATAGCCCACCAATTGAAAATATGGTGCATACGCCGGATGATACGGGTAAGGAGGCGGCATCATATATGGAGGTGTACCCTGAGGTAGTGTGGGTGGTGTACCTCCAACTTGGTTCTAAGGGTTGATGCCAGGTGGTGTACCTCCAATCTGTGCCCCAACACCAGGCCCTCCCATTGGACCTTGTGGATATCTACCTAAGGAAGATGACCTGGTAGTGCAGCATACCACTGCTGTTGCATAGCAGTCATAAATTCCTATTGTTACTGGAGAATCTGCTGATGGAGATTCTGATTCGATTGTTGAATCAAGTTCACAACATCACCAGGGGTAAGTACTGGTGGAGGATCAGGAAGTGTAGCCATGGGTGGATCCTCATGAGCCACATTTTGCTCAGTTGACTCTTGAGGTTGTGGGTTAGATCTTGGTGCACTTTCATCCCAAAACAATTGAATAAACGTGCACATAATAATTCAAACTCCAAATTTGTATTTCATTATACGTATCGGCCCAAATCTCCCATATAAACTCATAGTTTTTCAAAAATGACCATAAACCCACCAATGCAGGCCATGTAGGACCCACTGGTGGAGTCGGGCCCTTACTGCCAAAATCAATGGGCTAAAGACCGACTGGTTTGGCTGGCTGAACCCCACTGGTTTCATCTTGCCAGAGTTACCCGAGGCCGCGATTTAAGGGGTTTTAAACCCTGTTTCTCCACCCATTTTCTATTCTTTCCTTCTCACTCAAACTCAGGCGACTTTGGCCAATCCTTGAGCGATTCCTTATGACTCGACTCATCAAATCGACGGAATGATCCGCTCGAATATGCCTCCTTTATCACTCCATCTTCAAGGTAAGGTCCTAACCCTTTATTTCTCAAAATTTATGGGTTTTCTCTCTTTTGAATGGAAAAATCACCAGTGTGGTTGGGGCTTCGATTTTTCCCTTCGATTTTCTCCATGGAAAACGATTGATATGCTATTGTAGAGCTTAGATTTAAGTTTCCAAGTAGTTTAATCCCTAAAATGGAACATTGGAGAGATTTTCTCCCTTTTTGTGCCCTAAACAGTGATTTTGGGGATTCTGTTGTGCCTTTCTCTTATCTGTATTAATTTAGCATCCACATTATGAGTTTTCCTTGTTCTCATTTCAATGTTAGGCTTCTCTTGTGTTCAATAACCGTTCCTTTGCAATTTACCCCAAATTTGGATGGTATGATAGTCCTAAATTCCTTATATAATTTGCCCAAACAAAGAGGGCAACAACATTTGGAAAATTATACCAAGCCATATCTTGAATTCTTTGTTTACATTTAAATCATGAGTCTTCAAGCATAGTGGAATCATCATTAGTTGCTTCCTTTGAATGTAAACCTCCATTTGGCTAGATTCCCAAAATTTGAATTTCTCTACTTGGTTGGTATACGTATTTGGGATCCTTCAATTTCTTATTTTAAACCCAAATAGGGATATGCTATCTCTTGTTTAATCTAGTATGGTATCTCGTGTTCTCTTAAAATGATCTATTCATTGTATACACTCTTGGACTGTTCACGCATTAACACCACATCTCACTCGGGTCATTGTATATCTCAATCCACACATGCATTATCTCATTCATCACTTTGCATCTCCTGTGTTTGCTTGGGGAATTCAACCACAATAATCATTCATATCCATGTATTTTCACTTAGCCAGTTTAGGTATCCAGGTTTAATGATTTGTAAGATATCAGCTTAGATCACATTTCCTAAAAATTTATGCCATATGTTGTTACAGCTCCTTCTATTTATCTCTTTGATTTCATTTCTACTATCCATCTCAAATAATCCTTATATTTTGACTTCTTATTTTACGTCATATAGTTATCTCTCTTCTTTGAAATTTTAAGATGCCACCAAGAAGAGGCAAGGAATCCGTAGAGCCATTAAGGAAGAGGAAGACCTCCAAGGCTAGGAAGAGAGAGGTGGGGTCTAGTTCTTCAGCCCCATCACCATCTAGGGAATAGGAGGACTCATCCGACTATGATGAGATGGCCTTCCATAGTGCAAGAGCTACATCATTATGGAGGACCTTCCGTTCACTACCGGTGATATTGGAAAAACAGGTGATTGTGGGGCACTTTTCTTGCATTCACCTCTTCGAGAGGTTTTCTGTCCCTTGGTTGGGAGTTCATCCTCAACATTGATCGGCCATACTACAAGGATTTGGTGAGGAGGTTCTACCACAACCAGGAGGCCATGGAGGAGGAGGGGGAGTTCGCCATAGTCAGTATGGTGAAGGGTGTAGAGATTATCCTTGCTGCGAACCAGTTGACGAAGATTTTAAGGATCTCTTTAGAGGGCATTCACTACTACAGTCCTCCCAGGACCAGAGGCATAGGCCCACTGATGAGTCGAGACATGCAGGAGCACATCTACGAGGTGATTAGTGGCTCACCAGTGATGCCTGCATCCGAGTTGGAATTTTCTCTTAAGGGTAGGGTATTGGTTAGGTTAGTGCAGTTCAACCTAGCTCCTAGGAGTGGTCATCGGAATTAGGTAGGTTTCATGCCCACCTATCTAGCTGTTTGCCTACTATCTGCCCTTGAGGGCAATGTACCTAGACTATGCCTCCCCTACTTTATGCTGAGGTCTATGCATCACCATGCCTTACATCCCGAGGATGCCAGCCTACCCTATGGCAGGGCTCTTACTCGAGTCTTCGAGCATTTTGCAGTCGACCTTTCTGTGGAGGAGTGATCGGTCCCAAGCAACAAGTTCTCTGCTAGGAATTTGAGGCAGATGAACCTGCGTGCCTTGATGGTAGAGCCTCAGGTAGCTAAGGAGCAAAAGGAGGAGGATGTGGAGCAGGAGGAGGGGGTGCCCATAGATGAGGATGAGCGTACTAGAGATGATGGGAGTCACTTCCCATACCAGGAGGAGATCAGAGAGGAAGAGGTTTTGGAGGAGGTGCCCTTGGACACTAGGGTGGTAGATCCCGCTTTCCATGGAGCTGGTGGTTCCAGATCAGCTAGATCTAGTGGCCCGGACATGCCTAGTGCTTCTAGCACACTGACTTCAGCTCTGTCACCTACTGGAGAGGCACCTATCCTATAGGAAATTCTATCAGAGTTGAGGTCCCAGAGAGAGAGTCAGGCTAAGTTTAGAGAGAGTGTGGCCAGGGAGCAAAAGCTTCTCAGGAAAGTGGAGGAGAACACCGGTAGAGAGCTCCAGATGTGGAGACAGTTTGGAGAGATGGAGTCCAGGTTTCAGCGACTTACCTGAGATATGTACCACTCTTCTAGAGTGATCCCCGCGGATGTCCGTTGTGTATAGATGAGAGTAGTGCACCTCCATGATCGATTCACACATTGGGACACGCATCTCAGCATCGACTCTCGAATCCACTTAGGAGAGCCTTTCGATATCTCTAGCGACGACTCTGACTCCGACTAGTGTTTTGGGTTGGTGGCCTATAACCCTCTTTTGACCCTCTACTTATCATTCTACTTGTCTCTTTTCAGCTTTATTTGACAGTCTTGACTATTTTTGGTTTCATAGTTGACTTTCCTGCTTAAGTTACGTGATCGAACTAGAATAACTTTAAGAAATGATAGCATCTGTCATTTATTTTGTAATTTATTCCATTGGTGTACTTAAAGTTTAAATTGTGATCTTGATAGAAATTGTAAATTTCTGAATGGTTTGCTTATATTAAACTGTGTGGTTTGATGGTCGCCGACACAGCCTCCATATGTTATTATTATCTTATTATTCTTGTTGTCTATCAGGTTTTTATGTTTGAAAATTTTTTTTTTCTCATTTTACGCCATTATGCTGCCGAAATTTTGTTAAAATTTTCACTATCAAGTGAATTCCATTATGATAATTCCAAAACTAATTAACCAGAATTCATATTAACAATGCATGCATGCCATGAATGCAATGGATATAATTTTTTACATTTAAATTTAAGGCTTGTTAACTTTCATAAGGTTTTTATCTTCACCCACCCCAGATTTATTATAGTTTTTATAGGGTCTAAGCAGCATGCTGTAGGCAGGCAGAGCATCACTCTCTGATACCACTGTTGTCACACCCCGCTCGTACAAAGTTGAGCCGATGAATGAGTTAACACCGGTTAACTCACAAACCTGCCAGGATCAATAATGCAGTAACTACAATACAGCATACATCTACTAATCCAAGATAAGACCTATATTTTCAACGGAAGACATATTCATAATAATACTTGTAATTATTTTTCAAATACTTGATGCCCAAATTGAGTTATAAAAGTTACATACATTCGGGCCCGTAGGCATGATATATATACAAAAACATAACAATTTAAGCATCAAGTAACAAACAGAAGTACATCAAAAGAATAAAAAAAAAATCACTCAGGAGTCACAACTGCCAAGCAATACAATCCTCGCACGTACAATCGGCACCATGCTTGAACTAGTCAGGGACCCACCAGTCCTCAGATGGAAACTCCACAGTGGGGCCCGGCTCCTGATCACCAGGTGGGTAACCTACAAATCACCTAAAAAGAGTTGTGCATGTGGGATGAGCTCACTAGCCTAGTAAGTGAAAAGGAAGACTACACAAGGAAAACCACACAAACAGTCATAACACAAATGCATCTATATACAATTCATTTTAACCCTATTAGCCTAACGACATTACTAGGTTATAGGTTTTGTCCTACTCACAACCACAGTGTGCGTATGCCCCTAGTAGGAGCCGTAAACTCCATCCCACGATATGGCCATAGGATTGTCCGAGAAGGCCCACCGTTGGTACCAGAATTTAAAATGCAAGCCGACTCCCGATAATTTAAATGATAGAAAGTAAATGGGTGACTCCACCCGAAATAAAAGCAGTACGATCGGGCCTCTGAATATATCACCGGGGTTACCGACTGTCCTAGCGATCAACAGTGTATACTTCTAACCGCTATAGGAGTTCGACAACCACAACCTGATGCTTCCTCCCAATGATCCCCCAACACGTAAATCCCAGTTGGTAAGGGTCGTAACATAAGGGTAAATCACATCCTAGCCACATGCCTCTATATGAGCATAGTACGATTACACAATGGTACTGCGTCCCATACCACGAGCCACCATGCACTCGTTTCTAAGCCGACTACAGCATCCAAGGATTAAAGTATCGGTATCGATCGCCGTATCGGTCGGCCAAAATTAAGATACGTATCGGAGGGTATCGTACCGTATCAGAGATACACTAAGATACGCTAAAGATACACATATAAATGGATAGGAAACATTTTTTTAAACACTTTTGCATAAAGAATTTGTTAAAAAAAGCCATTGATAATATGTATTATGCATAAACACTAAATTGAGGGTATCGTACTAAGAATTCAAGGTCTGTAGTTGTTCCATAAATGTAAAATCCTTGTTCCCAACCTTGATTTCCACTTCAGTTAGAGAGAAATATGGCTGACAGCAACTTTGAAACAAAAACCCTTCAAAAAATCTTTTTTTTCTGAAAAATTACCTATATTGGCCATTATATGACCGTAGCACCGATACGTATCGATACTCACCGATACGTGCTGATATATACTGATACGTACCGATCGATACATACCGATACTCACCGATACGTACCAATACATACCGAAACGTATATTTTACCTCAATTTTATATTTTTCATAGAGTCGTATCGAGGCATGTCATATCGTATCGATGTGTATTAGTGGTGTATTGATGCATATCGGTATGTATTGTAGGATATATATCGATACGAAATGATTTAAAAAATTTAATGTATCGTATCGGTGTGTATCATATCAACCGACAAAATTTAAAATACGTATCGGAGGGTATCGTATCGGTATCGAAGATACTTAAAACCATGACGGCATCTAAATCTAGCATGCATCTCATGTCCAAATGAAATTCCTCCATCACATACAGCAAGACAGAATGAATATTCCATCATAGCACAAAGCAAAGCATATTAAGTAAATGCACATTCAAATGCGTGATATGGCATATGTGATGTCTAGTCTACACACAAGTGACATGATGATATGGCTAGACTAACATATGTTAAATGACGTATAACTTTTAGAAACTTAAATCAGTGTCCTCTCCCCACTTACTTGTATATATACACGGTGTTTGTACCCGGTACGAAAAAGATCTAATGTGTGGGTACACGTATATTGAGTGTAACCTATCATAAATATAATGGTTTATCATTTCACTATTTTGGGGTCAAAATCATCATGTTTGAACACTAAAATCGGGTTTAGAATCATAAATGGAAGTTACCCATCAAATTTGGACCAATTCTGGGAGTTCTGGAAAGACAGGTGGGCTAGAGTCAAAGACCGACGGGCTATGTTGCCCACTGGTTTCCGCCCATCGGTTGCTCCATAGCCTAGAATCTGAGTTCTGGGAACTCAGGTAGGCTAAAATCAGAAGACAGGTGGGGTGAAAATACCCCCTCCAGTCTTTGAATGAAATTTTCCCAACATCATTCCCGACTTCCCTCTAGCATAGGGAACTTATTTGGGGATGATCCGGCAACTCAAATCACTTGTCTAAGGTCTAATCACCTACCATCAACCTAGATCTAAGATCAAATCAAAAGAAAAGAAAGATTCTTACCTCTTTTTCAAGAACACCATTGTGTGAGAGTAGCGGCTAGAGATGGATCCCTGCCCTCTCTCCTCTCTCTCCCTTCACCTTCATGGGGAGGGGGAGGTGGCTCGAGTCATGTGTGCTTCACTTGCAGGCCCCGCACCACCGTATAGCCGCTTTGAGATACATGGAGGCCTATTTCGTAAGGGTGTAAAATTTATCCTTTGAAATAGGGGTTTTGATGATGGTCCAATTCGAGGATCAGAATCATGCAAATGGGGTTTGGAGTCGCCACCTAGGGTTATGGGCCTAGGACTCGGGGGTAGGCCCAATTCCTGAGAAAAGTGCCCAAAATTTGGTCTGGTCTAAAGATTTAGGGTAAGTGTTAGGTTAGAGAGTTGGGAAGGTGTTAAGCACCCAAACTGCCCGGTTAAACCGATCTTCTAGCTAGATGCTTGAGAACGAACATTTTCCACATGTATGGCTAAGTTATTACATATATATACATTAATTGAATTCAAACTATTATATACACTAAAACAAGGCTTATTAGATGTCTACATTATGCTTGAATGAGGAGAGAGATTATACCTGAATTTGACCCATGTTTCAGGTCAAGAGGGGAGGGCCCCTGATTGGTACTGGCTCGGACTGTTTTTTGGATTCTCCTGGCTCAGAGGAAGATAGTCTTAACCTCCAACTTCCTTTCTTGAGAGATTCTAATTGTGATGATATCTGGATAGATTTTTGGCTAGGAACGATCGCTTTCGGATTTGGATTCAGGCAAAGCTTTGGCTTTGGGAAGGCTATTTTTGGCTTTGGATTCGAACAGAGCTTCGGCTAGGGAAGGCTATTTCTGAGTTTGGGATAAGGTGGCACTTCAGTAGGGCTTCTGCAGGGGATAGGCTAAGGGAGGGCTTGGCTGAGTGGCACTTCGGCAGAGCTTCCGCTAGGAATGGCTAATTCTGGAAAGATTCTAGGGACACTCAGATCGAGGTTCGGCTAGGAAAGGCTATTTCTGGGCTTGGGATGAGGTGGTACTCAGGCAGAGCTTCCGCTGGGGATAGGCTAAGGGAGTGCTAGGCTAAGATGGTACTTCGGCAGAGCTTCCGGTGGGAATAACTATTTCTGGACATATTCCAGGGACACTCAGACAGAGGTTCGGCTAGGAAAGGCTATTTCTGAAAAAAAAAAATGGGCTAACCTAAAAATGAATTAAAGAACTCCAAAGTCCCAAAGAACACTTTGAAGATCCGAACAGAGTTTTAGATCTTAACAAAGATCTCTTCGTGGACCCGAAGAACCTCAAAAAGGGGGGGTTTCTATCTCAAGAGAGCTCAAGAATACTCAAGAACACTCAAGGGAGGTGGCTCAAGAACATACTATTTTTGGCTAAAAATTGGATCTAACTAAGTATTTGGATTGAAAATCTTTAAGATTCCAGAAGAACACTTCGAAGACCCGAATGAGTTTTCGAATCTTAACGAAGATCGCTCCGAAGATCAGAAGAAAATCAAGAGGGGGGAGGGGAGGAAAATTTCACTCTGAAAGGGATTCAGGTGTCTGTTGGTGTCCTTTTTCTATGGGAGGGGTATTTATAGTTTTTTTACACCAAATAGGAGAGGGAGAATCCCTTTATCCAGTGGACAAAAGGGAGGCTCTTGCCTAAAGTGAAGAGATAGGAGTTTTTCCCAATGGGTAAAAGGGGGGTTGAAGGTAAAAATGGGTGGGGAGGGCTTTTGTTCAGTGGGTAAAGGGGGGTTTTCAAAAAAAAATGGGAGGAGAAAATTTTCAGCTTGGAAAAAGGTGATTTTCAGAAAAGCGGGAGGAGAGAGAAAGTTTTGCCAAAAAACATAGTTTTAGGAAAATCTGGAGGAGAGAAAAAGTTTTACTAGAAAAGGTAGTTTTCAGAAAAGCAGGAGGAGAGAGAAGGAGTTGCCAGAAAAGGCAGTTTTCAAAAAACGGGAGGAGAGAGAAAGTTTTACCAAAAAAGATAGTTTTCAGAAAAGCGAGAGGAGATAGAAGGTTTTATCAGAAAACGTAGTTTTTTAAAAAATGGGAGGAGAGAGAAGGTTTTACCAGGGGTGCGGGTGTTGTCTCGGGTACACGAATGCATGGGTGTGAAGGCAATGTGCACAATGTGCATGGTATGCGGCTGGGCCCGCGTAAGTGCGGTGAGCCCGCTCATAATGTGAGGCAAGCCCATGCACAGGTGCATGGCCAAGCTGGGCTTGGCTGGGCTAGCTGGGCTGGTTGGCTTGGATGAACTGGCTGGGCCGGCTAGCTGGGTGGCCGGTGTGTGCGATATGCGCGTGAAAAAATATGATTTTTCAGGAATGATTTCCGGAGATCCTTCGGTCCGATTTTCGAGTACCATATATCATCGGAATCATATTTTTGAGCACTATCTATCTGTATGGTCATCTTGACCAGATTCCTTCATATATAAAAATTCAAAATTGGACCCCCTCTCTCCAACACGGGGATTTATAGGGTTCAGACCTAGGAGTGTTTCGAGGTTATCTAGGTAGTTAGGGGATGAATTTTAGGATGTTTAAATCAGGTGAGGGATTTTTTCAGGTTTCCAGTGGGACTGTCCGTGCGTGCAGCATATGTACGGGAACGCATGATTTTTCAGGGATGATTGCCAGAGATCCGTCGGTCTAATTTTGGCGTACCATATATCGTCAGAATCATATGTTTGAGCACTATCCATCTAAACGGTCATCTTGACCAGATTCCTTTATATATGAAAAGTCAAAATTAGACCTTCCTCTCTCCAACGTGGGGATTTCTAGGGTTTTGGGTAGGGGAATGTTTCCATCAGCATCTCTATAGGTTAAAAGTCGGAAGTCAAGTCCAAGATCCATATTTCATCATAGCCAAAGAAGGGTGAAAAAATTGGGTGTCTACAAAATATCGTTCTTTGGTCGAGGCCTATGTCAACGGCCGAAGGGCAAAGAAAAGAATAACCACATTTTGTCACCCGGAGCGTATACTGCCGTCATCTTACTCAATTATAACGGAGTTGAAAAAATGCAATAGATAATACCTCTAAAATTTTAGGACTTACCTGGGCTGCCAATTGGTGGAAAGGAATTCACTGCTCTTCCAATCCTGTAAAAAAAGTTAGTACTTTGATCCTGATTCTTCCTTAGCTAGGCTTCACATGTGCCAGTACAGGGAATTTGGTCTTCCTGGCGGGTTCTTTTGAGCCAATCTGGACTATCTGGGACTGATCGTTACAAGAGAGGAATTCGTTGCTCTTTCAATCTTGCAACAGGTAAAAAAAGTTTGATGCTTGGATTTTCCTTAGCGGGGCTTCACAAGTGTCAGGTCAGGGAATTTGGTCTTCTAGGCAAGTTCTTTCAAACCGGGCTAGGCTATCTGATCTTCCAAGAGTGTTCTTTTGAACCGAGCTGGGCTATCTGGGACCGAGTCAATGAGATTGGGCCACTTGGGGCCGAGTAAATGCAATTAGGCCACTTGAAGCCAAGTCAATAAGATCGGGCTGCCTGGGGCCGGGTCCATGCAATTAGGCCACTTGGGGTCGGGTAAATGAGATTGGGCCACCTGTTCTTTATGATTATGTGAGTATCTGATCCTTTTCCAATTAACTCTTGACTTCCTTTGGCTGACATGCTCTTTCTCAGGTGTCCCCGGAGGTCTATGCTGAGATTAGGAGAATGCACTATGGCCTGTGTGAGGTGATAGTTGCCAAGGATCAGGAGATTGCTCAGCAGGGTGCACTGCTCTAGGACCTGACCGAAAGGCTAGAGCAGGTTGGAGTAGCATCTGTGGACTCCCCCAACACTTTATGAGGATGGTTCAGAGTACGGTTTAGATGATGGCTTCTGACCCATAGGGATTTGTTCCTGCATTTCCTGCAAACACAAACTCACGGATATTTTCTTTCTTTTTTCTTTTTCCATTCCCTTGTTTGTTCATCATTTTATTTCAACATCTCTATGAAAACTTACTTTTAGCACAAAAGAAAATCTTTCATCCTCTTTTTTTTTTTTTTTTTGCTTGCAATGCTTAGGCACAATCAATTCCATCCATAACTCAAGTCATAATTAGAATAATTGGAATAACATGAAAATCCAAATACTTCCTCATTCCATTACCAAGTGAATTACATAAAAAGAGGGACCAATTTCCTACCACAGATGGAATAGGTGAATAATAAGGTGAGGAGACAATCCTTGAGGTGGGTGAAAGTTCACTAACTCTTCTGGGTCTGTCTCCTCGATCCCGTATTGTCGGCTGATGTACATAGGCAAATAAAAGGATGCGTGTGTCAATACCATCGGTCTGACATAGCTATGGCCAGGGGTCTTCATCAGAAAATCTTCTTATGGCCTCCCTGGGCACCACCCTGCGATATCCTGCATAGTCCTTTCCTGCAAGTACTTCTTTCAATCGGTGATAAGGTTGAATTCCAGAACTTCTCTCTTATCTTGATAACAAAAAACTCCGAGTGGGCTTCCCCTTAATGGTATGGTGAGCTTTAGTTTCTTGAGGAGCCAAATCTGAAAAATAGCAGGACTCCCTTGATAATGATCGAGTCCGAATCTCTAGGCATAGCTCATGTCATCAAATCCCTTGAATGTTTCTACAAAAGCCATAGGGACGATATCACCTCCCTTCTTTAACTGTTTTACTACCTCAATCAAAATAGATGGTGCACCATGCCCCGGAGTGCAGAGAACATAACGAGCTATCATGTAAAGTAAATAACCATCCAGGGATCGCTGCTGATGGATTCCTCCTATTGGTAGATATTGGATGAAGATCTGAGCCACCTTCAGAATGTCGATCTTCCCATACCTGAAAAACTGCTTTACTTCTTCTTTCCATCCGAAGAAATCCTCAATTTCCTCTAAGCAATCTTTCTTCAAAGAGGGTTGGAACAAACTGCCTTTGGGTGGAGATAGCATACAAACCCGAAATTCTTCAAGAGTTGGGTAAATCTCTGCTAATCCAAATCGAAATACATACAGGTCGGCATCCTAATGTTGAGGCACCTATTGGAGTAATTGGTGATGTAGCTTCACACATCCAAGTTGGCCAAGAAATGACACATTCATGGATTCCAACAATCCTGGTGCCCTCATATTTATGTCTAAAGTCCATTTCCTCAACATCTTATCCAATGAGCCCATGAATTTTCCTGAAACAATACAAACAATGAGATATGATGATTTATCAAAGCATTACTCATTAGCTTAATGATTCAAACAAGCCTTTACCACTGTTGCATCAAGCTCTGATTTTTTTATTTTGACTTTGACTTATCAAGAGTGGAGAATAAACTGGCCTTGATAAACTGGTGTCGGGCGGCGATTTTCTTTTAGGGTATAGAATCCTAGATAAGAATGGACGGACCATAGGTGAATGATAGATACCTAATGGCCTTTCATGCCAAATGGCGATTAATTGGGGGACAGAATCCTAGGTAAGAAGTGACGGACCAATGGGTGGATGACAGATACCTAATGGCCTTTCATGCCAAATGGCGATTCTTGGGGGACACAAACTATGATGATCTTTTTAAGGTACTTTGATTATTAATCAAGGAACCGATTTATTGCCTTTAGATTGTTGAGACCGCACTTACACATGTCAAGTTGCCTACGTTTCCCTCAAAATGAATCAAGTCTAATGTAGTTCAGGCTATTCACCCTTTCAGACATAATATTTCTTGAGTTGATCCATGTTAACCAGTTAGGGTATTTCTTCGCCATTGTGGTCTACGAGTTTCATACCTTTGCCTGGAAGAATTTCTTTGACAGTGAATGGGCCGCTGCAGTTGGGCCTGAATTTTCCTCTTGGCTTATAAATTAGGGCTCTTTGCTCTTGAAGAACAAGTTCACCCACCTCTATGTGGCAGGGCTTCACATTTTTGTTAAAGTCCCTAGCCATTCTCAGTTGATACTTCTTCAAATTATCCATGGCCTTCATGCGCCTTTCATCAAGAAAATTGAGCTCATCATGTCTGGCCTTCACCTACTCTCCTTCGGGTAGTTGACTATCAAGAAGCACCCTTAGGGATGGTACCAGGATTTCCATGG
This sequence comes from Macadamia integrifolia, assembly GCF_013358625.1. Classification (NCBI taxonomy): domain Eukaryota; kingdom Viridiplantae; phylum Streptophyta; class Magnoliopsida; order Proteales; family Proteaceae; genus Macadamia; species Macadamia integrifolia. The sequence continues at coordinate 31,039,940 of NC_056561.1, read as the reverse complement.
GTAGAACCACCTTAGCTCCATACACCAAAGAAAAGGAGTTGCCCCTGTCGAATATCGTACAGAAGTCTGGTATGCCCATAAGGCAAGGGGTAACTTATCAACCCAATCCTTTATGTGTTTCCGCCATTTTTTGTAGAATGACCTTGATATTCTTGTTAGCTACTTCTACTGCCCCATTGGTCTGTGGCCTATAAGTGGTAGAGTGATGCCTTCTGATTTCGAATTTTTTGTAGATTTTTTTGGTCTTGCCCCAGAAGTGGGATCCTTGATCTGATATCAATTCTTGAAGTACTCCATATCGGGAAATGATGTTTTCTGGGATGAACTTGGCCACCTTAGCAGATGTGAGGACTGCATAGGACTGAGTTTCTATCCACTTGGTGAAATAATCAATGGCTACCAAGATGAACTCATGGCCGTTGGATGCTTTAGGATTGACCTTTCTAATGATATCAATGCCCCAAGTGGATAATGGCCAAGGTGAACTAAGCGAATGCAACTCTGTTGGCGAGATATGTATGATGTTAGCAAATATCTGACACTTGTGGCATTTCTTAACAAAGTCCACGCAATCTGCTTCCATTGTGTTCCAGTAATTGTAGACACCGAATTTTGTCACCCCCCGGCAATGATGACAATATAAAGGATTACATGTTGGGTATTTTAAACTTGGAGAATTTTCAAACTTAGAGTAGAAAATGACCATATTTTCCTATAAACTTTCAAGTGAAAATGTTTTCAAAAATTAGAATTTGATGTTGTGGATTATTTTCATTTGTCCCCTCAAGTCAGACATTACACTTTGATGCGAGAACTATGCGAATCGACGCCCGATTCTCTCTTTCATTATATGATTCGGGTCCCTACTTTATGCATATTTTTGTAAAGGTTCCTGATTGAGACTACAATCATATCTCAGATCATTGGATAGTGCTCGGACTTAGCTTTCTAATGACATATTACACGTCGAATTCCGACAAATAGTTTGAAAGATATGACCCCCGAAAATTGACTCCAAAGTTCGGTATCAGATTCCATTCCGAGCAACCAAAAGGTGCCACATGGCGCCCAAACCCCTTTGTCCAAAAGCAAGCCTTTTTAGACAATTCTCTCTAGTTTTTTAGTCCCACATCAGAAATATGAGAGAATTGTCCCAAGTCCCAAGGCTATAAGAATAGCCCTTCCTCTCTTCCAAAGAGGAGGAGAAAAATGGAGAATTTGGGAGAGAGGATGGCCCCATTAAGGTTTTGGCTAACTTCTTCCCTCTAAAATCAAATATCTCCAAGTCTAGAAGTTCAATACATTAATCCTTTCTTGAGCCGGGAGATCTTGTCCGGTTCAGTTCGATTTGGGGCTTGAAGCACAAGGGTTATCTCCCCTTGTTTCTTGATTAAAGCCGGTTTAAGGTACTTTTTTTCTCCCAATAGCGATTTAGAATTAGTTTAATTAATAGATTAGTTTCTAATTTATTAATAATTGATTTATTTAGATTAATTATGTTTAATTAGTTTCAGTTTGGTTCAAAATGATTTATTAGATGTAAATTGATTATTCCGGTCCAATTAAATATATTCAGGTTTAATTGATTCTTTTAGATTAGTTAGGTTTAATTGTTTTTTTTTTTAACATGTTTACCTTTGATTTGGTTTAGTTTTTTTAAATTACTTTTTGTTCTTTTAATCTGGACCCTTAGATCAGAATCTTACATGTAACCTAATCCTTTCTTCTTTCATGTCTGAACTTCTTTTCTCTCTCTTTCTCTTGACCAAAATCACCATCCAGCCCCCTTCTTCTTTTCTCTTTCATCCTCTCCTTTCTCTCCCCCAAACCTGAAACCGAAGTAACACCCCCGGTTATGTCACCAGGCCGATTCATTTTTAGGATTTCCAGGGGTGTTCTAATGTTTAAACTGGGTTTGGAGATCCAGTGAACACTTTTTTTTTTAACACCATCATCGGTTTTCAACTTCAATGAGATTAGAGCCCTTGTGTTTCAGCAATGGCGATGATGATTTCTCTCTCCCATTCTCTGGTTTTTCATTCTTCACCCAGAGCCTCTTTCTTCTTCTTCTTCTTCTTCTTCTCCTGCTACTTCTATTCCTCCTAACCGAACTCAACTTCTCCTTCTTCTCCTTTCCTTCCCTGCTGCTGCAACCCCTAACCGGCAGCCACCAAACCCGCTTCTCCTCCTCTTTTTCTTCTTCTTCTTCTCTTCTTCTCTTTTCCTTCCCTGCTGCTGCAACCCCTAACCGGCAGCCACCGAACCCGCCTCTCCTCCTTCTCTTTTTATTCTTCTTCTTCTCTTCTTCTCTTTTCCTTCCCTGCTGCTACAACCCCTAACCGGCAGCCACCGAACCCGCTTCTCCTCCTTCTCTTTTTCTTCTTCTTCTTCTCTTCTTCTCTTTTTCTTCCTAACCAAACCTGCAACCGAACCCCCCTCCTTCTTCTTCTTTTTCTTTTTTTCTTTCTTCTTTTCTCTTTTTCTTTCCATCTTTTTTTATTTTTTTATTTTTTATTTTATTTTCAGTAAATTCTTGACTGTGGCCGAAATCCCATCTCCTTCCCTTTTATCTCTTTTTCTATTTTCTTTTCTTTTTTTTTGTGTTCATTTTCTTTTGTTTATTCATTTCATTTTTATTTATTTATTTATTTTTGTAATTCAAATTGTAATATGCTCCCAACCCCTATCATTGTGTGACATTTCTCCCATTTCACTTTTGCCTTCGCCGTGTTTCAATTAATACTTTTAGGGGATCCCATATGGAGTCCTAGGGTCACTCTAATCCAGCCCCTTAGGATCGAGGGCTGAAACCGATTGGGTTTTGCTCATTATTTTTAAATCATATGATAACCATGGGGTTTCACTAATTTCTATTAAGTCAGGGTTTTGAATCAGCAAATGGATATATGGGACATAGTGTAGGGCGTGTTTAGTTTAGGACGGGCGTGGCTGGCCCCTCAAACCGGCTCATAGCATTAGGTGCGTATTGGGGATTTGGGTTTCCCTACTATCTCCTATCTTTTATACTCCAACATTCACTTGAATTAGTGTAGTACTAATTTAGATTAATTAGAGTAACTTAGTTAACTTAATTAGTCATTTCGACTGTTGTTTATTTAATTGTGGTTAATTTATTTAGTTTTTTTTTAATCACTGCATTTGATTTCTTCATTCAATTCAATTTATTAAATTCGCGTAATTACCAATCTTTTTCCCTCTAGTAGTTCGTTTATTTTAATCAATCAATTAATTAGTTATTTAATGTAGGATAATTAACTAGATTAATTAGTTAAAAGATTCTCTTCTCATTAGCTTAACTAGGGTTTTGAAAATGTTTAATTCATCTTAGGATTAGCTCAAGGTAAACATAATTAGTGCAATTAGGTTTCATAATTAGTTTAATTAAACCGTAGGTTTAGTTTAATCCTCCTACACTAGATTAGGTAGATTAGTAAAAATGCATTCACTTAATGTAATTAATCCGTTTCACTTTTATAAATTAATTAGGTCTCATTTAATTTATAAATCTTTTTACCAATTAGATTAAGTAGGATTGTAATAATTTATTTCAAATTACTAGGGATTGGGTTTAATCATTTTAATTAATTCAATTTAGGATCTCACAAATTCATTAATCATCCATCTAGGCTAGGCTCAATTAATCCAATTAGTTCAATTTAGAATTTCATAAGTTCATTAATCATCCATCTAGGTTAGACTCAATTAATCGAATTAGTTAATTTAGGGTTTCATGAGTTGCTCAACTAATCCTAGGGCTAAGTTTATTTAATTAGTTTAATCTAAGACTCATAACACATTAATCAAATCATTTAGGGTTTTTAATATTTAATTAGCGTAATCATTTCATTATTTGCATTATCACCTAGGTTAGCATAACATAGACACATGGCTTAGGGTTTTCACATGTCATACTTAGATACCTAGTTTAGGGTTTTCAGTGACCTAGATTTAGGACTAGTTAGTAGGGTACAAACAAACTGTGGTCAAACAAAAAGAGACCGGCCTTAGGGCCGGGCAGACTGGGTGCCTAACACCTGGGTGCCTAACACCTTCCCAGTCTGTCACTTGACACTTGTCTAGAATCTTGATGCAAACCAGCCTTATCCGTCGAGTCATTAGTCTCTCTCCCTTGATTCGGGGAGACATTTATGGGTCCTAGACCCTTTCTAGGTGGCGACTCCCTTTTACCCATAACATGTATCCCCCCTTGGCATTTGATGACCAGGGGATACCATCTCATCTCATTAGGGTTGAACCCTAGCGTGTGTACACGCGCTACGCGCCATATCCTGATCCCGGGGTGGAGGTCCATGATACCTACAGTAATATCCTAGCCTGAGGATCTTCTTAGATAACATCTTGGCAGTCATATGGGGTCCACAAAGACCTTGATGAATTTCTTCCATGATGGTTGTAGCTTGTTCCTCATCTACACACAACAACTGTATTCCGTCATAGGACCGCTTGTATAACAGATCCTTTTGGAGAATAAACTGGGTGGCATATCTTCTCAGAAAATTCTTCTCTCTGTCAGTTGCTTCAACTGGATACTTCCTTTCCTAATGAAATCCACTATGTGAGCGAACCAAGACCAACCATCTACAGTGAGAGAGTTCACTGAATTTTGATAAATGGGCCTGCTTCTTTGTTCTGCCAAGAATGGGCAGACTCTAGCCATAGGGTTGCACTCTACCATAAAAGCCAAGGTTGTAAGGGCATCAGCAAACCTATTGTTATCCCCCTGGAAGTATTCGAATGAAATTTTTTCAAAGTGTTCAACCACCTCTTCCAGATGTTCTTGATATGGCTTTAGCTTCTCATCTCTAGTTTTTCACTTTCCCTATGTCTGACAGATGACAATGGATGAATCCTTATAAACCTTGATCCTTTTAACCCCAATTGTCAGGACCATTTCTAGTACCAAAGCACAAGCTTCATACTCAGAAATGTTGTTGGTACATGGGAAGTCGAGGCAGAACGATGAAGGTAAATAAAGACCATCAGGAGTGACAAGCAATACTCCTACACCACACCCCTTTTGATTGGCTGCTCCATCAAAGAATAACTGCCATTCATTAACTGTATCTTCTTCTTCTACCATGGTAATTCCTTCATCAAGAAAGGTATTATCCAAGGATCTTCCCATCTTTTGTGGGGTGGGTAGCTAAATGATCAGCTATGGCCTGCCCCTTGATAGATTTCTGAGTAACATAGGTGATGTCAAACTCTGATAGCAAAAGCAACCAACGGGCTATCCTTCCTGTTAAGGCTGGTTTCTCGAAGAGATATTTGATGGGATCCATCTTTGAGATCAAATGCATCAGATAAGAAACCATGTAGTGTCGTAACCTTTTAGTTGCCCAAATCAACGCAGCACAAGTTCTTTCCAAAGATGTGTACTGGGTCTCATATTCCATAAACTTCTTGCTGAGGAAATATATCGTATGCTCTACCCCCCTTTCCGTTTCCTTCTATACTAGCAAAGAGCCCATGGAATATTCTCCCATAGACAGATACAACAGAAGTGGTTCTCCTTCCACTGGTGGTGTCAATACTGGTGGGTTCATAAGGTACTCCTTGATCTTGTCAAAGGCTTATTGGCATTTGTCATTCCATTCTATGGGCTGATCCTTCTTCAGCAGCTTGAAAATTGGTTCACATATTATTGTCAACTAAGCTATGAATCTACTAATATATTAGATGTGACCCAGAAATCTTTATATTTGCTTCCCGGTCCGAGGTATGGGCATTTCCTGAATTTCCTTGATCTTGATAGGGTCGACTTCATTACCTCTTTCACTCAGTAAGAAGCCTGACAACTTTCCCACTGTTGCCCTGAATACACACTTCTGAGGGTTCAACTTCAGCTGATACTTCTTGATTCTTTCAAAGAATGGCCTTAGTGCTAGAATATGTCCTTGTCGATCTTTAGACTTTACTATCATGTCATCCACATAGACTTCCACACCTTTGTTCATCATGTCATGCAATATGGCCATGGCTACTCTTTGATAGGTTCCCCATGGAGTGGCGAAGGCTGTTTTCTCACGATCTTCTGGGTGCATGCTTATTAGGTTGTATCCCAAGAATCCATCCATGAATGATAATAAAGCATGCCTTGCCATATTATCCACTAATACATCAATGTGAGGTAATGGGAAGTCATCTTTAGAGCTTACTTTATTAAGATCTCGATAGTCTACGCATATTCATACCTTTCCATATTTCTTCGGTACTGGTACAATATTGGCCAACCATTGGGGGTACTTCACCACTTGTAAGAAACCCACATTCCATTGCCTCATAACTTCTTCTCTGATATTCTCACTCCATTCTGGTTGCATTCTTCGAAGCTTTTGTTTTACCAGCTTTGCCCCAGGGTAAGTCAGCAACCGATGCTGTACAATATTGGGTTCGATACCAAGCATATCCTCGTAAGACCAAGCAAAGACCTCAGTGAATTCCTTTAGAAGATTACTCATCCGTTCTGCTTCTTCGTCATCAAGGGTAGTGCCAATTTTTACCTCTCGAAGGCATTGGTCAGTTCCTAGATTAATAACCCGAGTATCCTCATGGATGGGTTGGGCTTTCTTTGGTTTGCATCATTTTATTAATTCTTGATATTTATTAAGATCATTATCGAAAAAAGGAGGGAAAGTCATACTCGAAATCAGAAATTTTATTCATGAAAGAAGGAGTAATAGAATCATCATACAAGAATTCTAGACTCTTCTCAAAAGGGGAGATTGACATAGAATCACAAATAACAGATTCGACTACAGACTCGATAATTAGCTTGATGCTTTCATTGGGGGTAATCAGGCTAGTTGACTCAATAGCATGAGCAAACATGAAGTTTTCTCCCATGCTTGTCCAGTTCATAAGTGGTTCAGTGGCTTGATGGATGAGGAGATGTGGAAAAGGGCCTTCTTCGCCTTCTGAGAAAGTTGCTGCTATTTCTTTAGTGGTGCAATGGTTCCTCTGGACAGGTGCCTGCTTCTTCATGAATACCAACTAATCAATCTCGTGCTCTCAGAAGCTAAACTTTCTGAGGGGTGAAGATCGATGGAGACTGCTTAATCCTTTTCTATAAAGTCTATCTTTTCGAGCCTGCTGAGGGATGCCATCCCGGTGCCTCGGTCACATCTTTGACCTTCTTCACGAGCCTTCCCATTGAAATTGGTTTGGGCACAGTACATACAAACCATCATCCTCTGTGCTCTCCTCTGTTTTGCATACACACTTCTTCCTCTGAAAGGATGGGGCTTGAGCTCATGTAACCCTCAGGCTCTTGGCTCTTGTAGGAGATAGCAAATAAAACCTTTCAAATCAATGGGAAGTGGTAGACTCCATGTGAGCCTTATCTTCTTCCCCCATTCTCTCTTCATGAGAACTCGAGGACTAGGTGCCTCCTTTGATTAGATCAATGTTGTAGGTTCATCAAAGGAAGACCCAATCTCAATCAGTGCAATTTTTGCTATCCCAGTGATGCAACTGTTATGGTCACCTTCTTTGACTAGCATTTTTCGTTGTTCCACTTCATTAGTCACCCAATCGAACACTTCTTGGAAGAAAATTTCAAGTCCTGGTTGCATCTTGGCTATAGTTTCATCAAACCACGGCTCTACATTTCCACAAAAGGGGAAATCCTCTCCTTCTTTCACAAAGTATCCATTGAGAGTAGGGTAATAAGTGACAGAGATCTTCCTAATCATCCTCAGCATTTTCTGCCCTTTGACAGTTGGAGGAGTATACACGAGACCATTTTTTCCTTTGTTCACCGCCAAACTAGGCTGCTTTGGAACTCCTTGGTGATATTTCCCCAGTCCCATGCCAGGAAAATACTGCATGTTCTTTATCATCTGATTCACTGGCGGACTCTAGATGGCTTCATAGTTAGCTGGGATTTTCTCCTTTGGAGCTTCTTTGGCAATGGTTGCACAAGTGGTGTCTATTTCAAAGCCACTTAGTTGGACTTCCTGGTCTTGTTCTTCCCCATTTTCAATGTTGGCCAGAGTGTTAACCACTTTAGGATCTCTAGCCACTAAGACCACCTTCCCCTCATGAATGAACTTCATTTTTTTATGGAGACTAGAGGACACTGCCTTCCAAAGATGCAACCAAGGCCTTCCCAAGAGCATGTTAAAAGCTATCGGTATATCAATGACTTGGAAATCAACATCAAACTTCATTAGGCTAATCTTTACAGCAAGGGTAATGACACCAAGGATCTTCTTCTTGCTATTATCATATGCCCTTATGGTTTGGGTGGTTGGACTCATTTCTTCCAAGTTGACACCGATACTCATTGTTGATCTCAATGGCGGCACATTCAAATCAGACCCATTGTCAACAAGAACCGGGGGAACTACTTTGTCAAGGCATTCAACTGTAATGTGGAGAGCCCGATTGTGTTGGGTTTCCTTAGGAAGTTTGAAATCTGAGAACATCAAGGACTGCACTGCATATGTTGCTCCCATTATATGTGTAAGGTGCGTTGGATTTATCTCGATCGGCACTTGCACATTAACGAGAGACCTCAAGACTGCTTCACGGTACGAAGGGGATGCCATCAACAATCCCCAAATGGAGATGTTTGCCTGGGACTTCTTGAGTTGAGCTAAGACTAGGTTCTCTGGCTCTTTCTTTACGCCGCTAGTTCCGGCCTCATTAGCCCCTTGGCTACTCTACTGCGAGAGCCTTACCCTTTTAGTCTTTCCCACTTCTAGTTTCCATCACATTGATTGGTTTTTTCATAATAATCTCAGTGGGATAACTAACTTCATCATCACTATTGGTTAGAGTGATTATCCCCACCATAGAATCATCTTCTTCTGATTCTCCTTTCCTACTTGGGGTGAGAAGTCGAGGACCTCCACAAATATCCACCGCCCTAGCTCGTAGCTTCTTAACTACATTGGAAAGCTATTGGAATATAGCGTCTACCACCTTTGCCATTGTGTCATCTGGTCCTATTTCCTCCAGATCATCCAAATGCTCCCGATCACTGATAGTTACTTCCCTTAACATTTTATCAATTTCTTCTATCCTTTCTTGCATTCTCAATGTGTTGGAATACACTTCACACAGTTTTTCTTCCAACTCAAATGTGGAGCACTGTTCGTCCATATAAACTTGCGTCAACTCTCCAGATTCCCCCTCATTCTTTGAGTCTGATGTAGAATCATCTCCCTCCATGCATAGGGAAGGGTAAATGCCACTTGTTGGATCAGCCATTAGGTCATCATTGCCAATGGCGTAGACTGAGAAACATGTCGGATGTTTTGGTGAGTAATATTCTGACTCATCATCATAATCAATGTACCAAGGCCCTTGGTAGTCATCCCAATCTGGATACCCATCATCCTCTCGAGAATCAGAGTCATCTCCATCCTTCTCATCTTCATTTTGTCCCCATCATCCTCATCTTTGCTGATTTCACTCCCCCTTGATTCTTCACCATATTTCTTAGGACCATCAAATTCTCCAGCATCCAAACGCTTATAGTATTCAAAGCGTACTGAACGAAAGACTTCCATAGGGTTCGTCCTATCATTGCTGGCTTGAAGTTTGACCAGTCCTGACTCATCATCCTCTGTATCACTCCCTATGTGGATTAAGGAAGTGTATTCTTTGATCTGCTCCCCTATGGCCAATGTGGTTACTACTCTGAGAAGATCAGTTGTAATCTCTTCAATTAACTATGGATTGTCTTCTGAAGTTACAGCAGACTGAATTGGAGAAGTAGGATCACTCTCCTGATCTTCCCCCAATGCATTAATTGACCCTGTTGATGAAGTCATCTTTGGGGAATCTGGTAGTGCAAGCATATCCTTCCAATCGTACCCGTCTGTCCATCCTTCTTTTTGGATATACACTGAACCTTAAGAATGGGATTGGTATAAGGGTGATGAGGAATATGAAGTGGGATGGTTATGAAGATGATGTAATGTGAGAGGTAGGGTATGAAGATTGGGGGTGATAGGTTGAAGAGGTTCCTCCACTTTGATGGGGGGGGAAAGGTTGATGATATGGCGGAGGCTAATAATATGGCAGAGGCTGATAATGTGGCAGAGGCTGGTAATGCAGTGTGGCTTCTGATGAGGAGGGATGGACAGGGGGCACTCGATCTTTTGACTTTTCCTCAGATGATTCTCTTCTTGTGGGGGTTCTTATGATTCCAGCCCTTTGACTCATGATTTTCCTATAAGCACGGGCATTCATATGATTCTTTCGAGCTCTAGGTACAGTGAGTTGAGTAGGGTCACTCACCGTAGTTTCTTCATCTAGATTGTTCACATTGTCTACCAAATCCTGAATTGGTATTGATATTGGGAGGTTGTTTGATCTTAACCTCAATGGTTCCATTGTCTACCAAATCCTGAATTACATGATGTAAACCCAAACATATTTTAGTATTGTGCCCCTTTTGAGTGTGGCAGGCACAATACTCATGATCCTTATACCAAGTTGGAGGAGGGTTGCTGATCACTCTTGGAGCTACTGTCCCTAACAATCCTTGCTTCTTTAACTTCTCATAAACGGCCATTACGGGCATTCCCAGATCAAAAAACTACCTTCTTGGGCGAGGAGCCTTCTGGGCGGGTGTATCTGCTTGTATTATGAAGGGTTGTGAAGAAGTGGCTGGTGGAACTGACTGCTGAACTGTACTCACCATATTAGTTTCCAGACCCTTTCCCCGTCTGACTTGGGTGTTCTTGCTTGCATCTTGGGAGGATCCTTGATACTGGGCCTCTCTCAGAATTTTATTCTCCACCCGTGTGCCAGTGGCTATCATGGCATCAAAAATTTACAAATGCTGATAGTAAAGAACATCATAATAGTGCTTTGACAAGTTCTCTATTAACATCTCTACCTGCTCTGCTTCTGAAGGCCAATCTGCCATCTTGGTGGCCTTGTCGCTGAATCTCATCAAGAAGGCAGTGAATCCTTCTTTAGGTTACTGCCTCAATGTCTCAAGCTCCCGATGTTTCACATCCACCTCAGTATTGTTGGAGTAATGTTTGGTGAAGGCCTTTACTACCGTCACCCAATTTTGAATTTGTGACGACTCCAATTGTGTGAGCCACCTCAGTGCTGTTTTTGATAGGGTTAATATGAAGGCTTGCCCCATCTGGTTATCTACAAGTTGCCATGACTTGGCGATGCTGAGGAAGACCTTGAGATGAGCCTTGGGGTCTCCTGACCCATCAAATCTATCAGTCTGCCACTTGAATTTTTCTGGAATTCTTGCTCCAGAGAAGAAACTCATTTCCTCAGAATCCACTGCTTGGCCTTCTGGGTCTTTTTCTGCTAGAATCATGCTCTCCAACTTCTCTAACTGCTCTCTGAGCTACCTTTCTTTCTTCGTATTTTGAGGCTCAAAGAGGACGTGTGCTGTAAATTCCCCTTCTTCATCTTCGATCACTACCCTAGGACGAGGGACCCTGGAATAGGCCCCTCGTTGACCATTGGGACGGATAGGTGAAGATCCTCTCTGACCGGCTGACCGAATATGCTCTGGTTCCCCTGAGTCGACTCGGGAAGAATTCCCACGATGACCTGTAGCTCCATTCTAGTCCATGTCTCCCGTTGTCAGTGCTGGCTCATTCCTACGATTAGCTCTGGGAGGGTTTTGAAGTGTATACAGTATCTGAGCTACCCCTCTTTTGACTTCAGCCATTTCTATCTATAAGGTCTCCACCAGATGCACCCAAGCCTGTTCGGGTGTTTCCATGTCCGGTGGATCCATGCTTACTGGGTTGTAATCAGGTGGTAGTAGACAATCTCAAAAAGATGACGGTGGTGATTTAGGATTTAGGGGGGTTAACCGATTATCCTGACGCATCCAAAGGGACCACGGTGAATACTTGAGATGCGGAATTATGCCTGAACCAAAAGTGGTTTATTTTTAGGATTCTTGAATTCCCAACCCCTTGTTCACACATTCACTAGATTATCAACCAATGATCCATCTAAAGTTAGTCCACTTAATGATAGGGGTGGATAAGGTTTAATGCCCCTGGTCCACCCAATGTCATAAGCAGGAGATTCATTCAAATGGCTTATCGAGAATATTCTCATAAGACATTCCATGTAATAAAGTCATGCTTTCCTTGCTCTTTTTCCTGCTAGGTGTCCTTCCTCCTGATTTTCTGGGGACTTCTGGAGACTTGACGTGGCTCTGGCGGGATTGCCCCTGAGTCACGTATCTGGACTTTTTCCTTAAGGAGGAGGGACACATTTTATCCGAAATCCACTTTAGGAAAGCAATTCTTTACAACAGGAATATAGTGCAGGCACATTCCTTTTCAAGACCGCAAATAAGTTCTACAATTAGCTTGTGGCGCTCCTAGGTTCTTCATCTATTTTCTACATGATGCAAGCATGCGGTGGATGCAATAGGACCGACAAGGCTTCCTTGACAGGATCTATATATGCAAGGTACGTGATCCTTTTGATATACCCGTAGGTATGAAATCAAGGGGGTGACTTTCTTATCCATTACTCGTGACCACACATGAGGTTAAGCAATTGGCCATGGGGTGGTGGAACCATGAGTGATTGTGTGCAAAAGTGTAATGTAGGGTAACCATCATTCGATCTTAGAATGTCGTAAAGTGCTCGGACCTCCCCGAGGGTGCTGGCACAAATACGGACATCCTCATCGTTTGATGATGAATTCAATCTTTGAATGTTATAAAGTGCACGAACCTCCCCAAGGGTGCTAGCATAAATACAACATCCTCGCTGTTTGACGATACCTTTCATTCTTGTACAAGAAGTGAATATCATTTGCTTTCAGAGTACTCTCCATAACATGCATTGACCTCCCCGAGGGTGCGTGCATGACAGGGAGTCCCTCACCAAATATTTTACTTCGAGCATGATGTATGATGTAGTTAGTGAATACAATTACAAATATGGGGTTAGCCGAACAAATTTTTAAACAAATGTGGTGGAAAATGTTTTTGCATTTTACGATAGCATCTAGTATTGGAAGCTTAACAGTTATCCCCAGTGGAGTCGCCATTGTGAGGGTAGCGGCTGAAGATGGATCCCCGCTCTCTCTTCTCTCTCTCCCTTCACCATCAAGGTGAGGGGGAGGTGGCTCGAGTCGTGTGTGCTTCGCTTACCGGCCCTGTACCATCGTATCGTTGCTTGGAGATACGTGGAGGCCTATTTCATAAGGGTGTAAAATTTATCCTTTGAGACGGGGGTTTTGATGATGGTCCAATTCGGGGACTGGGATCATACAAATGGGGTTTAGAGTAGGCACCTAAGGTTATGGGCCTAGGACCCGGGGTGGGCCCGATTCCTGAGAAAAGGGCCCAAAATTTGGTCCGGTCCAGAGATTTAGGATAAGTGTTAGGTTATAGAGTTGGGAAGGTGTTAAGCACCCAATCTGCTAGGTCTTCTTGCTAGATGCTTGAGAACGAATATTTTCCACATGTATGGCTAAGTTATCACACATATATACATTAATTGAATTCAAACTATTATATACACTAAAACAAGGCTTATTAGATGTCTATATTATGCTTGAATGAGGAGAGAGATTATACCTGAATTTGACCCATGTTTCGGGTCAAGAGGGGTGGGCCCCTGATTGGTACAGGTTCAGACTATTTTTTGGATTCTTCTGGCTCAGGGGAAGATGGTCTTGACCTCCAACTTCCTTTCTTGAGGGATGCTGATTGTGATGGTATCTAGACCGAGTTTCGGCTGGGAACAATCGCTTTTGGATTTGGATTCGGGCAAAGCTTCGGCATAGGGAAGGCTATTTCTAGGTTTGGGATGAGCTGGCACTTCGTCAGAGCTTCTGCTGGGGAAGGCTAAGGGATCGCTAGGCTGAGGTGGCACTTCGACAGAGCTTCCCCTGGGAATGGCTATTTCTGGAAAGATTCTAGGGACACTTGGACAAAGGTTTGGCTAGGAAAGGCTATTTTTAGGCTTGGGATGAGGTGGCACTCTGGCAGAGCTTCGGCTGGGGATAGGTTAAGGAAGTGCTAGGCTGAGGCGGCACTTCGGCTTAGGGAAGGCTATTTTTGGCTTTGGATTCGGACAGAGCTTCGGCTAGGGAAGGCTATTTCTGAGTTTGGGATGAGCTGGCACTCTGTCAGAGCTTCCACTGGGATGGTCTAAGGGAGGGTTAGGCTGAGGTGGCACTTTGACAGAGGTTCCCCTAGGAATGGCTATTTCTAGAAAGATTCCAGGGACACTCGAACAAAGGTTCAGCTAGGAAAGGTTATTTTTGGGCTTGGGAAGAGGTGGCACTCCGGCAGAACTTTCGCTGGGGATAGGTTAAGGGAGTGCTAGGCTGAGGTGGTACTTCGACAGAGCTTCCGCTAGGAATGGCTATTTCTGGAAATATTCCAGGGACACTCGGACAGAGGTTCGTCTAGGAAAGGCTATTTCTGAAAAAAAAAAATGGTTGACCTAAAAATGGATTAAAGAACTCCAAAGTCCTGAAGAACACTTAGAAGATCTTAACAGAGTTTCAGATCTTAACAAAGATCTCTTCGTCGACCCGAAGAACCTTAAAAAGGGGGGGTTTCTATCTCGAGAGCACTCAAGAATACTCAAGAACACTCAAGGGAGGTGGCTCAAGAACATACTATTTTTGGCTAAAAATTGGATCTAACTAAGGATTTGGATTGAAAATCTTCAAGATTCCTGAAGAACACTTCGAAAACCCAAATGAGTTTTTGGATCTTGACGAAGATCACTCCAAAGATCAGAAGAAAATCAAAAGGGGGGAGGGGAGGAAAATTTCACTCTGAAATGGATTCAGGTGTCTGCTGGTGTCCTTTTTCTAAGGGAGGGGGTATTTATAGTTTTTTTAAACCAAATAGGAGAGGGTGGAATCCCTTTATCCAATGGACAAAAGGGATGCTCTTGCCCAAAGGGAAGAGATAGGATTTTTGTCCAATAGGCAAAAGGGGGGTTGAAGGCAAAAATGGGTGGGGAGGGCTTTTGTTCAGTGGGTAAAGGGGGGTTTTCAGAAAAAATGGGAGGCGAGAGAAATTTCAACTTAGAAAAAGGTGATTTTTAAAAAAGCGAGAGGAGAGAGAAAGTTTTACAGGAAAAGGCAGTTTTCAGAAAAGCAAGAGGAGAGAGAAAGTTTTTCCGAAAAAGGTAGTTTTTGAAAAAGTAGGAGGAGAGAGAAACTTTTGCCAGAAAAGGTAATTTTCAAAAAAGCAGGAGGAGAGAGAAGGTTTTATTGGAAAAGGTAATTTTTGAAAAAGTGAGAGGAGAGAGAAAGTTTTGTCAGAAAAGGTAGTTTTCAAAAAAATGGGAGAAGAGAGAAGGTTTTGCAGAAAAGGCAGTTTATGAAAAAGTGAGGAGAGAGAAGGATTTACCGGGGATGTGGGTGATGTCCTTGGTGTGCGAATGCATGGATGTGCAAGCAATGTGCACAGTGTGTGGGTCATGTGCACGGTGTGCGGGCCATGTGTGCATGGTGTGTGGGCATAGTGTGCATTGTGTGCAGCTGGGGCCTACACACTATACGAAAGGCCCGCGTGCAGCTTATGGCAGGCCCCCGCTCAGCATGTGGTAGGCTAGCGTGCAGCGTGCAGCGTGCAGTAGGCTCGCGCATAGCGTGCAGCAAACTAGGCTTGGCTAGGTTGGCTGGGCTAGTTGGCTTAGCTGGGATGGCCTGCTTACCTAGGCTACCTGGGTGGCCGGTGTGCACGACATGCACACGGAAAAAATATGATTTTTCGGGAAAGATTGCCTAAGATCCGTCGGTTCGATTTCGACATCGTATTTTCGAGCACTATCCATCTGTACGGTCATCTTGACCGGATTCCATCATATATGAAAAGTCAAAATTGGACCCCCCCTCTCTCTAGTGTGGGGATTTCTAGGGTTTCAGACCCAGGAGTGTTTTGGGGTCATCTGGGTAGGTACGGGATGAATTTTAGGGTGTTTGGATCAGGTGAGGGATTTTTCAGGTTTCCAGCGTGACTGTCCGCGTGTGCGGCATATGTGCAAGAATGCATGATTATTCAGGGATGATTACTGGAGATCCATTGGTCTAATTTTGACATACCATATATCATCGGAATTGTATTTCCTAGCACTATCTATCTGTACGGTCATCTTGACCAGATTCTTTCATATATAAAAAGTCAAAATTAGACCTTCCTCTCTCCAGCGCAAGCATTTTTAGGGTTTTGGGTAGGGGAATGTTTCCATCAGCATCTCTATCGGTCGGAGGTCGGAAGTCGAAAGTCAAAAGTCACGTCCAAGATCCGTATTTCATCATAGCCAGAGGAGGGTGACAAAATTGGGTTTTACGCAATGAAACCCCAAATTTTACTTCTTTCGCTCAAGAATCTCCAAATACTCTAGATCTTCACCAACACTCCTTTCAAATCCCTCAAATCATTATACACACCTTCCATTAGACCTTAGATTTGGTTATCCAAGTAGGATTAGCAAGATCTAAGTGAGCTATTTCACAAAAATCAAAAGAGGGTTTAAGGATGGGGTTTTCCTAAGAATCCTTGGAATGTGTGCAATACCTACCTCAAATCGAAGATCTTGGTGAGTTGATCATAAAACTGGGCTCAAATACCAAGACCCAGCTCCGGTGAAGCTCTATGGTCAACCTCCCCTTCTTCTTCTTTCTTCTTCTTCCTCTTTCCTTTCTTCTTCTTTCTCTCTCTTCTTTACTCTCCCACCGACCAACTAATATTAATGAGGGAAAAGACAATTAATGTCTCCCCTTTTATACCTAGGCCCCCAAAATATCTTCTAAATCTCAGATGGGCTATCTCAGGTGAACTAAATCTCAGGTGGGCTATCTCAGGCGGGTATATCTCAGGTGGATATATATCAAGTGGGTACATCTCAGGTGGGCTAAATCTCAGGTGGGTACATCTCAAATGGGCTAAATCTTAGGTGGGCTATCTCAGGTGGCATAAATCTTACGTGGGTTATCTCAGGTGGGTACATCTCAGGTGGGCTTCAATGGGAATAAACTCCCACATAATATTAGATTACGTTGGCACCCATAAGTACTAGTATATACATTTACTTTTTGTACATGGCCTCGTAGTGCATGCAAGTGTAAGGCTTGGGTGCACATATTACACTTGGTACCTGCTCGGCCATGTCAGGCCAACCCGAGTTCAAGTTCACCCATACTACCATATTCCATATGGTACCTGTGTTGGTTCTCTCCGGTTCAGCCCCTATATGATCAAACCAAGTCAATGCAGTTAATTAGACCGGCTTTAGAAAGTAGGGTATCACATTATCCCCCCCCTTTTTGAAAATTTCATCCCCAAAATTGTAGTACGTGGTTGTCCGAAAAGATGAGGATACAAGGTTTGAATATCATCCTCTTTCTCCCAAGATGCCTCTTCGATCGGGTGGTTGGCCCATCGAATCTTCACAAAAGAGATAGAACAGTTGCGGAGGGTTTTCACCTTCCAATCTAAGATCTCAGCCGGATGTTCTTTATATGTCATGTCAGCTTCTAAGTATTTCGGTTCCACAAGTAGTACGTGAGATGGATCATGAACGTACTGCTTCAGCATGGATACATGGAAGACATTGTAAATTATGGTCCTAATCGGAATTAAGTGAGCTATCTTAGTTAGCCTATCAAGCACTGCCCAAATTGCATCCATTCCCTTGGGTGTACGTGGTAGTCTGGCGACGAAGTCCATTGAAATGTTATCCCACCTCCATTCAGGTACTGGGAGCGGTTGAAGAGTGCCAAAAGGTCGGTGCCGTTCAGCTTTAACTTTCTGACATGCAAAACAAGTCGACACATACAAAGCTATTGTGGACTTCATTGCTGGCCACCAGTAGTGTTACTTTAGGCCTCTATACATCTTGGTACTCTCCGAGTGAAGAGAGTACTCAAAACTATGTGTTTCCTTCACTATTTTATCTTGTATTACATCATCACAAGGTACACACAATCTGCCCCGAAATAACAGTGCCCCATCACTGGCTAATGTAAAGCTAGGGTCATTCATTGTTTGCTCTTGAATCTTCTCTCTGATCCACTGCAACTCATGATCTAAAGGTTGTTTCATTATGATTTCTATCCTGATGGATGAGTGTACCTGTAGAGCCGCCAAGGACATAGTCAACTGTTGAACATCATCTGCCTAGTGTTCTAGTTCCAAGGTTGCTCCCTCGTATAAGAGGATTTCATCCATTAACATCGCCTCCTATATGAGCTCTGGACTGACAGCTAGATAGGAAAGTGAAATAGTTTGAGCTTTTCGGCTTAAAGCATCTGCCACTATATTGGCCTTCCCTGGGTGATACTGAATATCACAATCATAATCTTTCATAAGCTCAAACCATCTCCTTTGTCTCATATTCAAGTCTTTAGAGGGCATTCACTACTACAGTCCTCCCAAGACCAGAGGTATAGGCCCACTGATGAGTCGGGACATGTAGAAGCATATCTACGAGGTGATTAGTGGTTCACCAGCAAGGCCTGCATCTGAGTTGGACTTTTCTCCTAAGGGTAGGGTATTTGGTAGGTTAGTGCAGTTCAACCTAGCTCTAGGAGTGGTCTCCAGAATCAGGTAGGTTTCACGCCCACTTATCTAGCTGCTTGCCTGCTATCTGCCCTTGAGGGCAATGTACCTAGACTATGCCTCCCCTACTTTATGCTGAGGTCTATGCATCACCATGCCTTACATCCCAAGGATGCCAGCCTACGTTATGGCAAGGCTCTTACTCGAGTCTTCGAGCATTTCGTAGTCGACCTTTCTAAGGAGGAGGGATTGGTCCCAATGTACAAGTTCTCTACTAGGAATTTGAGGCAAATGAACCTGCATGCCTTGATGGTAGAGCCTCAGGCAGCTGAGGAGGAGGAGAAGGAGGATGTGAAGCAGGAGGAGGGGGTGCCCATGGATGAGGATGAGCGCACCAGAGATGACGGAAGTCACTTCCCATACCAAGAGGAGATCAAAGAGGAGGAGGTTTTTGAGGAGGTACCCTTGGACACTAGGGCGACAGATCCTGCTTTCCATGGAGCTGGCGGTTCCAGATCAGCCAGAGCTAGTGGTCCAGACATGCCTAGTGCTTCTGGCACACAGACTTCAGCTCCGCCACCTACTGGAGAGGCACCTATACTACAGGATATCCTATAAGAGTTGAGGTCCCTAAGAGAGTTAGGCTAAGCTTAGAGGTCAGCTTGAAGAGAGTGCGACCAGGGAGCAGAAGCTTCTCAGGAGAGTGGAGGAGAACACTAGTAGAGAGCTCCAGATGTGGAGACAATTTAGAGAGATGGAGTCCATGTTTCAGCGACTTACCTGGGATATGTATCACTCTTCTAGGGTGATCTCTATGGATGTTCGTCGTGTACAAAGGAGAGTGGTGCGCTTCCATGATCGATTTACTCATTGGGCCAAGCGTCTTGGCATTGACTCTCGGGTCCACTTAGGAGAGCCTTTCGATGTCTCTAGACTCCAACTCCGACTCTGATTACGACTAGTGTTTTGGCCTGGTGGCCTATTACCCTCTTCTGACCCTCTACTTATCATTCTACGTGTCTCTTTTCAACTTTATTTGATAGTCTTGAGTATTTTGGGTTTCATAGTTGACTTTCTTGAGTATTTTGGGTTTTACAGTTGACTTTCCTGCCTAACTTACGTGATTGAACTAGTATAACTTTAAGAAAGGATAGCATCTATCATTCATTTTGTAATTTATTCCATCGGTGCATTTAAAGTTTGAATTGTGATCTTGATAGAAATTGTAAATTTCTGAATGGTTTACTTCTATTAAACTGCATGGTTTGATGGTCGCCGACATGGCCTCCATATGTTATTATTATCTTATTTTTCTTGTTGTCTATCAGGTTTTTATGTTTGAAAATTTTTGGTTTTCTCATTTTACTTCGTTATGCTGCCGAAATTTTGTTAAAATTTCCACTACCAAGTGAATTCCATTATGACAATTCCAAAACTAGTTAACTAGAATTCATATTAACAACATATGCATGCCATGAATGCAATGGTAACAACTTTTTTACATATAAATTTAAGGTTTTTTAACTTTTCATAAGGTTTTTATCTTCACCCACCCCAGACCTATTATAGTTTCGATGGGGTCTAAG
Source organism: Macadamia integrifolia (assembly GCF_013358625.1). Lineage (NCBI taxonomy): Eukaryota > Viridiplantae > Streptophyta > Magnoliopsida > Proteales > Proteaceae > Macadamia > Macadamia integrifolia. Next base: position 31,019,818 of record NC_056561.1, on the reverse strand, counting down.
CAATATGTTGTAGACAGGTAGAGCATCGCACTCTAATACCACCATTGTCACACCCCGCTCGCAGAAAGCCGAGCCGGTGACCGAGTTAACACCGATTAACTCAGAAACCTACTAGGATCAACAATGCAGTAACTGCAATACAGCATACATCTACTAATCCAAGATAAGACCTGTATTTTCAACGGAAGACCTGTTCATAATAATACCTGTAATTATTTCCTAAATACTTGATACCTAAATTGAGTTATAAAAGTTACATACATTTGGGCTCGAAGGTATGATATATATACAAAAACATAACCATTTAAGCATCAAGTAACAAAAGGGAGTACATCAAAAGAATAAAAAAAGAATCACTCAAGAGTCACAGCTGCCATACAGCATAATCCTCGTATGTGCAATCGGCACTGCGCTTAAACTTGTCAGGGACCCACCAGTATTCAGATGGAAACTCCATAGTGGGGCCCAGCGCCTAATCACCAGGCAGGTAACCTGTAAATCACCTAAAAAGAGTTGTACACATGGGATGAGCTCACTAGCCCAGTATGTAGAGAAGAAGACCACACAAGGAAAACCACACAAACAGTCACAATACAAATGCGCCTATATGCAATTCATTTTAACCCTATTAGCCTAACAACATTACTAGGTCATAGGTTTTGTGCTACTCACAACTACAGTGCGCGTATGCCCTGGGTACAAGCCACGAACCCCATCCCACGATACGCCCATAGGGTTGTCGGAGAAGGCCATTGTTGGTACTGAAATTTAAAATCCAAGGCGACTCCTGGTAATTTAAATGACAAAAAGTAAATGGGTGATTCCACCTGAAATAAAAGCATCATGATCGGCCCTCTGAATATATCACCGGGGTTACCGACTATCCTAGCAATTAGTTGTGCGTACTTCTAACCACTGTAGCAGTTCGACAACCGCAACCCAATGCTTCCCCCCGATGATCTCCTAACACGTAAACCCCTGTTGGGAAGGATCATAGCAAAAGGGTAAATCACATCCTAGCCACATGCCTCTACATGAGCATAGTACGATCACACAATGGCACCGCGTCCCATACCACGACCACCATGCACTCATTTCCAAACCGGCTACAGCATCTAAATCTAGCATGCATCTCATGTCCAAATGAAATTCCTCCATCACATACACCAAGACAAAATGAATATTCCATCATAACACAAAGCATAGCATATTAAGTAAATGCACATTCAAATGCGTGATATGGCATATGTGATGTCTAGTCTACACATAAGTGACATGATGACATGGCTAGACTAACATATGTTAAATGATGCATAACATTTAGAAATTTAAATCAGAGTCCACTCTCCACTTACTTGTATATGTACACGGTGCTTGTACCCGGTACAAAAAAGATCCGATGTGTGGGTATGCGTATATTGAGTGTATCCTATCATAAACATAATGGTTTATTATTTCACTATGTTAGGGTCAAAATCATCATGTTTGAATACTAAAATCGGGTTTAGAATCGTAAATGGGGGTTACCCATCAAATTTGGACTAATTCTAGAAATTCTAGAAAGACAGGTGGGCTAGAGCCAAAGACTTAAGAGCTATGTAGCCCAACGGTTTCAGCCCGTCGGTTACTCCAGAGCCTAGAATCTGAGTTCTGGGAACTCAGGTGGGCTAAAACTAGAAAACCATATAGCCCACCGATTTCAGCCTGCCGGTTACTCCAGAGCCTAGAATCTGAGTTCTGGGAACTCAGGTGGGCTAAAACCAGAAGACAGGTGGGGTAAAAATACCCCTCAGTCTTTGAACAAAATTTTCCCAACATCATTCTCGACTTCTCTCTAACGTAGGGAACTTTTTTGGGGACGATCCGATGACTCAAATCACTTGTCTAAGTCCAATCACGTACCCTCAACCTAGATCTAAGATCAAATCAAAAGAAAAGAAAGATTTTACCTCTTTTTCAAGAACACAAATGAAACCCCAAATTTCACTTCTTTTGCTCAAGAACCTCCAAATACTCTAGATCTTCACCAACACTCTTTTCAAATCCTTCAAAATTATTATATACACCTTCCATTAAACCTTAGATTTGGTTATCCATGTAGGATTAGCAAGATCTCAAGATTTGGTTATCCATGTAGGATTAGCAAGATCCATGTGAGTTCTTTCCCAAAAATCAAAAGAGGGTTTAAGGATGGGGTTTTCCTAAGAATCCTTGGAATGTGCGAAATACCTACCTCAAATCGAAGACGTTGATGAGCTAATCATAAATCAAGGCTCAAAATACTAAGACTCAGCTCTGGTGAAGCTCTACGGTCAACTTCCTCTTCTTCTTCTTCTTTCTTCTTCTTCCTCTTTTCCTTTCTTCTTCTTTCTCTCTCTTCTTTACTCTCTCACCGACCAACTAACATTGATGAGGGAAAAGACAACTAATGTCTCCCCTTTTATACTTGGGCCCCCAAAATATCTTCTAAATCTCAGGTGGGCTATCTCAAAGGCCTAAATCTCAGGTGGGTTATCTCAGGTGGGCTAAATCTCAGGTTGGCTATCTCAAGTGGGTATATCTCAGGTGGGTTAAATCTTAGGTGGGTATATCTTAGGTGGGTACATCTCAAGTGGCTAAATCTAAGGTGGGTACATCTCAGGTGGGCTAAATCTCAGGTGGGCTATCTTAGGTGGGTATATCTCAGGTGGCCTAAATCTCAGGTGGGTTATCTCAGGTGGGCTTCAATGGGAATAAACTTCCACATAATATAAAATTACGTTGGCACCCACAAATACTAGTACGTACCTTTACTTTTTGTACATGGCCTCGTGACGCGTGCAAATACAAGGCTTGGGTGCACATATTACACTTGGTATCCCTCGGTCATGTCAGGCAAACCCGAGTTCAAGGTCACCCTTGCTACCATATTCCATATGGTACCTGTGTCAATTCTCTCCGGTTCAGCCCCTATATGATCAAACCAAGTCAATGCGGTTAATTAGACCGGGTTTAGAAAGTAGGGTATCACATGCACTCTCGCATCATGAGAAAGGGTCCAATAGAACTTGTAACAAGTCTAAAGAGGGACACTAGAAAGGGTTAATGTTTTAGTTTATCTTCGCATTTGCAATGTATGATTCTTAGAATTATGTCGCCCATGTATCATGTGAATTAGAAAAAGAAATGTTGGTTTAATGTAAGATATAAGGGCAACAGAATTTGTTTTGTAACTTTTGTTTACATTAAACTCTTAATATATTCATCCTACTATAACTATTCAGAACAAAAATTTCTAGTGCGCTTCACATTAGCTCAAAAATCACATTGAACTGCATCCCCAATCATGTACATAATACTTTACATTTATATGTATGTTTGAAATGTGGCTTCACAGTTTCCACTGGGAATATAATTCCGAGATAATTCTTATAACACAATGATTAAGATTACAATCAAGATATCCTCAGACTATATAGGGAATCAAGAGTGTTGTGACAGTTAATACTAATTAGTCAACCAGAACTGTTGATCCAGTATTTTCAAAAGACAGATGGAACAACAAAAAAAGATCAATATTGAATATAACAATAATTTCTGGGGTCTCCAAGGACATATAGATCAAGTTTTCCCAACTGTATAGTTGATAAAGAAGAGGATGAGAATATCAAATTGCAACATTTCTAAGTGTCTCACAAATATGAAATAAAAGCAGAGAATCTGAAACCTCGACTAACCAACCTAAGTAGTCATAAGAAAGGTTTAAGGTCTCACTCTCACCCCCCATCTCACAGATCCAAAAAAGTGAGATCTCGCCGAAATCATGAATTTTTTCGCAGTGGACACGGTGGTTGGTCTTGGTTGCCATACGGTCTTTATAATCCCTGAAACTAGGTATGACCCTATTTTAGGACTTCTAAACACAATGGAAACATCAATTTTTTAAAAATCAAACTCAAAATGGTACTTTGACTTTGTACCCTATGGAAGTAGTCTCCGACTCTTCAGAGCCTAGGCTAATATGTTCTATTCCACAATCCACATTCCACAATCAACACGTGACACACCATAATCATAAGAATTTAAAAGACATCATAGATAATTACTTAATTGATTAAAAATTAACATTGATGACTGATGAGTTATATTAACCTATATTGGTGCCCATATCAACTGTATGGAGAAGACCCAAAGTCTCTGCTCAAATCCCAACTCGACTCATGAGTATTCGACTATAAAAGGGGATTGTATAAGTAATAAAGTACGCACCTTCCCTCTCAAGGCTGACAGCGGCCGTACACTTAAGGTCCAACAAGTGGTATCAGAGCAGGTCACGGGTTCGAGTCTCCCTAGCCACAGGTTCACGAATTTGGGGGGGATTGTTGGTGAAAATTTGAAATGACATAAGATAAACTACACAACAACATAAGGTCATTATGCATCATTTATTTACACAGAAAAATATAAATATAAAAAAAATTATTTCCCCCCATGAATCCATAGATCAATGATAACATATAGAAAAACCAATGTAAACCAGTAAGTATTGATGATGTTTCCATGAAAAAATGGATTTGAGAATAACTTTTTGGCAAAAATTTTTCTAATCGACACTACAGCTAACCGTATTGGTGGTCGGGAGTAATTTCATCCCTCCGATTGACATCAACAAATCTCACTCCATTAATTTTATACCCCATACTACATACCTCACTTTATTTCGAGTGAAATACAATCCCAACATAATACTTCCAAAGGAATACAGTCTCATTCTGTTTTGACATTTGATTCTCTCCCGTCGATAGCTTCATTTCGGCTGCACCTCCTTTGCCCTAAATCGTGCGTCTATGGAAATGTGGTTATCCTTCGTTATCAAGATCAGAGTTTCCTCTCTACAACTGGTTTTTTCTTGCTAAGCATATAGAAGTTTGAATTTTTGCATCTTAGTTATTTTTCAAGTGATCCTCACTCCTCAGCCCAATTATTTTTTTGTTCAAGTCTCTTCCTTTTACAAGCAAGACGGCTTTCTTGTTTGGGATTGTTTACTTCTGGATTGATCTATATCATTCGGATATACAGAAGGATCAGAGATGCAAAGAGGGAGACCTCCCTTCTCGAGTTCACAACGGCGTTGCTTGTTTAGATACAGGCATTACTCGTCTACAACAACTTGGTTAAAAGCAGGACCTGAAGTGTGATCTCTTGTAACCACTTCGAACTCCCCTGCTTGTGTGTTTATTTACCTTTTCTGCTTCTGTTCAATGCTCATTTCATTCTGAGTAGATGAATCATTGTTGGTTTCGCTTGTTGGTGTAATTATAGTTCATGGGTCTTGTATGGATTTTCAGGGTGATTTCGAATTTTTGCGTTCTCGTTTTCGATTATATCAGTGCTTATAGGGATAACTACCCTTTACAATATTGGGCTTACATATGGTGGCCCTATTGTTATGACTTATAGGTGGTTGATTGCTGATCTCTTCACCATGACTGTTGGGTTATCAATGGCTGAGATATGCGCCTCCTACCCAACTTCATGTGGTCTCTACTACTGGAGTGCTAAGCTTGCTGGCAAGGATTGGGCGCCCTTTGCCTCATGGTTGACTAGATGGTACTTCTTCTCTGCTTCTCTTTCTCTCTTCTCATATCTATCTACACTTCAAACAAGCTAAACTGATGATTCTGACATTGATTTCCAACCCAATCAAATCTAGACTTATCCTCTACTAATCCGAGATTTAGGGAACATATATAGAATTTTGAATTGACTGTTGTTGTCGATTCAAATGGGATATCCTACGGATGCATGCAAGATTTCATAATTTTTGCACTAAAAATAAGAAACCCATAAGGAGTTTGAAATTTTTCTCTTATAATCAAATCCATGATGAGGTGGTGACAGAGTCTTTACTAGGTTATCCCAGGAGAAAAAAGGGTTTCCTATTAAAGCTATTTTTTGTTGAATTGGTTTGCACTTCCTCCTTAGAAATTGGGCTCACTATGTTGTTGTTCAGTGCAGGGCTGAATTTAACATCAATCCATTTCACTTTTGCAATCTATTGTTAGTAACTACTTGATGGTGTTGAAGTCCTTCTGCCATGTCCCCTGCTTTGAAGGAATTTAGGGAGAATAAAGTAAAACCTGAAGTTTAGTAAACTAATATCTGAAACTGATTACTTACTTATATCCTTGATATATCTATCTTCACTATTGGGAATTTTCTGTTAGACTTCTTGTTTCATTGCCAATTGGTTCCGAAAGCGAGAGACATCAGTGCATGGACCTTCTTCGTAAGAATTGTGCTTTCGAAACAACCATAAGATTGTCCCTCTAAAACTCTTGTTTAGACCATGTGCATAGACTGTGATTTGTGATTCTTAATTGGGATGTGCGGTCAAACCTTTTACTTGGTTAGCATCTCTGTTGTTCAACTTTTAACTTTTTGTCACGCTAATGAAGGTGTTTAAGAAAAATCAGAATATTCATCGTCATCATCAGGTGATAGTGGTAACCATCATTATATAGTAGTAAGCGTTTATGAAGAGTTTACTCTCCTTGGCAGCCTACTTTCATCACAACGATAATGGTTTAGAGACATCAGGCTACTTTCAACTCTCAGAAAGACCATGTAACACCCATAGCCATCATATTATTGGCATAAGTTCTTTTGGATTAAAGTCCTTCCTAATTACATAGCAAAGTAGCTAATAAGTAGGTGAATTTTGATTGGTAAACCTTTCAACAATATGATTTGTACCTAAACATAGAGTCCTTTTCGCCTTTTATTTTCTTTCTGATTCTTGAGGCAGAGTATTGCATTTCTCATCTGTCCAATTTAACTGCAAGTTACAAAGTATTTGTGTTTCCCATCTGACACCGGGTGCTTTCTTAATTCCTGTGTCTTTCATGGCTCTTCTCACCAGCCCAGCATCATTCCATCTGTTTGCAACTGCATAGATGTTTGATAACAGTACATTGTAACCACAATTATCAGGTTCCATCTCAAGAAGCTCTCTTGCTGCCAATTCCCCCAATCTTGAATTTCTATGAAGCTTGCAGGCAACAAGTAGTGCCCCCCAAACAATGGTGTTAGGCTTGACAGGCATGCTATTGATAATTTCGAGTAAAAAGCTCGACCAAGGAGATCTACCATACATCCTTGGTGTTCAACTTTAGGAATCAGCCTGAAGTTGATGGTTATCATTATATCAAAGAGGTTCCTCCCTCTTTCACCATTCCAACATGACTACAAGCATGCAGAACTCCTATGAATGTGAAGTCATTGGGGTCATGTTCTCTCAAGTTCAGAGAAGAGTTCCAGAGCTTCCTCACCACAACCATGCATGGCTAAACCACACATCATAGCATTCCACATGCATATGTCTCTACTAGTAGATGCATTAAACAGCCGCCGTGCCTCGTCTATGTCAGCACATTTTGCTTACATGTCTACCAAAGCTGTTTTTAGAATGACATGTGCTTGAGGGATTGTATAAACTTGTGGCAGTTGAGACTCATTATGTTGTTTCAATTGCTGGATTTCTGAGTTATTTTTCTTGAATCTGATTTCAGTCAATTGTTTTTGCTACTTTGTTAATATTCCAACATATTTTGATCTTCGAAACTTGTTTATTCTGGTTTTTAGTTTCTGAAAAATTCTGGTTCTGCAACTCTGTTCATGGGTTTCCTTGATCAATCAGGATGCGATGGGAGTCCAAGGTGCTAACAACAATATGTGCCAATATAACGCAGAATTTACAAGGTAATATTGCTGTGTATAACCAAAATACAATCACAATTCACTGGTGCCTTCAATTGAGGGTTAATGAAGTTCCACAGGGATAATTTTTCCTTATGTTTAATCTTTCACAGCCAGTAGAGGTAGAGCGCAGAGGGGAAAAAGGCTCTTAATAGTGAATAAATACAACTATGTTAGATATGACACTAACATTTCTGTGTGTATTTCCCCATAGAGGAGCTGGATTTGATGATGAGTCCCTGCTTGTGTCACAAATGAGCCTCGTAATTTTTCTAGCTGATGCATCATTGGATTGATTGTAAGTTAGTAAGCCTGATGGGATCAATTCAAGCAGGTAACCTGGAATCAGGTCATTAAATAAGGATTTTCACTTTTGCTTGTCTTTGTTTCCACAGGGAATCCTATACCTCTCACCTACTTTAATCTCCACCACCATTTGATTCCTAAGAATGATAAGGACCATAGGGCATAGATTATATGGCAAATCCATAAATGAGGCATTTGAATATAAAACTTCAGTCACAACTATACATGTGATGCATTCTATCATAGCAACTTATTTCTGGTGCAACGCAGTGGACCAGCTTGCAAAGCTTGTGAAGCAGGCTGAGTCTGTTGGCTGGAGAATTTGTCGATCCTTGTATCATTGTAAGATGGTCATGTATGGGTCACAAAAACGGCTGGAGGAGATGGAAAATGTGCTTGATGAGATGGGGAGGTTCAATATTGATCCCTCAAAGAAGACATTCGTCATCATTTATAAGGCCTACTTAAGGTATGGCCAAAGACATAAGTTGGATTGATTGCTAGGGATAATGTGCAAACATGGGATTGGAATTCCATTGGATGCCTCTTCTTCCTAGGTTACATTTTCACATTAGAAACATGCTTTTCAATAATTCAAAAATCCATTCATCAAATTGTTGCAAATAGTTCATGACATCTGAGAGGACAATTTCAGCTCCTTGAAGAATGTAAGCTGCTTCTTTTCATTTTATCTGGCATACTTTGTCAGTAATTGCTCTTGCTGTATCTTCTAAGATTGAAAAATGAGTGCATGATCCTTTTTTCTTTTCTTTTTTTCTCCTGACTAGTTCATATCATTGTTCATTGTTCCCCCTTTTAAAATGTGGTTAATTGATCATTGCTTCTATAATATCAAAATTAGTTCTTGCCACCCCAAAATATTTAAGTCTCATGATTACTAGACTTGCTGTCAGATTACAACATTAAAAGATACCTCTTCTTTTATAGAACTGTCAGCATTTTGTTCTCACCACACATTGACATAGATAAATGTCTTTATGTTTCCTAATTACTGCATTTTTGGAGACATCTGATGTTTATAATTCCAAATCATGATTTTAACTGGATTGGACCCGTTTTTACTATTTTCCTTTCCAAAAGTTTCTTAGATATTTATGGTTGATGAGATGCCATCTGGCCCTGTTTCTTGGACAATTAGACTTAACTTCAACTCTTCACGAAAGAACAGGAGCTTTTTTTTTTCTCATCTTTTCAATGAATTCAAAGGTTTGATTCTGTTTCGGTGATGGTGATGTTTTGCAACTCCTATTTTAGTCACTCTTTTGGCAATTACTATTTTTTGTAGTATATCTGACATGCAATTTTGTTCCCCCACCCCCCCCCCCCCCAAACCAAACAAAAAAAATCATATTGCTGCCCATGATGATTTTGTCCTCTTCTCTTCCTTATTAATAATTTATTATGCTATCTAAAAAACAGTTGGAAGGAAAAAATGTAAAACCGGAAATTTTTCCTAGGTCATTGGTACTTTTATGTTCTCTCAAGATGTGTTTGAATGTGTACCCGATCTGCGGATCAAGTAGTCCAATAGTTAAATGGTTTTTGCATTTTATAACTGTCAATTGTTTTCATCTTTTTCCTATTAAAAAGATGGTTTGGTTTTGTAAATTTATTGGCACCTATCATATAAAATATTGTAGCTAATGACATAGATATTGACCGAAAGCTCTTTTGGAACTTCACATTTTCTTAGAAATCAGCAACCTCTGCTTGTTTGATGGCTTATCAAAATCTGGGTGAATTGAAGATTCTGAATCTCAATTCAGGGAAACCATGATAGATTCAGCTCATCTACTTCTTTTTTTTTTTTTTTTTTTTTTTTTTTTGCTATAGAAGTTCTCTTAGTGGTTAGTACAAAGAACCAATGAATTCTAGTGTTATTTGCAGTTTTGAACATAGTTAGCAAATTCGGATTCGGGAATTATTCGGGCGGAGAATTATTTGAAATAATTCGGTTGATTAATTTAAGGATTCGGTCAAAAAAGCTTATTGGATTTTTATTTTTTTTTGGTTTTTTTTTTTTAAATACTGTTTAAGTGGACCGAATTATTCGGTTTAATTTGGATTCAGTCCGAATTATTCGCGTTTTATATTCACTTTTGAAAAAATCACGAATTTTACCGAATTTTATTTTTAATTCGGATTCGGTCAGAATTTTTTATAAAATTCGGTTTGGCCGAATAATTCGCGAATTATTCTGCCGAATTGATAACACTGGTTTTGAATGAATGTAGGAGTCTAAAGTAAAACTATCGTGGAAAATATTAGAATTTTAACACATGTAAGTGGTTAAATTAATCAGTTTCCTAGACAATGCTTTATATGAAATATTTGTATTCTACCTACTATATTGAGTATTTTAGAACCTACTAATAAGTTAATCTCATTATTTCTTGTTTCTATTCTTACACTAAAGTCGTAGAGAGGCAGACAAGATGGCCAACCACAGAGAAATGGAAAACAATGGAAACAAATGCAATCAAGAGATTACAGAAATATTCATTTCACGAAAGAACGTTGCTACCTTAATGAAGTTGAATTTGACAAAGAGCAACAAGGGTACATCGTCCATGTCCTAAAAGAAACCAATCAATCCATATCCTCGAAAGACCAGCACAGGGCCTCCTCAGTCTTCTCTGTCAAGGATGGAAAACTCTTGACCTATTCTCAGTAAATGAAATGCAAACAAATTAAAATTTTCAAGGCATGTCCCTATGAAATTTGTGACTGAATAGGGCTATCAATTTCTTTATGAGATGTATGATGCGTGATTGCATTTGAAATTTTTGATAATTTTTACTTCATTATATTTTAACTTGTGAGAATGGAAGTTGATTAACAGATTTGATGCATTCAATGGATGAATAGACTTACTTGGGATATAAATCATGGATGATCATGTGAGGAGGCATGATTTGGTTTCATACAATGCAATAAATAAAATAATGCTATAGGTCATAAATTTCACAACTTATGTGTCCTTAGCTCAAAAAGGTAAAGCACTTGGGGAATTCCCAGGAAATTGTGGTTCGAATCCATCAAGATTCATTAATTGTTATTAAGTTTAATTTTTTTACCCACTTAAGTCACGAGATATAGATTGGTTTTATAAAGAAAGAAGAAAAAAAAAATTAGGGAAAATTGTTTCTTTAAAAAACTTATTAGTGTTCAATATGCTTTCTATTTGTTTGGGGAAAAGATCTCTCTAGATATCAAGATTTGAAATGTTGGTTTTTTATTTAAGTACAAGATCCATCTCTCTCAGAAATTTTGTTTGATTGGAGTAGATTAACTAAGATGATTTTTATTTTATTGATTTTTTACTCTAAAGATCTATTTTGTTGTATCATAATGTATATGTACATTTTTCTTTTCTTAATGTGGTCTGAGCTCTTGGAATATATTTGATTCATTTCGAAAGGATTTGTCAAGGTTAGCAAAGCTTGTATTTATTCGTTGGCATTGCCTTCTCAATGTAGACACTTGACTTTGTAGGAAAAATCATTGGATATCTTATAAAATGAAAAATTGTATTTGATATCATAGAGAAAGCAACATCAATTCCATTCAAGTTAAAGCATTTGACCAATAACTTTTTTCGACATGCTAGCTTATGTGACAAGTGAGGAAGAAAAAAACAGAACATTTAATTTATAGTGTCTTCCCAACAAAATTTGATTGGTGTTTAATATTTATTTAATTTTCATATAATAGAGGACGCAACATAAGATCTACTCAGGTCAGCATTTGGATAAGTTCCCTTAGATGACACATCAGCACTTAGAAAAGATGGCCAAAAAACTCCAACAAACTAGTTCAAGTTGTCTGTAATAAAAATCCATTTGTGTTTACAATTAAAAATAAATAAATAATGTGGCAAAAAAAAAAATTTGAAGTCAGTTGTTCGAATGAACGAGAAATACTGACCCATTTTCATAACAAAGATGAAAAATCAATTTCATCTATTAATGCTTCAACACTTACTGAAAAAGAACGTCAAGCATAACAAACCAATTTGAAATATGGATGGTAAGAGTAGTTGCGAATGAAGGAATCACAAACTTAGTGGCAATTGTTGTTTGATACTAGCTTTGATAATGCTCTTTCACTTTTTTCTCATTTCGATTTGAGTGTTAATTGTGACCAATGAACCTATTGATGATAAAAGAGTCACTGTATTGTCATATCTAAATGAATCTTTAGTCATATTTACTCTTTCCTAAAATATTCTAGTTTCTTCACTTTTTTTTTCCGTTTTGAGGATTTTTTTTTTTTTTTAAATATTATTAGGTTAGTAGAGAAAGCATCACATTGTCCACTCGGATTGGCATTTAGGCAGCCCCTTATTTAACATATCAATACATATGACAATTTGGGAAAAAAAAAAACACAAATTATTTAACATAAAGGATAGAACCTTATGCGAAAAAGAAAGAAGATTGTAGGTGTTCGGTCGGAAGACCTAATGGCCCTGCAACATAAAAATTATTTGTCTATTCTTTTTCATTATACATTCAAAATTAAAGGATTTCACCAGTTTTGAAATGTCATTAGTATAGCATAAAATGGATTATTACTACGGAAACATACTACCATCACTGTTATATATCGTTGTCATTATTTTACTATAAATGACAGAATATGCATATTGTAACCCAAGGGTCAAGGGGATAGCGCAATTGATGAACAACGAACTTGACACAAACCATAAACTCGAACATCCTAAGTTCGACTCCCACTAGGCACACCTTGGACCACTCACACGAGGGTGTTTAGTGCTCTTCACAGCTTTCAGTGAAAGTAGAATGATTCTCATTCAATCCCTGTATGACCTGGTCCATGCGGTTAATATGGACTCGCGAGGCTAGTCAGGCAGAAAGCTTGAATACCCATCATTAGCAAAAAAAAAAAAAAAAAGAATATGCAAATTGTCGTAACAAATCATTTTTACTACAGAAAATAATTCCCGTTATTAATAGTATACCTTTTTTAAAAAAATATATATTTATATTCAAAAAATTAATTCCTAAAATAATACATCAACGAAAAAGAGAAAATATATATATATATATATATATATAATTTGATTCTCAATATGCAATATACTACTATGATCTTTTTGGTGCAAGACCTCTTTCTCAAGCAACTCAACGCAAATTTTCTTTATATTATATTCCTTTATCAACTGCGTAATGCTAACTTTTGCAACCCATTCTGCCACCTCATTGTGAATGACCAACCCTGTCTTGCTACTCTATGACTTGGTCATTTCAAATGCAGCATCATCCCTCGGAGGAAAATAGAGTTAGTGAATGCTTCCAATTTGTGAGTAGTGATATCCAACCCAAAGTGGGCTCATCAAACTGAATCTAGCAGGAAGCACTAATCCCCTTCAGACTTCAGTTACAGTCTCCCTAGATAAGATTTAATCATTAGTATAGCACAATTGTGAATGAACCACCATAAAGTGAATTAAAAAAATGATATCTAAAGACAAGTTCAAGTCCTTACTTCATAAACTGGAACAACAATATTTTCCAGAAGGGAAAGAAGCGAGCTTTCTCTACCTCCTTGGCTGGTTTTTTCCTGCAGCAAGTAGGAAACAAAAACAATGAGTATTGGAAAAATTTCTCCACACTCGTGTATCCACTAATTGCCTTGTGAGAAGCAATAGGAAAAAAATTGTCTAGTCCCAAGGTGTTGAACAATGAAATGGCTTCCCCTTAGAAAAGACATTTTACAATAGTTCATTAATAACTCATTCAGCATAACAGAAAAGCCTACTCAATCATCTAGGGGATGCTACTGTACTGGTTATGAGAAAAACAAAGAAGCAGAGCAGGTTCAGATCTAAAAATATGATTGACACTACAAAGAAAGGTCTTTAGGGGTGAAGATATACCATCCCAAGACCATACCATGTAGTTACCAGAAACAGTTCTTTGGACAAAGCCCAATTCAGATTCTTCATTGAAACTACGAAACTGTATGTAAAGAAGGTGTGCCTTTACTCATGGCCACATAGGGTATGGACATATGAAATTTTTGAGTTGAGATTAACAGCACGTTGAAATTTTTTCAGGGCAGTTTCATGATCTTTCTGTAAGCTATAGCAGTTTACTACAGCAAACCTGCATATATGCCAATTGCATCAGAGAAGATGGGGGGTGGCAAAGTGAATAATGCTTCCGTGGCTTCAAAAATAGTGAATAATGAAGATATTTCCTTCAGAATTTTACAAGGTATTTAAAAAGTCATCAAAATTCTCCACTAGCATCTTAGACTTAAAACCAGTGAAAAAAATATGGCAGACAGTTTTTTCAAGGATCCAAACCATAAGACTTTCTTCCTTTTCTTTTTCTTTTTCTATTTTCTTCTCTTTTCTTTGTTCTTAGACATCAACATACACACCATATATATTCAGAAAACATACAAACATGGCTGTAAACTCACTCCCACACACACTTAACAGGGGAGGCTGGGCTGCACCTCCTCTCAATCTCATACTCACCCATCTCTCTTTCTCTCTTCCACTTCCTTCACTCTCCTTTCTCTCGCAGCTGGCCTGGGCAGCAGCTCCCTCTCCAGATCTTCCATTGCACTCTCACTTTCTTTCTCTTATACTTTTCTTCCACCCTTCTTCTTCCTACCTCTCTTTCCACTCCAGCTGTCTATAAAACACTTCTTAATCTCTGGAATTTTCTTCTAAAAATTCTAAAACATAACACAAAGAACAGTAGAGTAAATATCAAGATGCTCCTAGAAGCTTCCTTCACAGCTGTCAAGACTTCTTCCTCTCCCGCATTCCCTCTTGCTCTTTGGATATTGGACTATAACCAAGAGAAGCTAGAGAAGATTAACAGTAAGCTTCATAGTGTAGCAGCCCAAATTTATTTGTATAAATTTACGTAGCGGCCAAAATTCAACTAAATTTCATAGAATTCTTCTTGACATAAGACCTCTAAAGAACTTCAAACAGATGAAAATATTTCCCATAAACAACACAAAATTTGTCCACTCACTGCTCACAGAACTGTAGCAAACTTTAGTTTTAAATGAAGCACATAATAACCAAAATCAGATGCAACCCACAATATTTGTGTTGTCTCTGGTAGGGGTTCCAACTGAAATTGCAACTGGATAGCACACAATTTTTAGTGCAAATGTATTCCAAACTGAAAAGGTGGTGGGGAGTAGGAAGAAAAGGTACAAACCAGATCAATTACGCCTCTTGGAGCTCTGTTTTCAGATTCTCAAGGCCACCAATATTAAACTTTAAAGGTATTTCATTTTCCATGCACTCCCGATCTCTGTTCCCATCTCTGTCCCTCTCACATTCAGAATTCCTATCACGGTCACTGTGGAATGTCTCACAAAATAGCACTTCAAAATGATTATAACAAGATTTTCTTTTAATTAATTATGCTTGTCTGGTCATTTCATAACACACAACTGAAGGACAAATATTTTCTTCTGTATGTGAAACAGGATAGGTGTGGCTTTAATAGGGAAAAGGCACTGTTAAGTTGTTTTTCCTTTTTCCTTTTTCCAATAATGAGTGGTGATTTACAATAAAAAAGTTCTTGGGATACACCTAGCCTCCTAATTTCCTTGAGCTTTTCTTTCTTTCTTCTTCTTACCTTTTTACCTATTTTTCTTTGGTGAGGGTAGCCTACTCCTTGAATTTGTCCAGAAAACCAATTCTATATAGGGATATACCAAATGCAGCAGTAGATGATCCTGAGAATCAGGAACATAGAGAATTGTTTCTCTCAAGGAATTATCCCAGCAAATCTGATTAGTTGACAAAAGTGGCCAAGAACCAAATCTACAGAGCAATTATTTTCAAAGCCACTTGATGCATCAGCAGCAATGAAATATGCACTACAGCAGCACAGCCACAGAACAACACCATAAAATTGATTTTTCTATTCAATACACATGGTACATAATGACTTTTGCATAAAACCACAATGGAATATGCATTACACCAATATTTTTTATTTTTTTGGTAATCATTACACCAATATTAGTACAAGTATAAATGAATTTTTATCTGTTTAATACACATAATGCATTATGACATTTATCCCAAGATGGTGAGAAGAAGAAAGTGAAACTTAATATAGTTTCTGTGCAATTATTTGTTTAAATTCATGTAGATAAGTACCAGACTTGTAAAATGCAGAATATGCATTTAAAATGGTCAACTTGATAAGTAACAATGACAGGTATCCCAGAATAATATATAGCCGCATAACCATAGAAGAAAAAGCAAATAACTTAAGTTTTTTCACTATAGAGGGAAAAGAATGGAAGATACACAAACAGGAGCTGAAATCCTCCAACAACAAGAAGAATAAAGAAAATACTTTATACAGAGGCAGAAACACACTTATGTTACAGCACACAACAACACGATTGAGTAAACAAACTAACTTCCCATGGCAAAAAAATGCAGCAATAATCATAACCTAGCACCTAATTGCTCTTCAATACCCTGTTCAAGATCTCACTACTCAAAACTCTATCACAATAACACATACTTTCTCGAATAAGAACAAATCAACTCATCAAGGAGAGGAAAGTAAGAGATAAACAAAGAAAAAATAAGACATAATTTACCCATAAAACCACAAGTTATGAACACTAAAGCGGAGGAGGAGCACCAAACTAAACTTACCTGAAATACAGTTAGGGCAACAAACTGCTCAAGCTTGAGAGTGAGCCGGAGCCAAAGCTTCCTCTGATACAAAACTGCCAATGTATTGTACCAATCAGCGAGTTTGCACTGGGATTGAGATATTGGAGAGCAACCGTTGTCTATACAGAATCACTAACAACTGTCCCAAGAGAGGCAAAGAACTCAGAAAGAGATGAGAGAGAGAGAGAGAGCACCCGAATGACTGAGGGCTAGGGATTTGGGACGAGAGCTGCCAGAGCAAGGAAGAAAAAACGGTGTGAACTGGAGGTCAAGGAAGAAATGGGGTTTTGAGTAAAAAAGAGGGTCCGATGTTTCGATTCCTTCAATCTCGATCCATGCGTATATACAGGGTATAGGTAATTGTATTCTATACTACTGTATATTGTTTTATTCCAAATCAACATATCATTGTGTCAAATTCTACGGTGCAAAAGAAACCCCTCAAAAAATTCCTACATGGGGGTGACCGACCAGAAAACCCCAACCCTAATTTTTTTTATCTAAAATTATTCTTGAGAAGAAAAATAACTCCAAATGTGGATGAGGTAATATTCTCTACTCTTTAAGCTTCACTGAGTGTAGGAATGGAAATCCTCAAGCAAAAGCACCAAAATTCTTGCTCTTTAGTGTTTTATTTCTTCAAAAAAGTAGAGAGAGGCGAGACCTTGGCGAGATTTCGCGAGATCTCGCCTAGATCTTGTCGTTTTTACACCTCGCCTGTGATCTCGTCCTGCTAAATTAAAAAAACTGATGAGATCTCACCGAGATCTTAAACCATGGTCACAAGAAACAGATTCTTTTATAACAAGTGCAACAGTCACTTTTAATCACTGTACATTCATTAAGCTGGAAAGAGTAACTTAGCATCATACTGGAGAGAAAACTACCAATAAAATTATGACAAACTTACACAGCCTTAGTTGCTACTGTCACCTAGAGGCTATAATGTCACAAGAAAGATTAGGTATGCACAGCTGTTTACCCACTGACTGAAAGAAATGCTCAAGTTCCTGAAACTTCACACTTTACAAAAGATTCTTTGAGGAGTTTTATTCCATTCTCCAAATCAGATAGCTTACCACCCAGAAAATTTACCTCTTTTAGATGTAACTCGAACTTCCCCAACCACCTTTGCTCAAAGTCTCTCATCTGTTCTTCAATCATGAAGCGTAAAACCCTAAGTTCTTCCTCTCGCTCCTCACGTTGCTTTTCCAGTTCTATGGAGCTAAGAACAACACCACCAGGCCCAGCAACATCCTTGTAAAGTGGCTCATCAGGATGTGGATAACGTTGTCTATATTCAGAGAATGCCTGGCGGATTTCCTTCAAAGCCCCCTTATAACCATTTAACAAATTGCTCATGGCATAGAGTTCATGCTCAAGCCTATAAATCTCCAGTTGTCTTTTCTGCTCCTCTTCAGACTTTGATCTATCCAAAGCTTCAATGATTTTATTCCGCTGCTGCAGCTCAGCCATTAAGGCCTGCTGATTTAAATGAGAATTCATCAGCTCCTGCTCTTTTGCTTCATATACCATTCTAGCTTTACCCATCCAACTTTGCACCTGTTCCATGCACGAATCAAAGTCCAATTCATTTTGGTCCCATGAGCCATCATTTCTCATCCTTTTGTGTTGACCATTAAACGAGTGATGATTCATATCATCATCAAGATCTAGCTCTCTCTTGGACCCATTTTCAAACACAGATGATGGACCAACTGCATTCATATGGTCATCCACCCTTGAAGTTAGAAATTCCCCAGAAGGGTGACTAAAAAGGTGAGCAGGCGTATTAAATGAAATGTTCGCACTTCCGATAGCTTGAATAAGCTCGGTAGAAGATAACCGCTCCAGATTAGTGGGTTTTGATGAAAGATCATACCTCGCTTCTTCCACTTCTTTCCTTTCACGTTCACTCTTTAAACCCCCCACTTCGTTTAGATTACAACGCTGCAAGAAATTCTCACCAACACTGTTCCTACCATCCAGATGCCAAAGTCCAGGTTCATCATCCTTGCAATCCTGGAAGTCCATGACATCATCCTCATCTCTAACCTGCTCACAGTCAGTTTTGACATGTCCCAGACTCAATTCAATCTGTTCCTCTCTCTGGAAATCCTCCAAATTTGTTTCCTTAATGTCAGCATCCTCTTCCTCCTTCATATCAACATCTATTGTATGTTCTTCTTTAAGCAGATCTGCGGTTTCTTCTTTAAGCAGATTTGCATGCTGAGCCTTGACCAAGAACTGCAAGTGTGAAGCGTAATAACAAGAGCCCAAATGCGGTGACTGTGTGAGTTCCTTCTCTACCATAAACCAGATCAATCCAGGCCAGTCGACCTTCTCCGGGTGCCCATCTCTGATAAGCCTACACCACGCCACAATCTCATTTGGCAATATCCAGGTATCCTCATGGAGAAAAAACCAAGTCGACACAAAATCCTCCATAAAAGCAACGAAGTCTTCAGGTAACTTCTCCAAATCAGAATCCGCAGATTCCGACTGATTACTCTTATCTTTCTTCAGGGGTAGTTTCAGGGCTCGGCCGAGATCGGCTCGATTGACCATGACCCGGTAGTCGTTCACATAGCTGCAACGTTGCTGAGGGTTGAAATTGACGATTAACTGAACTAGTAGGCCTTTCCGGATCTCTCGATCAAACTCCAAATGGGCAAATTCCCACAACCCTAGACGTTTAAGAAGCTTCTCGTGCTTGGAGAAATCTAGGGTTTTACTGGGGATGAAAGGAATTGGCTGTAGCTTTTCCTTAACAGTTTGAAGTTTCTTCTCAAGAGCAGCACGTTGCCGCTGGTTGAGAGATTTCTTCCTCTTGGGGGGTTTCCGAGAGACGTTCGGAGCATTGTGTGGGGGATTGTTTGGAAGTATGTCAAAAAGGGTAATTTCGTGGGCAGGAGGAGGAGGGAGCGTAGGAGACAGGGGCATACCTTCTGGTTCTGGTTCATTATCCTCCTCTTGTAGCAGAATCTGTTTTTGTTCCTCTTCTTCTCGTTTTTGCTCTTGTTCATGTTGTCGTTGCAGTTGCTGTAGTTCTTCTTCATCTACTTTTTCTAGAACTGTAGCTTCCTCGAACTGGATTTCTAGATCATGAATTCCTTCCGGCGCCTCGGCTTCCCGGGGCTGTTTTTCTAGGTCATGAGTTCCATCAGAGCCATTACGTTGATCCTGAGGTGGAGGTGGAGGTGGAGGTGGCGGTGGCGGTTCTTCTTCCACCAACACCAATTCGAGGTTTTGATCTTCTTCTTCTTCTTTTTCTACTTTTTCATCCACCAAGGTAGGGTTTTGATCATCTAGGTTATGGTCTTTAGGTGTCTGAGATGGCTGTTCTCCTTCCATGTGCTCAGGGATTTGGTCTTCCGAGTTTTGGTCCTGCTGTACTGACTCCGATGGCTCTTCCTCTTCCACCATTATAGGGCTTTTAAGCTGCTGCTCCTCCTCCTGCTGCTGTAAATCTTTGGCTTGTTTCTGCGATCGAGTCCTTTTGAGCTTCCTCTTTCTCATATCCTTACGGCTTTTTTTCCGTTTCGACGTCCCGGAACGAAATCTACACAATTTGGAGTAGCGACTCCCGACTGACCCTTCCTATAAATTGAATAGTAGTGTCCGACTTCAGTTGGACATGTATATCATGGGAGGTCGTGAAGAAAATTGGAAATTAGACAATTCCTATCCAAATCGGCCGGAATTTCCAATTTTTGAATCATTGCTAGTAAGCCCATCACCATGGCATCGATGCCATCTCCTAGGGGTGCAACTGGTCCAAATCATTGAAATGTCAATGTTTGATCTAACCTCTCACTCAAAAGGCTTTCTTTGGTGTCATTTTTATTTTGAGAAATTTGCATAGCTCTCCCCGTGGACTTTCGTCCTATTACAATGTGTTTTGAATAATTACGTCTGCACTCCTGAAGGCTGATCGTATTAATGAGGTGTTAGTTTGAAACCGTTAAATTATGCAAATTTTTCATTAATGGTTATATTATCTTTCATTTTGACCTTTTTACCTTTTCAATACAACACCTCGAGATATATCCTCAACCTCCATATTCCAAAATTATATTCCATCTCACCTCTTTCTTCTTTGGTGATCTGCATATATGAAATTGTCATCTTCGGCAAATTGTGGGGATTAATATCTCCATTTCGATGATCTTCGAACTTTGAAATTGAATCCCAACTCCAACGATTTTGCAACTACCTTAATCTTTTCAATCCGGTAATCTTTCCAATCCGGCTATTTGTTAGCTGCAAAACTAACAACCAAGGAAGGTGCAATTGTACTAGAAAAGATAATTGAGCACCTTTGCAATGTGAATGTAACTTTTCCCCCTTGAATCATTCATTTATTGTTGTCAATTTTGATTCTAGGGTATATCAAAATTTGTTTCTCTGTGTTCTAGGGTTTCAAAAAAATTCCTCAAATCGAGTTATGTTTTTTGAACATTTTAATTTTATTGGTTCCTTTAATGTAATTGAATCCAAAGTAGAAGAGGTTTAGAGGACATGATCTCCCATAACCTAGATTGGATTCTTGAGGCTGAGGAGATATTCTGGTATCAAAAATCCAGACACGCGTACCTCAAAGTAGGCAACAGAAACACCTGGTTTTATCATGCTATTGTTCGGAATAATCAACATAGAAGAAAAATTGACTTCATTATTTTTCTCGATGGGTACCCCTCGTCCAACCTAGTAGATATTGCTCAGGCTTTTGCTTCCCACCTCTCGCCCATTTTTACCATCTCTAACCCTTTGGATCCCTCTTTCATTGAGTGCATTTCCCACCAAATATGAATCCTGATGATCTTCCTACCCTCCATGGTATTCCTTCCTTTCTGGAAATCTGTATTGTTGTTTTTCCATTGGGGCCCAAAAAGCCCCTAGGGGTAACGGATATCAAGCTGTGTTTTTTCAGAAGTTTTGGGACTTCATCAATAAGGATGTGCACAATTTCATTATCATCTCCTTCTTTAGAGATATCTCTCTGCCTCCGGCTTCCAATCATACCCTCATTTGGCTCATCCCTAAAAATGATAATTCATACTTGGTGGAGGATTTAGACATATCAGCTTATGTAATGTGCCTTACAAATTCATTTCTAAAATACTTGCTTGGAGACTCAAATCTGTTCTCCCTGGAATTATCTCCCTTTTTTAATCAGCTTTTATGCCAGGCAGACAGATTTCTGACACAATTATCATTGCCCAAGAGATATTTCAATTCCTTAATATCAGGGAGAATAGATTTGAGTCTCCAAGCAAGTATTTTAGAAGTTTTGTGTTGCTTTAAATAGGATATAGCTAAAGCTTATAATAAGCTTGAATGGGGTTTCCTCCGCGGAATTTTTTATTTCCTCTGGTTTGAAGAAAAAACAGAGATCTGATTGGCTCTACATCTTTTTCATTAAACTTAACGGGACTGCTTTAAAACTTTTTTGAACCCTTTAGGGGTATCCGACAAGGTTGCCTACTCAGCCCATTCTTGTTTATTGTGGCTATGAAAGGCCTTTCTTGCCTCTTGAATGTCTATAGAGACCTTAACGCTTTAAAAGGTATTAAAATTGCTAGGAATGCACCTAAAATTTCTCATATTCTTTGCTGATGATACATTTATTTTTTGTAGAGCTTCTATTGATGATATCTCTACTATCAAATATATTTTTGACATTTTTTCTGACCTTTCTGATATTTCCATTAATCTTGGAAAGAGTGGCCTTGCCTTTAGTGCTTGTGTGAGCGATTTTCGTAAGACTAAGATTTGTAACATGCTTGTCATAAAAGAAATGGATAGAAAATCTTCTTATCTTGGTACATCTCTCTTTCCGGTGCATGCCATAAGCCATAGATTCCAACACATTGTAAATTGGGTTGGTATGAAACTAGTGTTATGGAAGGCTAAGCTGCTTTCTTATGCAGGTCAGACAATTCTTATTCAATCCGCTTTATCTTCTATCCCATCTTACCTTATATCCTGTTTTGTTTTCCCTAAGCAAACTTGTCGGCAATTGGACTCTATTTACTTAAACTTTTGGAATGGTAACCAACCATGGGAAAAGAAACTACACCTTATTGGTTGGCATAAAATTTGTAAAACTAAATCTCTTGAGGGTTTAGAATTTAGGACTTTTGAAACCCAAAACCAATCACTGTTTTTGAAAATGGGCTGGAGATTACTCTTTGAAAAAAATGCCTTTTGGGTTCGAGTCCTTTCTTCTAAATATTATCCCAATAGAACACCTTTCCACTCTTCCACCTTTAAAGAGAAGAGGGTCTCCTACTTGGAATAGTATTGTGAGAATTCTTGCTAGCCTTTCTAAGATTATTTATCGAAAATTGTGTAAGGGTCAGCATATTGACTTATGGAATGATCCTTGGATTCCATTACATTGCCCTGAATTAATCTGTTTCAAGATTATAGTCTCTCTCACACACACTTTGATAAGGTAAGTGAGTCGTTTATTGAGAATAGCTGGAATTCCAGCTTGTTAACCAGCTTTCTTTCCATCAATGTGGCAAACAATATTCTGAAAATTCCAATGAATATTCAACTTAATGATTCTTGTTGGTGCCACATTTCTCAAAAAGGAGTCCTAACCACTAAATTGGTTACTGAGTTTCTATATTCATCTGTGTTTACTAATACCAATGGATTATCTAACATGTGTATTTACTCCTCTCCCTACTCGCACTGGTGGCGATTCTTATGGAAACTCCATACGCACATGAAATTTAAGTCTTTTTCTGGTGACTCTACCATGGTGGATTTCCCACGAAGGATACCTTGAGAAAATTGATTATACATGTGCTCTTTGCAATAATCATTCTGAATCCATTTGGCACATTTTTATCTCATGTGAATTCTCTAAAAGGATTTGGGTTGCGAGTTCGTTGAGGCTACATACTGAACATCTTTTTGCGTCCTCTTTTCAGAATTTAGTACTGTATTTCTTTAATTTTGACCCATTTTTGGCGGGCAAACATATTTTCTTCTTTTTTGTCTTTATAATTGTATGTTATTTTATTTGGAATCATAGGAATGCTATATTATTTAAGAATGAAAAACCTAATCCATATATGGTTCTTTTCCCCTCCTTATGGTGGATTAATTGTCTTCAAGAGTAGGTGCAAAGGACCCCAACTAGCGAACCCAATGAATCTAGACCGAATAGGCCTTATATCTATACCATCCTGCCCTAATGCTGACAATTATACACTTTTTTTATGTACTAGTTGCAAAGCCAAAGCTTAAATTATGTGGTTGGGCGTCTTGTTTAACTTATAAAGGAGAGTTTATCTCATTCACTACTAATTATTTGATGACAGTGAATCCCATCGAAGCTTCTACTAAGGGGTTCCTCCTCAGGGTGCATGAAGCACAAGTAAATGGCTAGACATTCAAGGAAGCTTGGACAAAACCGAAGAACTATATAACCTTTTTGTCGACTACACACCCACCTCATGGCCTTGGAGCGTGGTTCCTCTACTTCAACTCAATAGGTGTAATCTTGATAACTTTGTCCTTTCTTCTTTGATGTAAGTTTGCTTTTTTCTTAGCATCAATATATATATATATATATATCCAAAGCATGATTTTTTTTTATTGAAACCATCAATAAGGATAGTGAGACCTATGAAAATTTGAAGTTTCAATGACTATTGCAACTCTACTTTCTTATGGTATAATTTTTATAATGTGAATATATGGATTTTGGATGAAATGTCAGATTTTTAACATGAAGTGATGTTTATTTATCTCTTCCACATGAAATTCAACCAACCAACCTTGGTATTTCCAAGGGAAGAGGAGCTATAAGCTATTTTGGGCCAATAGATGTATGTGATCAATGATGTAATGAGTTCCCATTACGGCATTACTCTCTTGTTAGTCACCTTCATTTACAAATTATCATCAACAATGTTGCAAATTCCCAGCTGGTTAAGACTTTTGCCATCACCAATGTTTTATCCAATCTTCAACAGTGGTTTGGGTGTGGCTTACTTAAGTTATGGGGTTTTGATCCTGCAAGAGAAATTAAGAATAGGAAAATTTTCATGTACCACTCCTAAATTTAAACATAATTAGATGTAATCCCCTCGATTTTTAATAATATCAACTACACCCTTGATGCATAACATCATTAGTTTTATAGCTTATAATTGAAAAATACCCTTTTGACCCTATTATGTCCCTCTCTGTAACAACCTATTCCCATCCATGGAAAACCCACAAACATAAATGGGACCCACCACTTCTTCTTCTTCTTCAAACACCACAACACCCTGCCCTTCTTCCTCTTCCTCCTCCTCCTCCTCCTCCTCATCCTCTTCTTCTTAACCAACTCTCACCACTCTGCAGAGAAATCCTCTACTTGGCGGAAAGCTACTGGGATGAAGAGAGCATCTAGGTTTTAGTGTTGATGTTCTTCCAGAAAATACTACCACCACTGGCAAAGATGGAAATTAGGCTTCAGAAAATTAAACCATCCATAAATTTTCAAATACTAACAATTCCATCTGCAGGCTGTTGGTGTACGATGTCTTGTATTCCGTCACAGTTTAATCCAGAGAGTACCAGTACAGCAACTCGATAGGCTGGACGGTGGTCCCACTAGCCGGTTAGCAGGTAGTGGGGGTTGCAAGGGGGCAGGAGGCCCCCTACATAGCAGGGAGTGTAGGGGGCGCAACCCCCCACTCAAATTTTTTATTTGAAGGCAGTTGTGTGCTTTCTGGACTAGGGTTTTTCGCTATATATTTGTAGCAAGGGTTTATTTTTCTATAATGCAAACAGTACTGAGAGGTGTGAGGGACGAGCGTTGTAACCCTATTCTCCATTGATAGTGAAGCAAGATCTCATCTCACCGAGGACATAGGCAATCTTGCCGAACCTCATAAAATCTGTGTGCATTGTTTGTTCTTATTTTTTCCATTATCTTTTGCATCGTTTTAGAGTTATGTTTCTATAAATTGGTATTAGAGCTCTAGGTTTCCGTTTTTTAGGGTTTACTATCACGATGGCAAGGAAGAGATCGAATGTCAAGTATGATATCATGTTGTTCAATGGGAAGAACAATTTCACTATCTGGTGTCAAAGGATGAAAAATCTTCTGATACAACAGGGTTTGACAAAAACATTGTTGGGAAAGTCGAAGAAACCTATAAAAATTACTGACGAAGATTGGGAGGAGATGGAGGAAAAGGCGGTAAGTGCTATTCGATTGAATCTTTCTGATAAAGCCCAACAATATGTTGTAGGTATCGAATTTGCACTGCAGTTATGGGCGAAACTTGAAAGCATCTACATAACGAAATTCTTAACGAACAAGTTGTTCATGAAAGAGCAATTGTATTCTCTCGAGATGGAGGAAGATACGGATGTATTAGAGCATCTTAACATGTTCAATCATATCGTAAGTAAACTTACAAACCTGAAGGTTAAGATCGAGGATGAAGACAAGGCATTACTGTTGCTGTCATCGCTCCCAGAATCATATGATCATCTAGTAACGACTCTCTTTTACGGGAAGGAGATCCTTGAGATGGATGAAGTCGTGGCTGCCCTCATATCCAATGATACAAGGAGCAAGAAAGAGAGAGATCAAATCAGAAAGGATCTAGGAAGAGTCGATCGAAGTCAAAAGGGACAAAGACAAATGTTTCTTGTTACTATTGCAAGAATAAAGGTCATCTGAAGAGAGAGTGCCTGAAGAGGAAGGCGGACTTAAAGAAAAAAGGTATAGATAAGGCATCTGAGGAAGCTAGCGTGGCTGATAGTTCAGATGGAGATGTACTCTCTATATCATTAGGTAAGAATCAACCTTCTAATTCTTTGATTTTAGATTCTAGATGTTTATATCACATGTGTCCACATAAAGATTGGTTTGATATATATCAACCATATAATGGTGGGTCTGTTCTAATGGGGAATGATGTTGCATGCAAGACCATTGGGATAGACACTATTAAAATTAAGATGTTTGATGGGATAGTAAGAACTTTAACAGATGTGAGACATATACCAGAATTAAGGAAAAACTTTGTATCTTTGGAGGCACTTGACACAAATGGTTGTAAGTACACAGCAGAAGGTGGAGTTCTCAAAGTTATTAAAGGTGTTATGGTTGTCATGAAGGGACAGCTAACAGGAAACATATACAGACTCATAGGGAGCACTGTTACAGGTGAAGCATCTGTGACTACAGATACATGATTTGATATAGATGATACCAATCTGTAGCATATGCGGTTAGGGCATATGGGAGAAAGATGATTGATGGAGCTTCATAAAAGGAAACTATTGAAGGGAGTGAAAACATGTAAACTGAACTTCTGCAAGTATTGTATGTTTGGGAAACATTGCAAGATTAGTTTCAAAACTACAAAACATGAGAGTAATGGGGTGCTTGATTATGTACACAACTATGTATGGGGTCCTTCAACAACCAAATCTAAAGGTGCAGTAGAATACTTCGTGACCTTCATTGATGATTACTCAATGAAAGTCTGGATCTACTTCATGAAGCATAAAAGTGAGGTGATCACTAAATTTAAGGAATGGAAGGCTGAGGTAGAAAGGAAGACAGTAACTAAAATTAAGTACTTGAGAATAGATAATAGAGGGGAATACACGTACAAGCCATTTCTAGAATTATGTAAAGGTGAAGGGATTACACGTCACTTCACGGTTCCAAAGACACCACAACAAAATAGTGTAGTTAAAATGATGAACATAACACTTCTAGAAAGAGCTTGGAGTATGAGGCTAAATGCAGGGTTGAGCAAGAGATTTTGGGCAGAAACAGTGAATATGACATGTTTCCTCATCAATAGGTCTCCATCAAAGACGATTGATTACAAAATTCCTAAAGAGGTATGGACAGGAAAACCAGTAGATTATTTTATTTTAAAAATACTTGGTTATCCAGCCTATGCACATGTTGAGAGTGAGCAGCGTTTCAAGTTAGACTCAAAGTCTAAGCAGTGCATCTTTCTTGGTTTTAAGAAAGGTGTAAAGGAATTCAAGTTGTGGGATCCAAGTTCACAGAAAGTTGTGGTTAGCAGAGATGTTGTGTTTGATGAGACTCATATGGTGAAGTCAAAATGCAATTCACAAATAGTTGGTAAAAATAAAGAAGGTTCCACTGTGCAGGTGGAGTTAGGTGAGTCAAAAACAATAAGAGAAAATGAGTCATCTAGTGACTTATTAAGACAACAGGAAGCAGTAAAAGTTTTCTATACTATAGCAAAGGGTAAAGGGAAGCATACTCACAAAGCACCTATGAGATATGAGTTTGAGGACATGGTTGCCTATGCCCTCACCGTAGGTACAAGTGATCTATCTTCCTACAATGATGCTTTGAGTGATGCACAACATGATAAATGGATGGCAGCTATGATGGAGGAAATGGAGTCTCTGCAAAAGAACAAGACATAGGAGATTGTGGAAAAACCTAAGGAACGAAAAATCATTGGGTGTAAATGGGTGTTTCGTAAGAAAGAAGTAGCATCTGAGAAGGAGCTTGAAAGGTATTAGGTCAGACTTGTAGCCAAGGGCTATGCAAAAATGAAGGGATAGACTACAACGAAATATTCTCTCTAATGGTGAAACACACTTCAATTAGGGTACTACTTGCTTTGGTGGCCATGTATGATTTGGAGCTTGAGCAGCTTGATACGAAGACTGCATTTCTTCATGGTGACTTGGAGAAACAGATTTACATGGAGCATCCTGAAGGTTTCAAGGTGTAGGGAAAGGAATATCATATTTGTCTGCTTAAGAGGTCGCCTTATGGTTTTAAGCAATCTCCTAGGCAGTGGTATAAGTGTTTTGATTCCCACATGATGAAGATTGGCTACACACAAAGTGAGTATGATAGTTGTGTTTATTATAAAGCGTCAAGTGATAATTCCACTATTTTGTTGATCTTTATGTTGATGACATGCTCATTGCTACAAAGAATAAACATGATATAGTCTCTTTGAAGTCTTTGTTGAGTGCTGAATTTGAGACGAAAGATCTTGATGCTGCTAAGAAGATCCTTGGCATGGAAATCCTTAGAGATAGAAATGCAGGTAAACTTTGAGTAACTGATAAGAGGTATATTGAAAAGGTGCTAGAGTGTTTCAACATAGAAAAGGTTAAGCCGGTTAGCACTCTATTAGCTAGCTACTTCAAGTTATCTGAAAAGGAATGCCCTAAAACACATAAGGAGGTGGAGCATATATCTCAGGTTCCCTATGCTAGCGCAGTTGGGAGTCTCATGTATGCTATGGTTTGTAGCAGGCCGGATTTGTCTCATGCAGTCAGTGTTATTAGTAGATACATGAGAAATTCAGGGAAGGAGCATTGTAATGCAATTAAGTGGATCTTCAGATATTTGAGCAAGACTAAAGATAAATGTGTTATGTTCAGTGGCAAGGGAAGTTTCACAGAATTGGCAGGTTATGTTGATTCCGACTATGCTGGTGATTTAGACAAGAAGAGGTCTACTACAGGGTATGTATTTACATTGGCTGGCGGACTGATATTATGGAGGGTGATGCTTCAGTCTACAATTGCATTGTCCACTATAGAGGCTGAGTATATGGCGGCAACTGAGGTTGCCAAGGAAGGAGTCTGGTTGGCTGGACTGGTTCGTGAGTTGGGGTTGGAGCAATGAGGTACAATGTTACATTGTGACAGTCAGAGTGCCATATATCTTGTAAAGAATCAGGTGTTTCAGGCAAGGACAAAGCATATTGATGTGAGATTTCACAAGATCAGGGAGCTTGTGTCAGAGGGCAGTATTCACTTGAGAAAAAATCATACATATCTCAATCCTGCAGATATGTTTACCAAGCCAGTTACTACAGAGAAGTTCAAGTCTTGTTTGGACTTGATTAATATTACTCACTATTGAAGATGAGGGACACACTAAAAAGGTGCGGGTTTGTACCTCTAATGAGGTATGGGGATGCAGACATCTATGTGCATTGCTTCTTCTTATTTTTCCATTATCTTTTGCATCTTTTTAGGGTTACGTTTCTACACGGGCATCTCCTAAAGACCCAAGAATAGATCAAAAGAGCTTAGAGCTCTCACTCATAAATAACAGATATTCACACTTTGGAAATGATAGAATTAGAGAAAACCATATCTAGAAGTAAAAAAATCAAAGTATATCTAATCAAAAGCGATGACAATGGGAAAAAACATCCATACCTAAAAATGGATGATTGCATCAATGTTAAGATAATGCTTCCGCAAAAATCTTAATTTCTTTTCTAGTTATCTAAAACCTCCAAGTTGGAAATGATTATTTGTTTTTTAATAGGATAAATGATTGCTGATTTGCAGAACCTTAAACTCCAAAAAATGGACAATTTCCAGAAATATAGCAAATGTGATGGTTGCACAAGCTCGAGAAAAATCGAACATGAAATTGATGAGAAATTGAAAAAATGTCCTCTACTACCCTCATCATCCAAAGGATCAGTGTCTCTAGTGCCCATATCTTCAGTCAAAACCTTGAATTGAAGAAGATCATCTTGATTTGGGGGGTTTTTCAATGAAAGGTAGAACAATAAGTCTACCTTTCTTCAAGGTAGATTCACCATTTAGTAAAGATTAACTCAATGACATCACCACTAAATGATTTTCACTTAACAAAACGGATGTATGTATAATTTCGTTATGCAAGTGGGGATGTAAAAGATTTTTTTTTTTTCAAAAAAAGTAGGAGTTACACTTAATTATGTTTAAATTTAGGGGTGCTATATGAAAAATATCCTTAAGAAAATCATGGACTGTTTTACCTCTGCATCAGTGGTAAAACTTACTTTCGCCAGACAAGGAATTGTAACAAAATCTTTCACCGTTGGCCACTATTAATCTCATTTCTTGGTCTACTCGTAAGCAACCAACCATTGCTTGCTCATCAATTGAATATGAGAATAGGGCATTGTTAATCCCACTACCAAGTTTATATGGATACAATCACTTTGAAAAGAACTAGGGGTATCGCTCACTCTATTGACTATGTTGTAGTGCGACAATCTAGGGGCATATCTTACCATCAATCCTCTATTTCGTGCACGAACGAAACATATAATAGTTGACTTCCATTTTGTTCGCCAATTGTTTTCTCAAGATCACCTTGATGTCAGGTTCACATCTACTAAAGATCAGCTAGCAGACATCCTCACCAAGCAGTTGTCTTAAATCAAATTTCTTTAATTATCTATGTGACAAGCTAAAGATTAACAAATGTCCATCTTCATCTTGAGGGGGGCTGTTAGGAGATACGGTGAGTTTTGGATTTCTAATTTTGAATGTCATTGACTAGTTCAAACCAACCTTATCCCTATATCCTTGCTATACAAAATAAATTTCAAATTCAAATGAAGTTTATCCAATTGTAACAAATAGTGTAACTGCAATAGTATATATATGACAGCCCATTCAGCCATTCATTAGGTAATATAAGATTTTTACCAAATCAGATTGCGAATCTTCACAGTGGGTAGGGATGGAGCAGAAATAGGTTTTTGCTTGCTTTTCTTATAGTAGAAACGAAATGATGTTATCGATTTTGGGATGTATAGCATGTGCTCATTAATGTTGAGCGCATAAACAATGAAAATGATTTTTAGCCATAAACCATAAATGACACTAGACCCCGTTTATGGTTTTTGAGTTTTTTTATTTATTTATTTATTTTAAATATAAACAAACTCCACAAAATGATACTAAACGAAAGTAATAACGTTTTGTTGGCAAAAAAAAGCATAAAATAAATAATAATAATAATACTAAAGAGGGCCTAAAAGATGCTTTATAAGCCCAAGACATTTCCCCAAGATGGGGGGGGGGGTGAGGGATTTGGAGGGGGGAGTTGTGAGGCCATGACAATCTCCCCCAGTCAATCCCTGGCATCCTCCCTTGGGGACCCCTACCCTAAGTGGGATGCAAATTGTTGTGCTCCCAACTCATATCTTCAGTCTATCGGTCCCACTCTAATACTTCGTGTTACAGTCTGGAATAACCATTTCAAAGTCCTTAGATTTGAAAGCCTACTTAGATGCAGATTGGGCAAGTTGTGTCACTTGTGTGGATGAGAAAAAGAGCACTAGTGGAGGTGCTTTCTATTTTTGGGCAACAATTTAGTTGCATGCACAATAGGAAACATGAATCAGCTTCTTCTTTGTCAACTGAAGTATGGTATATTGTAGCATCTTTTAGTTGCACTTAGGTCTTATGAATGAAACAAATGTTAAAGTGTTTGAATACAAAACAGAATTAGCCACTGGTTGTCTACTGTGACAACAAAAGTGGCATCAACATCTCCAAGAACCCAGCAATGCATTCTAAAACGAAGCACATTGTTATCAAGTACCATTTTCCGTGAAAGAAAATCAGTGCAAGAGACTTTGCTATCAATATCATTTATAGAGAGAAAG
Source organism: Macadamia integrifolia (assembly GCF_013358625.1). Lineage (NCBI taxonomy): Eukaryota > Viridiplantae > Streptophyta > Magnoliopsida > Proteales > Proteaceae > Macadamia > Macadamia integrifolia. The sequence continues at coordinate 30,987,598 of NC_056561.1, read as the reverse complement.
AGGCTAGTGACAGGTTTTTGGTGATGTGAACAGTGTCTATGATGAGGTGACAAAAATAACAGTGTGGGCAAACATGTCGGTGATGTGGCAGACAAGTTTGTACACACATCACTCTATCACCCCTGGAGGGGCTAGGCGATCCACTACTAAGGTCTATGGGTAAGAAGGTAAAAAAAAAAAAAAACTGAAAGGTTTTTTGTCTTTTGCTTTGAAAAACAGGAGTAAATTCGTCCGATCGCAACGATTCAATACCGATCCGGACCGGAGATCGATCCGAGTTTTAAAACCTTGCTCCGGTTCTCGGCTCCTCCCAGCCCACTGCTTCTCTGCTCAAACGTCCCGCCCTGCAAGAATAAAAAGATATACGCACCCGGTAGAACTCATTAGTCATAAGTTCCCTCCAAATTCATTACATACGGATGTACCCGCAGAAATCGTGAGGCTGCGAGGGGGGATGACTCAGTTCTGGAAACCTGGTTCCGAGAGGCCTCGCCTCATCGACGATGAAGAAGGCGGAGTTCTGTTCTACGCTTCTGCTTCCTCCACCTCCTCCGGGTACTCCTTTGCTTTTTGACCTATTTTACTTCATTTGTAGTCTCTCTCCGTCTCCCCCCCCCCTCTAATTCTCTCCATTTCCTCATTTCTTTGAGAATTTTCGGACTCACAGATTTGGTTATTCTAGCATTGAGAAGCAGAGACAGAGGCTCCCAGTATTTAAGTACCGTACTGCCATTCTCTATCTAGTTGAGACTTACGGCACCACCATTATTGTTGGCGAGACTGGTAGTGGTAAAACCACTCAGATTCCTCAGGTCCCTTTTCCTTCCCTCGTTGTCGGTTCATTTTTTGTTCTCCCAATGGATCGACTCAAGTGTTGTGGCCCCATTTTCGCTTTTGATATATTTCAGTTCCTCAAAGAAGCAGGTTGGGCTGAGGGTGGAAGAATGATAGCTTGCACACAGCCAAGACGGTTGGCTGTTCAGGTTCCTTTTCACTCTTGATTTCCTGCTCTCCTCATATGTTTATACTGTTATCATGCTCTTATGGCTGCTATCTGAAATTATATTGTCCGTGGAACACTTAGGTTCTGTTGCTTACTTCTGCTTGTATCAGTTTTCAAACTTTTTTTATTCCTGACATAGAATTGGAAAGGAAGTATGTTGAGACTCAAGAGTTCTTTTGCAATTTGTGTACTATTGCGATAATTTTTGATGTGGATATTAGTTATACAGTTTTGAGTGTTGGGAATGTTGCTACTCTTAGCCAGGCTCCTTTAATGGTTGGTTCCCCTTTTATACAACCTTTCCGGCTTTCCCCGGTTCGTTCTACGTATATTAGATTGTTAAAGGAAGATGTAACCATTGTCATGAGATTGGGTAGTATTTTGTGTTTTTCAGGATTTGCAATGTCTTAGAGTTTCCTCCAGAAGTTCAGAACTTAAGTTGCCATGGCAGATCACTTCATATGGGGGATGACTGGAATGTAATTTGATGGGTAATGGGAAGCACAGATGCCCCAAGAATCACGAGAAATTAGTCATCAGTCTTAGAGTTGGTTAGAGGACAGCCTTGTTGTCAAAATTTTTCACATGGAAATATAGAACAACCTAGGTGAGCTCAACTCAGGCTCTTGTGCTGTTTCCTTAGGCCGGTGCTTAGTTGTGCTAAGTTGGCTAAGCACATTTCTCTATCCTTGTTGAAACTCAAACAAATTAGAAATTCCTTTGAACTCAACTGTTAGATATCTTGTATCCGTTGCCATTCCAATTATGCACCTATCTTTGGTGCAATGACTTCCCTTAAAAACCCATATGTTATTTAATTATTTTCTGAATCTCTGCAGCCACTTGCCTCAAAAGGCTGGCTCATTATCCACATTCATGAATAAATACAAATTTCTTTTAATTTCCGGTGGTGTCACCTAGATTTCTTTGTTAGGATTTCATCCATTCCAGCCAAGTCGATGGACACTTTGGCTGACATGAACTATGGGTCACTCTGGATTCGCCTAATGTCATCTTTTAGAGCCCACATCAGATATATAGCCCAGAAATGTAAGAACTTCTGCATAGAAATCATAGAAAATAACAAAAAATTCACATAATATTTAAAGATATACGACAAAAACTCATCAATTTATGCATTCAATGATCTAAATGTGAATTAAAAGTGTTCTCATGGGTATTATATGGACTCCCTGTGATTCTTATGTGCAATCATGTTTATGAATAGATTGAAAAGGAGAAGATAAAAAAGAAGAATAAGAGAAAAGAAGAATGTAATAAAGGAAAAGAAAAATAGAAGAATACAGCCTATCGGATTTCCTCCCACCTTGTTATGTTAATAACCAAGTTTGATATTCCCACTTTGACACTGAGAGGGAGGGGGTGAACTGACCACCGTAGTCTGTAACACACTCCCGGCTTGACGGCAACTGCACATAGATTGGCTGGGGAAATCCAAATTTACCAATCAACACATAGTCGTGTACACACCCACCTCGCAACCACTATGTGGCCATGATGTAAGGTTGGTTCACCCTAGGTCATAGTTGTCAAGGCGCCAAGGCGACGACTTGGTGATCAGGCGGTTTGCGTGAGGCCTAGACGACAGTCGCCTTATTGCACTGCGTGTCGCTTTGTGTTTTGGCTCAAATATTATTTAAGTAAATGATTTACTTAAGATATTATTCATCAAAAAGCAAATACCCCCTATTTGAATAAATAAAAATAGTTTGAAAATCAAATTTCAAAAGGATAAAAAATCAACCCCCCAATCCAAGAACAAAAACTGGATTTTAGTTATTGGGGCGATTTTCAACTTTTAAATGCTGGGGTTTTTCTGAATTATGAAAATTTTATAAATCTTAACATGTTAAAACATTGATAAAATCCAAAAGTCTGGTAAAATAATCTTTTGTTTTGATATCCATAAAATTATTTTCATTCAGGAGATTTGTACAACATTCACGCACTTTAAAATAAGTTTGACCAAACATAAATTTGTCATTAAAGCTCAGATTTAAGTAATCTTAGACCTGTTGGAAAGCTGGTTTTATGTTATACCTAGTACAAAAAGTCAAATGTAGAAATAAAATTATTTCACCAGTCAAACTTATTATAGAACAAGAGCATTTATCTAAATGTTGACTTTTTAGGCCTTCATGTGATTTAATGTTGGTTTTTTATAATTTGATGTGGCTTAATGTTGATTTTTAATGACTTAATGTGGTTTAATTTTGGTTTTTTGCGATACAATGTATATGTAGTATTCTAAATAATGTTAGAAAAGAGGGAAAATAAAAAATAACACTTGGTCACATTGTTTGCCTTAAGGCGAGCGCCTTGTTGCCTTAGTGCTTAGACAACCCTCCAATGCCTTGGTGCAGTGACAACTATGATTGTGCACGACTTTGATGTCACAAGGAAGATTTCTCAGTTACCTTTCCCACAAAATGAACTTGCAAATCCATGTTGATATGGGATAGCCTAAGTACCAAGGTATCAGTACAAGATGGTATTTCTATTAAAAGTAGTCAAATTTAAAGTTCAAAGTCAACATATACACATCTTCCCTAACAGGTGTCACTTCTAAATACAAGCAAGGCCTATGTTGCCCAACATTAAAATCTCATTGAAACAGACTCCTAGATCAGCTCATAAAGTAGCAAAATCCTTCAAGACAAGTAAAGCCATCTGGGAGAATTTATTTTGGGGCACTGTACAAATTAAGTTTGCATTACTTCCACTAGGTTTGGGACTGTCTCCCCCTAACTCTTTCCTCACTCCCTCTATTTCATCTCAATTGACTGGTCCCAGTTGGGGCAGCAAAGCTGGTTGAGTGACCCTCTTGGTGTGGCCTACAAACCCTCCAAAGGGCTTCCCAAACAGGTGGCTGGTTAGGGAGATATGACCCAAAACTGACAAGTGAGGGTTAATCTCTTGTTCTTCAACAGATCTTCAAGCCGTTTGATGGCGGACTTTGGGTCTTCAAGTATGATAGAAATACTCTCAAATCACTCTCTCACAAGCACAAATAAAGAAGAGAATAATAAGAAGAGAAGGATGGAGTTGGATGTGGGTGGGATAATGGCTATCTTAGCCTCGACCTCTCACCCACATCTATCTCAGTTGTTGATCATCCTCTATAAGGAAGTTTGGACTTTGGAGCAAGCACTGGCTGCAAGTCATCAATTCTTCGTTAATTTTGAAATTGGTACAACTATTGCTCTAAATAGAGAGGACACAACCTTAACAAATAGCAAGTAACCAAAAAGGAAAAAGCAAACATAAGAGATAATACTAGGGACCTTTTAGAAGACTACTTGACTTATCCAACTTGAAGTTTGACTGGTCAAACACAAGAAGGCAAAACCAGCTGGATCGATGGAACCTTGGAGGCTCTTCTAGAAGACCAAAATAGGAAGTAAAATATGCATTAAACAGTAGGTTACTATGCTGGTTTGGCTGCAAAGATGGACCAGCATAGGACCAAAAATTGGGGCCAGGCTGGCTGGCTTGATCAGCTCAAAGGCTGGTTGGACTAGCTGGCTTTCTTCCTCCTTCTATAGTTTAGGCCAGCATGGGTGTTTACATCAGGCCAGATATACTAGGTTGTGCACACCCATCACATAACACTCCAAATTCACAACACTACACAATCAACCACACACAATGCACGCCATACGTGGTTCGGAAAGTTGCCTACATCCACAAAGCAATACCCTACCTAGGGTTTCATATATTTCCTAATACGCTTCACAATTCGACTGCTACAACAATCCAGGAGCTCCTACTATTGCTTCCGTCTGCTACGACATAGACTAGGGCTACAACCCCAAATATTGTCAGCCCCAACTTGACAGATCATACAACGATTGAAATAAAATTCAAATTCCCCAATTACAAACATGTACTAGGCATACATCGATTTACAACCTAGATATGAAAAATGGGGATCTGCAATCACAGATTACCTCCACAAGGGTAATCCCAACTCCTGCACCTTCTTGAAGCTAAAAAATCAACTCAGACTATGCACAAACTTCAAGGCAATCATCCTAAATTACATAAATTAGGTCTCCATCAGTAAAGTCCCTTTTCTGCACTCCCACAAAAAATGGGTTTATGAAATTCTTGAATGAATTCCAAGCCACAGAAAAATTGGGCCTAAAACATCCTTAAAATGGCCAAATGCATTTTTAATTTTGGTTATTGGATTTGTGTCTGGGGAGGCTCGGGATGAGGCCCATTTGGAATCTAGTGAGTGATAGGGTTCTATCATGACCTAGCGGGGCCGTCGGATCACCCTTTGAAAAGGTGGGTGCATTTCTCGTTGTTGGATTGGCAGATCATGTTAGACGATATTTGGGAGGCTTGTGAACCTGTCATATGGAATCCCTGTGCGGCACACCATACAACGGAGAAATACCAAGTCACTTGCGGGCCACGACCTTGATTTGAGCCTTCAGTTCAGCCCTTAGAAGGGTGGGTGGATTCTGATCTGTGAGATCAGGATATCGTCGTCTTCGAAAATGTGGGAGGAATCTCAAGCATTGGATTGAGATTGACGAACCCACGATTCATGAGATTGCACTATTTGGAATCTTCGGTGTTGGTCTACTGCATGTGTGCAACACCTGATCGAGGTGTACTTCCATGTGGCACGACGCGTGGCATCCATGGTTCAAGGTTTTGGTTTCGGGCATGGTTTGGTTAAACCTTGTAGTTTTTCCCAGCAAGTTTCAGGGTTGGGTTTTGATGACCATATAGTAAGTTAGGTCTGAAAACTTGTAGGACAATTTATTTTAGGCCTTCTAAACACAATGGAAACATTATATTTTAAAAAAGAACCCAAAAAATGGTAGTTTGACTTTGGACCCTTGGTTGGTAGTTTATGCTGTATATAATCTCTACCCTAAGCTATTCCACACATAGTACTAGAACACTTGATTCAAGTAAAACAACTTAAATAAGCATTAGGAATTAGAAGGCATCAAATTATAAACCATTTCATAAATTAGGCATCATACATGTTTTTTTACTTGTTTTTGGTAAAAAAATTCATGGTTGAATCACATATATTAGATATACAAAGAGTCACATATATCAAAGTAAACAATAGTACATTTACTTTAGCAACCCCTATGTTGGAAGCAATATGTTGTCTGATTAGACCACAAATTACAATTTTTTGGAAAAGCTTTATTGCTATTTTGCGAGGCTATCTATCTTTTATAATTCCTTACATAGGGAATCGAAATCAGCCCCTAGTCGATCTTCTCCTTAATGAAGTGACGATCGATCTCAACATGCTTGGTGCGGTCGTGCTGAACTGGGTTGTGAGAAATACTGATGGTAGATTTACTATCAAAGTACAACATCATAGGTAGTGGAATAGGAAGGGCCAAATCTTTTAGGAGTCGTTGAAGCCACATTACTTTACAGATGCTATGGGACATGACACGAAATTCAGCTTCAATGCTTACTTCTCCAAGTAACCAAGTTGCCTCCCACATGAGTACTATAACCTGTAGTGGATTGCCAATCTTTTGGAGAGCTAACCCAATCAACATCAGTAAAGGCTTCAACTCTGAGATGATCGTGAGAAGATAACAAGATCCCCTTTCCTATTGCAGACTTCAAATAGTGTAGGATCCGAAATATAGTGTCTAAGTGTGTAGAATAAGGATCGTGCGTATATTGGCTTACCAGGCTAACTGCGAAGGCAATGTCTGGACGAGTATGTGCTAGATATATTAGCTTTTCGACTAGTCCCTGATACCATTTCTTATCCACTGGATTGCTATTCTTTCCAGAGAGTTGGACATTTACCTCTGAGTTAGTAACTACAGGCTTACATCCGAGCAATCTTGTTGTGGATAAGAGATCGAGAGTATACTAACTTTAAGACAAAAAATACCCTTGGTGGAATGGGCAACCTCAATACCAAGAAAGTAACGCAGCTTATGTAGGTCCTTGATCTCAAACTCTTGACCTATGTAGGTCTTCAGACGAGAAATTTCCTTTGTGTCATCCCCAGTGACAACAATGTCGTCAGTGTACACGATGAGGATGGCAATCTTGGAACTAGATCACTTGATGAACAGGATATAATCAACATTGCTTTGGGAGTAAGTTACAGACACCATGACTTTGTGTAATCTCCCAACTAGGCACATGGAAAATGTTTCAACCCATATAATGGTCGCTTGAGCTTGCAAACTTTGTCTTTTGTTCTTGCCATATACTTCCTTTGCCAAGTCACCATGGAGAAATGCATTCTTGACGTGAAGCTGCTACAAGTCCCATCCGAGGTTTACTATACAAGAGAGAATCACACGGATGGTGTTCATTTTTGCCACGTGAGCAAACATCTCTTGGTAATCAAGTCCATTAGTCTGAGTAAATCTTCTAGGAACCAACCTTGCCCTGTATATGTCTACAATTCCATCCATGTTCTTTTTCACAGTAAAGACCCATTTGCAGCTTATTGTCATTTTCTGGGGAGGAAGAGGTACCGAGTCCCAAATAATATTCTTTTTTAGAGCTTGCATCTCATCATCTATGGCCGCATTCCACCGTGGCTCTTTATTTGCTTCCTGCCAATGTTGAGGAATGGAAATGGAAGATAAGGAGGACACAAAGGTGCGATATTAAGGGGAAAGAGTTGTACGAAATAACTGTTGCAATAGGATGTTGTGTACAAGCTCTTGTTCCCTTTTGAACAACAATAGGAAAATTGGTCAAAAAGTGAATCAGAAACAATAAGGACATCAGAAGAAGCATGGCTTGGTAGAGAGGTAGGGTCTAGATCAGGAGATGATAGTTGGCCTGATGGGGCAGGTGCTACTGTGGTGGTATCTATTTGTTGTTCATGATTCCGACGGATGTACACTTTTATGGACAAAGTTGGAGTGGGCTGAACTGGTGTCTCCCCCTGAAGAGAAGTATCAGTAAGAGTAGAATCAAGGAGAGGAACAACCGGAGGTGGCACATCTTTACCAAATAGAGATGAATCCCCCCACACAGAGGTGCTAAAGGGAAGTAAGGAGCAGACTCATGTAACATGACATCCATAGAAATAAAGAGCCGGGGTGGTAACATTGGTCCCCCTTGGGTGGCAGAGTAGCCAATATACGCACTTGAGTCCCCGGGGATCCAACTTGCCATTGACATGGTGATCCCAACCAAAACATACACAGCCAAAGACTTTTGGAGGTATAAGAAATGTGGAGGAACCCTGGAGAACTGTAGTGGGGAGCTTTAAAATCAAGCACACGAGTGGACATCCGATTGATGAGATAAGTAGCAGACTAGAAGTCATCACAACATCACTCTAATATTGAGAAGGAACATTCATCTCAAAGTGAAGAGTGCTGGCCACTTCCAAGAGATGTCTGTTCTTGTGTTCAATGACACCATTTTGAGCCAGTGTATCAACGCAACTAGTTTGATGAGAATTCCATGGGAAGCAAGGTAAGACAAGAACGATCCCTCCATATATACCTTGCTATTGTCACCTCGTTGGATTTTGATGGTGGAGTTAAACTGTGTAAGAACCATGATGTAGATATGCACCCATGGAGTGATCCATACCCATCTGGGTATCCAATGAGAGATGAACCGGACCCATACTGAGTCTTTGGCTGGTACGATATTTTAGGATTTTTATTTTCATGCAATCTTTTAATTTTTGGTAACTTAGGTAGGAGATAACTACTAGGATTTAGTTTCTAATTAATTTGAGTTTCCAAATTAGATTAGGTTTCCTTTTAATGTTGGTTTTCTTTTACTATTTATGCCATGTAAACGGTGGAGTAATTAGAGAATAGAAAATATGAATTGAGTAAGTGTTTGAGAGCCTGCGGGCGTGTGTGCGTTTTTCCCCCCCAATTCTTTGTGCGATTTCTCCCTCTTTCCTGCAACTCTGAGATCCATCTCGGGGAATTCTTCCCTACCCTTGAGGTACTCCATCAATTGGTATCAGAGCCGAAGATCCCATCCCCCTTCTTCCTCCCATCTTTCTTCTTCCTTTCCCCATTCTCTGTTTTGGTCCTACTGTGACTGAGAACAGCAAAAAAAATAAAATCCCAAAAGCCTGTTGAAACTCCAACCCTAATATCCCTCCTTTTTCTCCCCCCTTCGATTCGCAACCAGCAGACTCCCACCGCCTCCTCTTTCTCTTTCCGCCAGCAGCAAGTGAAAAAAAAAAAAAAAAAAGGAAGTCGATGAAGAACAGAATCAGTCACAGCAAGCAGAATCCAAAAAAGAAAAAAAAGAGAAATAGAGAAGAAGAGCAGCAGAAGAAGAGAGTAGAGAGGGAATACCGAAGTAGAAAACAGAAGAAGAAGAGAGAAGAGAAGTCGAGAAGGGAGACAAACCAGAAACAAACCTGGTTTTGGAGTTCCAGCTGCGAGTCGCCATCTCCATCCAAGTTGCAATCTCACCGCTAGACATAAAAAACTCCTCCATCGCCAATCGCTGCAGCCATCTTCGTGGGTTGCTGGTCTGCTGGTTTCCATCTCCAGAAGTAAACACTTACCCTTTTGTCGGTAACCTAAACCCCATCCCAGCCTTTTTTCTTTTTTCTTTCCTTAGTTTTCTTATTTTCCCAATTTTGCCCCTCTCTTTATCTTTTAATTCCTTTTATCCCATATTTTTCCTTATTTACAATTAGACCCCTACCCCACACTTGATATCCTTTGTGGTTTAAAATTGAATTTCAAGTAATTACAATTCTGCCCTTCCTTAACCCAAAAAAAAAAAAAAAAAAAGCTGGCCAATGGATCTCAATCTTTTATCGGATATCCGTCAACAAATATAGTTGATAATAGAGAAGCTCGATGAGGCTCAACGACATTGCATGGAAATCAAATCCATAACACACTCTACCTTCAACCATGTGATCTCAGGAGTTGAACAACTGGTAGACAAACCACAAGATGAATCACCAGAGGTAGAAGGTGAGATGGCGTCATTGGAAGTTGAAGATCAACTTGTAGAAAAATTTAAATTGGTTGATCTCTTCAGTGAACCGATCGATTTTATTTTCCTGAGTCACTATTTCACCAATGAACTTCGCGTCGTGGATTTCATAGCATTCGATCATGGTTTTGATGGTGAATTCATACAGGCAAGGATGGATGCTGACCGATTGGTGTTGATTTTCCTGTTCTACAAAACTCGTGGACGAGTTTTTCTCAACATCAGGGGAATTGATATAGATACGCACCCATGGAGCGATCCATACCCATTTGGGTATCCAACGAGAGATGAACCGGATCCATATTGAGTCTTTGGCTAGTAGGATATTTTAAGATTTTTATTTTCATGCAATCTTTTAATTTTTGGTAACTTAGGTAGGAGATAACTACTAGGATTTAGTTTCCAATTAATTTGAGTTTCCAAACTAGATTAGGTTTCCTTTTAATGTTGGTTTTCTTTTACTATTTATGCCATGTAAACGATGGAGTAATTAGAGAATAGAAAATATGAATTGAGTAAGTGTTTGAGAGCCTGCGGGTGTGTGTGCGTTCTTTCCCCCCCTTCTTTGTGTGATTTCTCCCTCTTCCCTGCAACTCTGAGATCCTTCTTAGGGAATTCTTCCCTACCCTTAAGGTGCTCCATCATACCATGTTGTGAAATAGTTTAAAACATTGGAACACCTCACTCTTGCGGAGCATCAAATATATAAATGTAATCCTTGTATGGCAGTCAATTAAGGTCACAAACCAGCGATAACAATGAATGGAAGTACAATGGGCAGGGCCCCAAACATCAGAGTGTATCAAAAGAAATGGAGAAGAACTTTTATTAAGACTGTTATAAACAGACCAAGTTTGTTTTGTTGCCAAAACGTAGGCATTACAAAAAAAAAATCTCAGTGATTACAATGCTGAAATAAATTGGGAAAAATCCTAACTAAAGAGCCAACTGGCGGATGGCCTAAATGTCTATGCCAAAGAAGTAACTCAGGGAGGTGGATGGAAAACCAATTTGATGAGCCTGACCAACTGAAGGAGTGTCATCACCAAGCAAATAGAGACCAACAAGACAGATCCTGAAAAATATAGTGAGAGGGAAAAAAGGTCACTTACAGTTCAGATCATTGGTAAGATGACTAATAGAGAGAAAGCTATATAGCTAAGGGAAAATTTACCGTTGTACCCATATCGAATCTGAGTGATATGGCAGAGATCTCAAGGATGATCTCACTGCTCTGATACCATGATCGAATCTGAGTGATGCTTGGTCTGTCAATGTGATAGCCAATTTATTTATGGTAAGTACAATAATATCCTTAAGTAATATACCTAAGGACAAATTTACCCTTGTACCCATATTACAACACTTGGAAACATATGTAACTTTCTTAAGATAATATATTTATGAAAAAAGCTGGTTCTGGAATGGCTTCTAGCATAGTGGGTATTTCTGCCATATGAAGGGAGCTTTGGTTATAATTGGTGGACAGATAAAAGGAGCCCTCTGGATAGCCCAGATGTAGATTTTAGTGGATTATCATTGAGCGGAATGGAGTTCTTACAATTTCCATAGCTTTTTTTTGACATGTGGCCAAGTTGGATTGATGATCATCCCCATGACCAGATGATGATGTGAGCAACATTTCCACTTAATTTGAGTGCTACCTGATTTAATTTTCTCAATCGAAATTTATGTGGTTTTTTCACCAATTTGTAGGTCAATATAATGTTTGGTCCATAAGTAGACAGATGGTATTTTTTATTCTTTTTCATTGAGGAATGAATCTTTTAGTTTTTTTTTTTTTTGGGGGGGGGGTGCTGTGTGTTTGATTTAACACCTTTTTTCTGTAGCAATTTGCTTGAAAGACATTTATTAGGGGATATTACAATTTTTTCTTTTTCTTTCTGTACTTATCTAGCTCTTGTTTTATACACAGGCTGTTGCTTCAAGGGTAGCTGAAGAGATGGGTGTTAAGCTAGGAGAGGAAGTTGGGTACACTATACGTTTTGAAGATCTTACAGATCAAGTGCGCTTCTTTGACTTTCTTTGCATTGCCACATTGGTGTCAAGCCATACACTTTAGGATTACCATAGTGTTAAGGGCATGTGTTGTTTTGATTCTGCATGTGCATATTATTTGATGACTTATTATTCACAATTTGATCCTTCGCCCCATATGAATTTATTGTTATCTGATGAATTGGTAGTAGCATGCCATGAATGCTGGGACCTATTTCTGTTTTGGCAGTACAGAATGTTACCAGGATCAAGTTTCTCACAGATGGAGTGCTGCTTAGGGAAATGATGGATGACCCTCTTTTGACCAGATATAGGTATTAATTATGAATTTAGGGACTAATGAAATGGCTTAATATATTATATAGGAAAAGTTCTTTATGTTAAATCTTTAAGTGTATCTTTTTTATTTTTCAGTTCTTTTTATTTTCAACCAGATGATTATGATCTTATTGGTTAGAAATTTTGATATTTACATGCTTATTGTCACATGTTGGTGTGATACATTATGCATTTTTATCCATTGAAGCAAATTAACACGACTAAATTTATTTAGAGAGAAAAGACAAATTACAACTAAGATGTAACTGTATTGAATAGGTAGGAACTGTCTTTCAGCAGTTATCTGCTCTGCACTTGGCTACCCAGCGTTTATTGCGGGCATGATAACTGGTGACGAATAAAAAAATTTATGATCGACGGAATGAATCATAAAAGCCGGAAAGATTCTTCAGGTCTTGCACCCCTCCTCCAGATCATTATGAACATTAAGATTTTTTTAGAACTTAAGGCTTAAATTGGTAAGAATTTAAATGCTTAAATATTTGAAGCTTGATGCCAATATCCTTAACCTGTTTTCCCTGGACAAAGGCAGGTGGGATTGTTTCTGAAATTACTTAGCCTTACTACCCAGATTTTCTCTCTCTCTTTCTCTCTCTTAAATATGTTGCTGTAATCAGAAAAGGATCATTCATACAGTGGAACTACTATAATGCAGAGGATTTCCTCCTCTCTACTTGGTCTTTTTGTGTACCACGGAAACTCTGCTTTGGATTTTTATCTTTGCTGTATTGCTTACTTTGTGAATCAAATGGATCTCTACAAAATTCTGCCTTTGTAATGCTATATTTCCTCTGTAGTGCCAAAAAAATAAAGACCTATGAACATGAGCTTGCATATAATTAGATAACTTAGAGTCTCAGACTATAGTTTTCTAAATTTTTTCGCAGACAATAGAGGGTTCCCCTGCATCTTCACCCCTCACCCCCCACCACCCCCAAACCAAAAAAAAATGACGCACAGTCTATCCATATGTATCTTCTGAAGTGTTCCTGAAAGGATTTAAAATCATTTGTTTGGTCTATTATGTTCTGACAATCTTCCTTTTTCTCTCTATTTAAAGTTCAGACACTTCACTTGTGTATAGACTTTGCTTGGTGTAGAATGAGGAGTTTCTACTGCTCCATCTGCAAAACTGCCTTTGCATAGAAGCTTTATGGTTTTTTCATGATTTAATTACCCCTACTCACTGCAAATGTCATTCCTGGCTTACTGACCTGTCCATTATGCTCCCAGTTTTTCTGATTCAAGCCCTTGAGCTACCTTAATTGATATAAATGAACGAATCAATACACTATTTTTCTCCGCAAGCTTGTAGGTTTTGTTTTGATGGAAATATCAAAGTTTACTGATCCCTCAGTGCCCCCACCACCACCCCCCCCAAAAAAAAAAAAAAAAAAAAAAAAAAAACAATTTGTTAATGTTTGTGTCTGTCAGTGTTATAATGGTAGATGAGGCTCATGAAAGGTCCATTTCGACTGATATCTTATTGGGTCTCCTGAAAAAGGTATCAATTTAAAAAAATGATTTTGTTTTTGTTACTAGTTTGATAATTCACTTATGGTATAATTACCAACATCCATGAATTCCAGATCCAACGACGCAGACCCGAGTTGCGTCTGATAATCGCCTCTGCTACAATTGAGGCCAAATCAATGTCTGATTTCTTCTGCAACAGGTATCTGTCTCAGCCATTTGATTTACATTTTGTTGGTTTCATTTTACCATTACATAGAGTATGTTCTGTTTGGCAATTTGGAACGGTGGTTTCAGGAGTTGCACTTTTAGTGCTTTTAAGCAAATTATTTTTAATTTAAATCTATTGTTCTCCACAAAGACGGACTATTTTCGAATGCATGGGTAATCATACTGATGTTCATTAGTGTGATAGGGCCTATAATATGGTCAGAATCTGTTTCTTTGATTTCCAATCTGTTTTTTTGGCTAAACATATGAGAAAAGAACTAAATAAAATACAGATATACAAGAGAGAAAGAAGAACACCCCATTTAAAAACCTAAAACAGAAGAAAGCAAAGTTGAAGCCCCCACCTTCGGCATTGCCATCAGCAGGGACTCAACCCACAGCCAAAACCTGATCACTTGAGATACGAAATCTTGGTATACATTGCACACCTATCAGAAAACTAATTACGAATTGAGGGGGGCAAGGCTGAAGCATTTTTTGCAGCCGATTTAGCAAGGAAATCTGCAGTCGGATTGGCTTTCCCTGAAGCAACAAGTAAGCTTCCACTAAATAGAAGAAAGATAAGGTTGAAGGAAAATCATTCTTGGCTAACACACCATGGAATAGAACCACCATAAACAGCCACCATCACTACAACAGAGTCACATTCTATCCACAGCAACTGAATACCCAAATCTTTCGCAGCAAAAATACCACACACAAGCACCAGAAATTCTGCCTCATAATTAGTTCGCTGGCCAAGGAAGTTCCCAAAGGAATGTTACGAAGTCTGATCTTCGATTTCCGTTCCTAAGAGCTTGGAAAGCCGTTGAGTAGTAGAAAAAGGTGTAGAGACTGGTCGACATCCTGTCATATCTGTCCTAGCCAAGAAGTCTATATCATATATTGTTGTTGAGACAAAAACAGTCCATAAGGAACTTGATGAACACTGATGCCAAGAAATAAATGCCGAGGACCCAGAATCTTTTAGCAAAGTGCTTGGCAATCTGAGAGAAAAACCAGTGATACATTTGAAACTGTTGCCAGTGATACCCTCGTTATTGTAGATGAAGAGAGACGTGCGGTCTTTGAACCAAGAACCCAATTTCCATTAGAAACGCATTGAGTCAATCAAACCATGCCCCAGGGGCTTGTTTGAGGCCATACGTTGTACAAGGACTTGCGTAACTTACATACATGGTGAGGAAACTCAGAATTAATGAAACTGGGTGGCTGGGCCATGTATACATCCTTTTGGAGAACACCATGTAGGAAGGTGTTTTGATGCGGATCCGGGTTCCAAAAATCGGACTCGGATTGCTTACGGGCCCACAATTAACAACTAAACCAGCTTTCAAAGAAGTAGTGGCATCCTTGTAATTTCTAGTATAATTTAAAACCCCTTTTAGAGTGAAATAACTGAATGGGGACAGAGCTGAAATTAATCCAAAAGAAAAATTCAGTTCTGGAAATTAATATAGTGATAGGGTTAAACTGAAGTAAACTTTTAAAAGCAAGGGGTTTTACTGTAATAACAAGGGACAGGGGCTTAGTCGTAATAAAGAACTCATTATTTAAAAAAAGCAATAGAAGAACCTTCTCGTTCCTCTTGATAGAGCACCAGCGGTAACCCAAAACTTGTTGGGTATCGATTCTCAGCCACAACTTTAAGCTCAAGCTGAAGCATCAGACAAGAAGTCTCAACAGTAAATCGCCTATCACTCCAGCACCAGCAAACCTTGGCTGATCAAGATCAGGGGTGCTTCAAAACCTGAAACTGAGCTTGGTGTTGGCAAAAACTCAGGTCCAGGTATGGTTTGGATTTCTTCACAGCAAAACCAAGCTTTGGAGGAGATGCTCTTGGTTTTGTGTCGCCTATTGGTAGGGAACTCTCTACCAAAGTCTCAGTCCAAATAGATTAAAGGAGAAGGAGATCGATCCTCTAAACTAGGGCTGCAACTGTCGCCCAGAACAGGTAAGGTAAAAAAACCAGAAACATCAAAGAGGAAGAAGAAGAAGAAATAAAGGGGAAGTAGGAGGAGAGAAGAGAAGAGAAAATCAGACTAAGAGAGATGTGTGGTCACGGAAGCCAGGTTAGCAGCCAAACAAACATTCGATTTCACAATCAAAACTTCAAATCTGAAATCTCTATTGAGTTACATCAATATAAAGGTAAACAAAGTGTAACAATGGAAGCTAAATATATTGGAAACTAACCTAAATAGCAACTGGAATAAAATCTGAATCTTCCTACTAATTGGACCACACCCTACACTAACAATTAAGGAAAGCAAATCAAATTACTAAATTACTCCCAAAGTTTCCCACGCCTAACTGCATCACGTTTTGAACATCTACCTGGCAAATATCCCATCCATTAGAAATTGCCAAAGATAATTCCAAATGAATGGTAGTAGGCTTGACCACGTGACTGAAGGTTTTCTGAGTAGTCACGGCCTTCCTGTTAATTCTATGCAACAGAAATATGACCATCTTTTTTATTTTGTGCTAATATATTATTAGCATTGCTGCTACTCCTTGTGTTGCTATTTGTTCATAGAATAAATTTACGTTGCCTTCACTTCTTAAATATGGAGGTTGAGCTATAGCAGAACTCAGCACATATCAAGGGGCTCTCGTTCTCTTTAAATTTGCTTTCTTTTTTGTATGGATTGTCATGTTAGACATACTTTTGATTGTTAGTGAGGAGATGGAATATTGATTTTAGCCCTCATGTTTTGTTTAAAGCAAAATGTATACAAGAATTAAAGTATCAGTATCGGTCGCCGTATTGGTTGGGTAATTTTAAGAGATGTATCATAGCTTATCGTTTATTTGTATCATGTCAGAGATACAGATAAACTAAAGATACGCATAGGAATGGACAAGATACATTTGGAAATACACTTTTACATAAATATAACATCTATCATGATAAACACTTAAATAGAGAATATCGTATTGAGAGACAAAGTGCATTCAATTGAAATTATTATAAAAGATGAGGTTTCTTACATGTGGCAATAGTTTATTGTCAACTTTTTGAGAATTTTTAAAATTTCCAAACAAATTGATGCAATAATTCCTTTTTGAAGCAATTTTTTAGTTTGTTTTTCCTAAATCTACTCAAAGTAAAAAAACAGAAGTAAAATAAAGATTTGCGAAAAAATTTCAAGTTTTTTCAACTTGTTTTGTGCTATATATAGCTTCAATGGATGATTTTTTATGCTTCAATCCATTAAATTTCAGTTTGATTGTAGATTTTGAATCATTTTCTACTAATGATTCAAAGCCCCAAGTCCAAGAAATGAAAGGGAGATCGATTGTGCAGTTGTGCTTCAAGGAAACTTAAGTACCGCTAGTGAGAAGAATAGGCCATGTCTCAAAAGTGAAATGGGTTCTGTAAATACGTATCTTCACTATCGGTGCGTATCATATCGATATGTAAGGATACACTTCATTTTAAAAAATAGTGTATCTTATCGGTCTGTATCGTATCAGTATGACACGTATCGGTTTATATCAATATAAGACGAACCAATACTTTAAACCATGAATGTATAATTGGATACTTATGGTCATCCGAAATCCTTGATTTGCATGTTAGTATGTGGTGCTTCTTTTGGTTGCTTTTTTCCATAAGGGACTATACAATAATGTTTCTCCCTAGCGTGCATTGATGTAGTCCAGAAGAATAAGAAGGCCAGCAGCAAACTTGACCATCAAACTGGGCTAAGATGGACCAATATGCTTAGAGTGTCCAATAGGTTATATGGCCATGGGCTTAATATCTTGGAGCTACTATTGTAATTAGCCAAATTTATAAGCCCAAATATTAGGGATTTAGGTCCTATATGGGATTAAGTAGTCAGTTTCTAATTTGTAGTAATCTTTTTATTTTTGTTTCTCTAGAGCTCTCTTGCTTGTGCATGACGAGTTAAATTTTCTTGTAATGTTGCAAAGTTTTAAATAAAAGGAGTAACTATTTTGAAAAAAACTATAGCTCTTTGCTGTGATTTTCTGTGAGATGCAGTGTGTTTGTGTGAGAAGCAATGACAACCTTGGTGGATGCTAAGGTAGCTTGGTGGGATGCCATTTTGGACTGATGAGATGCTAGTCAAGTTCTAGGTGGGCATCCTAGTTCATGCCTTTCATTAAATCAGGTTCTTAGTCAGGTTCCAGTGTTGATATTGCCACCTTCTTCTCCTGTTGATCACGAGTTGTATTGGCATTTCTTTGCTTATCCCTTGATGTTGTTACAACAATTCTAATACCGTTACTTTATTTTCTAATGGTTTCTAATTTTGATTCACTTGCTATTCCTTAGTAAAGGTTTGTACTTTCTATTTCCCAACTATTCTGGACTCGCTATTTCAGTTACCTTCTAAGTCTATCCCTTCTTTCTGATTTTAATTTCAGTTTCTATTTTCTGCCTTCGAAATTTGTTAGTTGCGATTGTGATAGTTACTAATTTTGGCAACTTGCTATTTTATGAGTTTCTAAAGCGAGAGTGCTATTAGGGAAGTTGCGAAATTCTGGTTTCAATTCTGAGTCCCTAATCCTTACGATCCTGGATTACATGGGGTTTTCTAACCCTAATCCCGAGGTGATTAGAATTCCCCATTATTTGGTATCCATATCTCAGATTGTCTTCTTGGCTGAGTTGGATTATTTATTAAGTTTGACACTTGTTTAATAGGAAAACTAATTTAGACAAAGTAATGTTTAACTAATTTAAACTAAGAAATATTTATTCTTCTTTCAATGAGTGCATCCAAGATTTGGATACTCTCATAAAAGCTATACCTGTGTGAAATGAGTCAGCTTAATTGCTTTATCATGTTTACATTGTGATTTATTTTTGGATAACTTATGATTGATTGGAAGGAAAATAGAGTACAGAATACAAATACAACAGGTGGTATTCCAAGAAAGTAACCATCGCTACATAGCCGCCATCCCAATACACCCATATACCCTAACCTTGTCCTGGCCTCACCACTCCTTTAGTGAAGTCATCCCCTACCTCAGTAACACTTCTTAGGTTCCATTGGATGGCATTTCGAAAATTTGAAGCTAGTTTCTTTGTGATGTTATCTATCAGGTTGTAAACTTTAGTCAGGATTGCAAGTGCTTTCACTTGGGATTTCTAGGCCTGATATACATTCTGACCCTTTGTTTTGTTTTTCTGGTCAACAGCAAGCGACGAAAGGGGCAAGGAAGTAATGAACATGGACCAAGACCAGAGCCTGCTATTCTATCAGTTGAAGTATGGCATTCCGATCTGTATATCCATTTGATAATAACTATCATCTCCTGGTGTATTTTATTACTCTATCTTCTGTGTTAACAAAGTGAAGGTATAACAAGTCTAATTGAGGGTTCTCTATCTTTTAATTGCAGGGTAGAGGGTATAATGTACAAGTTCATTATCTTGAAGAACCTGTTTCTGACTATCTGCAAGCCGCTGTTTCAACTGTCTTGTTGATTCACGATCAGGTAGCGAGGTTTTAGCATGTATAATACCAGTTTCAACTTTGAAGTAAGTCTATAATGTGGCATCTTGGTGCCAGTAGGAATGCCAAGAGAAGAAAAATTGTTGCGGTTTTAGGAATTTTAGAATTCATAGTTTCTGTAGGAATCCTATTCCTAGCCTACTATTGAGTTCTAATAAAGTAGAGTCCTATTTTCAGTTTCTTTTCCTATTTTGATTATTTTTATGTTCCGTAGTTCATGCTGGATCAGGGAATCTATAACTCCAGTCCTATTATCAGTTGATTCTCTTTCATTATGTGAGTTCCTCGCTGGTTTAGGACTCCAAACATAGCTGGAGGTTCTTGAGCCATTTTAGGACTTGTTTTCACTTTTCAGTCTCTTATTGGTCAATTAAGTTGCCAATTTGATTACTAGTTGGTTTAAGCTATTTCTAGTCATTTTAGGAGTCATATTTGGAGAGGTTATGTATCTATGTAACAAGACATTGATGGACAGGAATTTGATGAATAGAGTATTGACTTTTTCCTCTATGTTTTGTGTGGTTCAGAATAGCTTCTGTGAGATGCAGTAGCAACCTTTAGGGAGATGCTAAGGCAGGTTGGTAGCAAGGTTCAAAAACTCGTATTTCGGCCAGACCGAAATGACTGAAGCTAGGGAAATTTTGAGCGGAAACGTGAATTTTTTCCGAGGTTCTAATGGCTGAAATAACCAAAATTTCGACTAAACAATGCATTTTTGTGAGCGAAATTTGTGAAATTTCGACTGCAATGAGCAAAATTGCTAAATTTTAACCGAAATTATGCTACTTCTGGTTTCGCCTTCTGTTTCGTCTCTGGCATGTTGAAACTAGCAAAGTTATCAAAATTTCACCAAGATTTCGTTGAAATTTTGAACTTCAGTTTGTAGGATTCAAATATAGTTTGATGTCAGACTAAATTACCAATGGGTAATCACTCCCAGTAGGATCCATCATAAACTCTAGCACACTAATCATAGTTTTTAAGGCGGTAAGGCGACGGAGGCGTCTGAGGGTCTTTCAGAGGGCCTTAGCAATAAGGCGGGCATAAAGCGTCGCCTTATCGACTAAAGCATTCCTGTGTAATTTTTTTATAAAACCAATCTATTTGGCTCAAATCCTAGTTGAATCCTATTACTCATATGTTAAATAAATATTAAAGGTTCATATTCATACCAATGAAAACAAATCAATAAAGTGAATAAACTAAGTTCATCTTCATCAATCATCAATCATCAATCATCAATCATCAATCATCAATCATCAATCATCAATCATTAATCATCATAACATATTAACATATAATATAAATACATAATTATGAAACAAAATTATAAATATAAAGAAAAGAAGACAAAAAATACAAGTATTTATTATACTTACCTCTATGATGCCAAAATGGGTGCCTAAGTCCTAAGGTCATCCATTATATTTCTACTTCCGTCAAAGAAGAGTGAAGCTCACCACTGCAGGAGCAAAATGGTGGCCTGGATTAATGGTTCTTCCTTGTTCCTTGATTCTTTCTCAAAGCCCTTTCTTAAAACCCTTGATAAAATCCAAACCCTGTTTGTGAATCGTGTTTTTGTTTTGTTTGTTTAGGTTATTTTTGATGGAGTAAAGTTGATCCCATACATCTCAAGTGTTAACAAAACCATACACCTACCAATAAAAAATCTATATTTGGAATCTTCATCAAGTAATTTTAAAATGTGTTTTAAAAAAAAAAAACCCCATAAGGTGTCACTTCGCATAAGGCGGAGCACTGCCTTACCATCTCTAGACCGCATCAGCGCCAAGGCGCTGCATAGGCGTTGCCTTACCAGCGCCTTAAAAACTATGACACTAATCAAGCTTAGACCTGGAAATTAGCTTGGATAGAGAAGATTTGACTGCTCACAAACCACAGCTCTGATGGAGCTGAATTTTGGACTGAATGGACATCCTATATGAGGGAACAAACCATCAAAAGTAGAACAAATTGTGCCTGCTAGATTGAGACTTCTGATGGTTGCAAGAAAAAGGAAACGATTGGTGATTCTTCAAGAACTTGAGTTGGAACTTGGAAGCGTCGAATGATCCTCAAATTTGGATCGAGTGGTCATCCTAAGGTCCTTAAAAAACCCACGAAAGGGTTTCAAGATCAGATTTCAGATGGGGAAAGGTAGGAACACTTGAAGATAGAACTTCTAATGTAGATTTATAACCTAGGACTGAAGGACACTGGAAGGCATATGATTAATGAGAAAGGTGGCACAAGAAGGGCTTCAGTCCAAGAAACCTTAGGGACATGCATGCCAAACGACAAGCTGCGGGAAACTTCCAACAAGTGGTGATTCCTCCGTTCAGCAACCCCATTTTGTTGGGGAGTATCCCACACAAGCACGCTAATGGAGAATGCCATTTTCACTAAATCCTTCTGTAACCCCCATACATGTATTCACCCCCTTTATCGGATCTCACAACTTTGAGTCTAGTGTTAAGGTGGGTATAGACCATGTGATAAAAGTTTTGAAATGTCTCGTACACATCACTCTCATGTTTCAGAAGACTGTAAATTTTTAAGAGAAAAATCATCAACAAAGGTAACAATGTAGCTAAAACAAACATAACATGAAAAGGTGCAACAAATCTATTACCATGATAAGAATAGTCATCCCTTCCACAAACATAGGAGTGAGCTTCCTTCAAAATAATTGGCTTAGGATCTAGGAGGTAGAGCCCACGCGCCTCATGCCCACTGCGAATAATCCATATCGTTACCAGATCCTAAAACAAGCAATGAGAAGGAAAAGAGGTGACACTACTGTTCAATGATTTAGTGAGAAGACCAGCGGAGAGAAGGTTAACAGCAAAAGTGGGAACATGGAGAACAAAATCAAGAGGTATGGATGAGGTAACATGTATACTTCCAGTAATAGAGGTTAGGGAGCCATCAACAACTCTAACTTTATCTCTACCCAAACAGATAAGAGTAAAAGTCGAAGGATTGTGACATATCAGTCATATTGTCAATAGCACCAGAATCAATAGAAGCAGTTGAAGTAGACACCTGATCTGAAGCTGAGGTGTCTGACCGAGCAAAGGAGGAAGCATTGGGTGTGGAATTTTCCAGCTGAGCTATAACACGACGGAATGCTGCTTAGTCCTTAGTGTTGACTGTTGAGGGAGGAACCACCGTGAGAAGAGTCAATACAAGTAACATTGAGTGTGCACGAGTGCTGCCTGTTCTACCAACTCTTGAACCCCCAGGGAACATGAACTGGGATGGCTGACCATGTGTGTTTGGTGTGTCTTGATTTACCACAATGTGCACACTTGTGCCTGTCCTTATTATCTCCACGGCCCCACCATGACCTCTTCCCCATTCATGCCACATTTTTTGTGAGGAAGAGGTAAGAGCAGATTTTTCAAGAGGCGATGTGATCTCTATGGCTACCTGATGAGTCTCTTTACAAGTACCCACAAACTTTGCCCAGAGATGGGAGAGGAACTTTACCCAAGATCTGAATCGGTTCATATTCAGCATTTAAGCCTACAAGGAGGTTCAAGATACGTTCCTTCTCAAATGTTCGGTGAACTTTGGCTTCATCCTTTGGGTTGGTCAACTAGGTCTCTATAGTAATACTCTTCCCAAAGACTAATTACTTTGTTGTGGTACTTAGAAATATACATGTCACCCTGTCTTACATAGAGAATTTTTTTGAAGTAGGTGGTTAGCTTTGGTTGAGTCCCCTACTCTGTCAAATGTGGCAGCAGCACTATCCCAAATGTCTTTAGCTGTATTTTTCATTATGAAACTGCGGCCCATTTGCGGCTTCTTAGAAAAAATCAGCCATGTCATCACTATGGAGTTCTCTGTCTCCCATCTCTAGCAGGTGGGATCACCAGGCCTGGGAGCTTTAATATATCCATTTATGTATCCAATCTTTTGACGGCTACGAAAGGATAATTTTACGGAATGAGCCAATCAAGGTAGTTGGTGCTGTCCAATTTGAAAAAGGATATCTGAGTATTGGTGTTTTCAACACCAATAAAACTACAGTTAATCTCATTGCTTCTCTATTACTGGTCATGGTAGCTCGACAGGGTAGGAATTCGTCAGGGATGTCCATTATCGCCTTATGTCTTCTCCCTGGCCCTTGAAGTCCTCTCTAGGAGTATTCAAACTTCCATTGATCAGCTGCTCATT
Organism: Macadamia integrifolia; assembly: GCF_013358625.1. Lineage (NCBI taxonomy): Eukaryota > Viridiplantae > Streptophyta > Magnoliopsida > Proteales > Proteaceae > Macadamia > Macadamia integrifolia. Next base: position 30,963,871 of record NC_056561.1, on the reverse strand, counting down.
TCTTCCAATCGGAAGTGTAAGGCCATCAAGCTTACTCATCTTGCTTTTGCGGGTGATTTGATGATTTTCTCTAAAGCAAATCAGACTTCCTTGGAGACCGTTATGCAATGCTTGTATCACTTTGAATATATGTCTGGGCTCTTTATCAACCCAGGTAAATCTCTCATCTTCCTGGCTAGCGTTTCTGAGTCCGTTAAGGCTTCTTTGCTTGAGAAGACTGGGTTCTCTCTTGGATGCCTTCCGGTTAAGTATTTGGGGCTGCCCTTAATCCTGGATAGGCTATCTACTCATCACTGTAACTCCTATGCTTGACCTCATAAGAAAGTGCCTCCAACTATGGAAAGGTAAGCTCCTATCTTATGCTGGCCGATTGAAGCTTATTGGATCTGTTCTCCAAGCCTCCTTCATTTCTTGGTCTGGTATTTATGGGTTGCCTAAGTCCACTATCTCAAGGCTTGAATCTCTTTTTGCTGCATTCCTTTTGAAAGGATCCGAATGCTGTAGATTTCTTTGGCCCCCTAAGTTGGGCTACAGTTTGCCTCCCAAAAACTGAAGGTGGTCTGGGTTTGAGGTGCATCAAGGATGTCAAATCTGCCGGTATTATCAAGCTGATTTGGAAGTTTGTTACTAAAAATAAAGTATTTGGGTTGATTGGGTGTATTCAGGTCTCCTTTGCTCGGACTCTTTTTGGACAATGCGAGTCTCTTTGATGCTTCTTGTGTGTGGCACAAGATTTTGTCTCGTAGATCTTCTGTCTTAGGAGTGACTTCTTCTCAGATTGTTGATGGGTCTGCTACCTCCCTTTGGCTTGGTCCTTGGCATCCGTTGGGGCTTGGATCTATTCCCTGTCATCAGTGCTAGAGCCATCTATAACTCAGGCTTACCTAAGCATTCGCTGGTTGCAAATATCTTGACTTTGTGCATCTGGCCCACTCTAGTCCTGATCTCTCACCAACTTGCTGTTATTTGAAACTCTTTGCCCAACATCTTCGAATCCCCGCAAGGGAGAGTTGATGCTATTCTCTGGAATCCCTCCCCCTTAGGTATTTTCAGCTCCGAAGCCGCTTAGGATTTTGCTAGGAATCGTGGATCTTCTCCTTGGCATATGCTGATTTGGTTCAAGCATCACATCCCCTGCTAAAGTTTTACTGCTTGGTGGGCCTTCATCGACTACCTTCCTGCACAATCCTTCGTTATCCATCGGAGGATTCCAGTCTCCCCTATGTGCTACCTTTGTGGGACTGAGTCGGAAGATATTGATCACCTCTTTTTTGCGTACCCTTTATCCTCCTCTATCTGGAAAGGGGTGGTTGCCAATTGTTGGCCCAGAAGTAGGAGAATTCTCCCTTTCCAGAGGGAGTGGATTTGGATGGATATGACTTTTGGCAGTATTTCTATTTGTGACATTGTGGGCAAGCTTGCTTTCTATGCCTCGATCAATTAGATTGGGATGGAGCGCAATCATAGGAAATGGACCTCCAACTCTTGCCCAGTTCGGAAGATATGGGACTCCATTTTCTTTGATGTCAAAGCCAATTTTTCTAGTGTCTCCACTACTTTTATTGCTTCTCCAAGGAACAATCATATTGTGGTTTCCTGGGATCTCTCCCCCTTTTGCTTAGGACTCCCTCTTCTTCTTGAGGGCTGACCTTTGTCTTTCTCTTCACCCCCTCTTTAGGGGCTTTGTATGTATTTTCTTCTCTTTTGGTAATAGATTATTTATTCAAAAAAAAAAAAATGTGGTTAACATTATTTGAACCTCCAGTTGATGGACCCATTGGTTCATTGACCTCAGACATAGCTCAACGAAATACACAAGGAAGGCTCACCCAATTCAAGCTTCTTCCCGAGAACAAACAAATGACCTTTGAACAATGAAAATGCACACATTATACAAACCAACAGTTTATTATTGCACACACCATTACAGGACATTCAAAAGAGACCACTAACATCTTGCATTCTTGCTTGTGATTTTGGCCAGCAAACCATCCCATAAAACTTGAGTTGCAGAGAATCAGATGAGAATATTACCAGGAGAGGGCACAAACCATGGAAGACCTCTTGGGTGACTGTAATGGTCCAGGTCACATCCTTAGCAGACAACAGATGAAAACGATACAAAAAAGGTCTTCTAGGGCTGGCGGGTAGGGGTCCTCAGCATTGGGTTTCTTCAATTTGACACTTCCAATCTACACAATAGGATTGCTGATGATGCTCCTTGAGTCTTCATCCAACAACTTACACCATGGGTTCTTCAAGATTTCACATGGAGTGCTCTTCCTTGGAACCCTTTGTAACCTAGGGTTCCAAAGAGAGGAAGAGGAAGGATTGCAGCTCGACTCTCAAAGCAATCGACCACTTTGATTCCAAGTACGTTTTGTACCTTAGGTGAACTAAGGAGAAGGAAGATGGAAAGTAGAGGAAGAAGAGAATGAAAAGAGGGAGAGAGAGAGAAGTATCGGGCAGAATCTTTTAAGTGGGATAAGCAGTTAACTCCTTTCAATATATTGCCAATGACTTGAAATATGTAACAATGCGTCTTAATTATAGGTTTGTGAGCTGATCTACGAGAGCACCCTTACTTCTTTAGGTTGAGATACAGGTTGTCTTTATATAGCGGTAGTTGCGGCAGCAAAAGGATTAGATGTCCCCCCATGCTACAGTTCCCCGCGGTCCGAACCTGGTGCCTCATAAGGTTAGGGAGCTGGGCAATAATAGCTCCGCATCCCAAAGTGCACTGCCCTCCTAGGCGATTAGAAGATTTAGCTTGTATGAGTCGTTGTTGGTTTGATACCCCAATAATGGCACTCATTTCAGTATGTCAAGGGTTCGGGAGGAGAATCTAAGTATCGGGAGATCATTGGGGTATACACTTAATTGAACAACCCCAAGATGCCTCGGGGATAAATTCAAAGACCAGATCTAATACGACTGAGATTGATCTCACACCCACCCGTGCACAAGGAATATCTCTTCTGAGGCCCCTACTCTCGACTCATTGGATTCACTTCCTTTTCCTTCCCTGGAGGTGTAGTACGTTGGGGCTATTAAGAGATTTTAGTTCACAGCAAGATGCAGGCACTCCCGCTGGTCCCATAGCAAAAAGCAGTCAGGATGCAGATACACAGAGTAAGCCCAATGTTGTACTTCACCCAAGTGAGAGACCACCATATGTACTATACCAAGGCATAGGGCCTTGTAGTTGACTGGTGTGAGCATGCTGTAAGCGCTGTTGCACGAGTATTGTATGACGAGCGCACTACCAAGTAGCACGAGCACACTGACGAGAGAGAAACTACAAGCAGATATCATTAGTCACTCTCGTACTATATGTATATATAAATCGTATAAAGAGATAAAAAGAGTGATAGTCAGTCCCCCTTCTTCATTCATACATTTAGGAATGAATAAGGGGCCGGGAGGCAGAAAAATAGAATGATTTCAATCAGTGGATCGGAAAAAGGAGCGCAACTGCTTTTCGAACCAAAAGTGAGTGGCTCTATAGAGTAACTGGGCTGCGGAGAGCACGCCATATGTAATTAACATTATTTATAACATGGTAATGTCAGGTAGCCTCACTTTTTTTTGGGTGAATAATAAATCCATTACCGAGAAGAAGAAACAAGGCGGAATATACTGCCCAAAGGAAAAAAAAAGGAAAAGACACAAAACACAAAACCTAAAAGGGGTAACAGGCCCCAAGGGGGGTGGGAGAGAAGAGAGGGGGAGATCCCATGAGACAATAATGAGTTTGTTCCTTGGGGAGTGGCGAACAGGTCTAAGGGGGAGAAAATGGAGCTTAGTGCTAACATCAAAGAACATGGCCTTCCAAATCTTATCAAAAGATCGAGAATTAGAGGTCCATCTTCGGAGGTTGGGTTCCATCCGAAGGTGATTGATCGTCGCATAGAAGGCAAGCTTCCCAGTTGAATCACAGAAGGAGGATCCACCAAAGGTCATATCCATCCAAATCCATTCCATAGAGAGGGGCAAAGGGGTTCTCCTACCTGGCCAACACTAAGAATGGACTCGTTTCCAAATCGAGGAGGAAAAAGGGCAAGAGAAGAAAAGGTGATTAGAGTCCTCACTGCCATTCCAACAGAGGCAACAGGAGGAAGAAGGCTTAGGAATGTGACGGAAGCGGAGGAAGGAGTGTGTTGGAAGGCAATTAGAGAGAGCTCTCCAGGCGGTAAAGCTATGCCTGGGGATGTAACCTTGAAACCAAACAACTTTGTGCCAGAGGACAAGGGGATGAGGGGAGCGGATGAAGTTCTAGGCGGACGAAGAGGAGAAGGCGCACAGAGGAGAGGGGTACCAAAGGATTTTATCAGGAGGCCAAGGCAGGGAGGAGGGGGGAGGAGACAGTTCCGTAAGGAAAGAAGGAGGGGAGAGGAGGAGGGGGGACCAACGACCAGGAACCATTGGAGACAATGGAAGCAACAAGAGAGGATTTAGGGAGACCCGAGGATTATAGAAAGGACACCCGAAGGGTGCCAGTTATCCAACCAGATGGAAGTGGAGAGGCCATCGGAGATGGAAGTCTTAATTGCTTTAAGGGCAGAGGGCTGGGGGTTAAGGATTTGCCACTAGACCCCAGAGCAATCATTTCTCATGGGTGCGGTCCAGAGGGACTCAGAGCGGAGGAGAGAAGAGTAGACCTAGGGGGCATAGATATTTTATTGCTTGGAAACAATGTTTCAAATGAGTTTAAGGTAGTGGCCGAGTTGACATCTAAGATTCTTTTGAGACCAATGCCCCCCCTCAATCTTATGACGAAAAATGGATGCCCAACTAAGGGAATGGAGGAAGCGGGAAGAGTCAGTCCCTTTCCAGTGGAATGAGCACATGAGGGATTCCGCCTTGTTGAGAATGGGTCAAAGTGACCAGGGGAAGTTGCTTCCTAATGGCTTCTCTCTCTTCTTTCTTTAGTAAGTTTCCTTGAGAAAGGTGCTAAGAGTGAGCCCAAAAGGGGATGTCCTTTTGCCCGACCTAGAAATAGAACCCAACCCCCCTTCTGATCCAACATTTCTGCAAGCAAGGGGAATCCAGAGCATTGCCCCCTCCTATTGGGGGGCGGGGCCCAACCTTCTTTTTGCTCTTCGGTTTGGCCGTTAGTTGAACCGCGTCCAGTAGACTCCCTGTTCCTCTCATCCCCTTTGTCAGCTCTTTGATCGGGATACTATTATCTACGTTCCTAAACTTGAAATGGATGGTGGAGCGTAGGTGGCAAGTAGTTATATGGATACTGTGCTTTACCCGTAGACGCTTGTCCAGATCTCGCAAGAGTTGTATGGGAGAACTGAAAGCAACATTCCATCCAAAGCAAACATCCCTTTCCTTTTGGGCTGACTTGCTACCACTGGTTCCTTGTCTGTCTATGCTTGGGTTAATGGAAAAAGACTGAAAGCAGCACCTGGAATACTGAGTCAAATTTCTTTCTTTAGGGTGTGTGGGAGACTGAAAGGGAAGGAAGGATTCGAACAAGTTCTTAAACCAACAAGGCTAGCGACATTTTACTTCTTTGTTTCTATATTTATTTTTCTTTTTGTGCTAATCCCTCTTTTTGTTGGTGTTTTCTAGGTGTTGGTCGAATATTCTTGCATGTTAGCAAACCGATGCCTTAAGTTAGGGCACTCCAATGGTTTTAAGTATAGGTACGTATCGTACCGTATCAGCAGATACATATTTGTATCTGCCCTTACCGATACGATACTATCGATACGATATATGAAAATTTTTAAATCCTTTTGTATCGATATTTATCCTACGATATATACCGATACGATACGATACACTACGCACCGATACATACTGATACTCTATGAAAAATTAAAATCAAGGTGAAATGTACGTTTCAGTATGTATCGATGCGTCGATACATACCGATACGCACCGATACAGTACTGTATGGTCATATAATGGCCAAGACGGGTCATTTTTCAAAAAAACACAATTTTTTGAGGGTTTTTTTTTTCCAAAGTTGCTGTCATCCATTTTTCTTTCTAATTAAAGTGGAAATCAAGGTTGGGAACAAGGATTTTACATTTATGGGACAACTACAAACCTTGGATTCTTAGTGCTATGCTCTCAATTTAGTGTTTATGCATAATACATGTTGTCTATAGCTTTTTTGAACAGTTTTTTTTAATGCAAAAATGTATAAAAACATGTTTTCTATCCATTTATGTGCGTAGCTTTAGCGTATCTCCGATACGATACGATACGATATGATACCCTCCGATACATATCTTAATTTTGGCCGACCAATACGGTGACCGATTCCGATACTTTAATCCTTGGGCCACTCACAACGCTTTCTCTTCTTTCAGTTTCATCATTACCCAGCACATAGGTACCCTACACAAAACAGCCTATTACATATGACTACAATGTATACCAAAAGTACCCTTACAACCATAATCCTAACAGTCAGTTATAACATTTCTGTACTGATGAATGGATTTATGACCATGGTCATAGCAATAGTCTTTTGAGTTTTGGCATAGTTAATTTTCAACATTAAAAGCAACATCGGGTGATTCCTAAATTCTCTTTCATTTATTTTATTTTTATTTCTCCTGTTTGTTTTGCTCGGATCCTTGTAGCCGCTCCATTAAGTTGGGATAAGGCTGACTTTGTTGCTGTTGTACTGCTTTTTCAATCTCCCACCATCCCGGACGACATTCCAAAATTAGTAAGGATGGCAGTGAAAATAAAAGCATTAGAAAATAGAAAATATAGAAATAAAATTGAGTGACGAGAGTTCACAGGGCAGAGTGAGGGGTTGGGTGCAGAGAAAGGATGAGACAGTGTGGAAGAGGGAGGGTGGTGGGGATGGAGAGAGATCTGGTGAAGGAAGCGGGGACATCCAAACATTTAGGTTGCCCTGTTCAGGGAAATGACTTATTTTTATTTAAAGTGCTGGCTACTCCAACCATATTTCTGCCCATCGACCTGAAGTGCCCGCTGTTCTGAACGTCATTCCTTATAAATGTTAATCTGAACCAATGGATTTATTAATCTGCTTATCTATGATCTTTTTAACATAATATTGTTATTCCAAAGTAGCAAGGATTTAGAATTTGGTGCTGGAGATGATATCAGATGGTGTGGATCCTGTTCTGGATATGGCCAATACAGCCTAACCTGATTACAACTACAAAATCTGGTCGGCTACATGGATCCTTGCCCTCTAATCAGTTCATTTTGACGTCATACTTGATACAAGGCCTAAGCTATGCAAGTCTTTCCTCACAACTTTTCCTAAGGTCATTTAGGTAAGTCCCAAGCTCTTTTAGATGTTTTGATCTGAACCAAATCTCTCCTCTTTACTGGAGCATTCAAAGATGTTCGTTGAACATGGCCATGTCATCTCAAAAAAACTTCTCATAGCTTATCATGTATTGGAGCTACTCCCAAACCAGATCTAATATGATCATTCCTTACTTTTTCCTTCCTAGGTTTACCGCTCATCTATCTCAACATTTTCATCTCCGTTACATGGAGTTTTTCTACATGATACTTCTTAACTGCCCAACATTCCATACAATATATCATAGCTGGTCGTTTGGCTGTCTTCTAAAAATTTCCTTTTAAGTTTTATGGAATATGTCGATCACACAACACTCGGGATGCACCTCTCCACTTCATCTATCCGGTCTCCTCTTGTTATGTTGATTCCTAAGGAACATGCACTGTTCCTCTCCTCTGCCGCCCTTTGCCTCCTCGCCTTAAGGATTGAGTTTTGCTTTGTTTGTATTATAGACTTATAGTTCTTTGTTCTTCTTCCCCTTTTTAGGGGCTCCTTGTTTCTCCTTCCCCTTCTAGTAGTGAATTATTTATTCACCCCCCAAAAAAGGACTTGCCCTACAAGGATCTATTACCAATACTTTCCTTTCCTTTCCTTTCCAGGTACGAATCTCATGATGCGACTAAGGTTTGATATTTCGACACAATAGGTCATCCCGCTATGTCTCTCATGATGCGAGGGAGGGTATGAGATTTCGATGCAAGGTCATTTTGAACCCTGTCGAAATTGAAAATGTTGTTGAAATGGTCGAAATTGAAAATTTTGTTGAAATGGTCGAAATTGAAAATTTTGTTGAAATGGTCAAAATCTGGTTGAAATTTTGGAAAATGAAAGGAAATTAGGGGAATAATAAGAGTTTTGCAATGAAACTTAACGGATGCTAATTTAGTATAATTACACTTGTTTGAATGATTTGGTTTTTTTTCTTTTTTTTTTAAGAACACCCAAAGGTAGTTTGGTTTCGCACCTTATTTTGCTAGTTAAGCATTCAAGCACTGTTCAAATCTTGCAAATAATTGAACTAAGATCATAGTTGTCAGGGCATTTAGGAGACCAAAGGCATTGGAGGGGGCCTAGACGCTAGGCGAAGCCAACAAGGTGTCTGCATAGGCAACTAAGGCACCTTGACAACTTTGACGAAGATAATTACTTTCGGAACTTGCCTCTTTCTTGAAGTTGATTTCCGTATGCAATCTTGTTGTGGGAGCTTAGATGAGTTTTTGTGAGGTTGAAACCTCCAAAGATTTGTAAGTTTTGAACAAATTTGAAGCGTTCTAGCAATTTTGACTCATTTCTCTAATTTCGATTCATTTTGCAATTTCGATTCATTTTGCAATTTCGATTCATTTCAAATCAAAATTTGGTAATTTATATGAATGAATGTATTATTTCGATTATTTTGACCAAAAGATCTACATTTTGATGAAATATTGTATTCTTCGTGTTTTGCATATAGTTTCATTCCAAGATCTAGAGAAACTGGAATACTTTGGTAATTTTCGACCATTTTTCAATTGAAATTTCAATCTTTGATTTATTTCTGTCTTGATATATCTGATAAGCTCCGAATTTTTTCATATATATATATACATATCTAAAACCTAAAGCTGCGTATCCAAACCGTAGCAGCAGCCTTCCTCTTCAAACATTGCTTTACTTTTGCATTCTTTAAGAATGCCTGCTTTCTTTAACTCTGGAAGTACAGGTCTGACAAGGAGGATGCCATAGGTCCTCAAAATTAGTGGTAGTAGGAACAAGGGATTTCTTGTGTTTCTTTTTCCTGTTTTTTTTTTTTTTCCTTGATGAAACTTTGGTCCCTTCACTATACAAGCATGATTCTAATATGATTTACTGCCCAAGATAAATAAATAAATCCCATTTGGTATTCTTAATTTTAATGTTGTTTGTGTTTGTTCACTAGGAACCTATGGGCGATATTCTGGTATTCCTCACAGGTCAAGATGATATTGATGCTGCTGTTCAGTTGCTGACAGAGGAAGTTCACAATCAAAGAAAACAGTCCTCAAGTAGCTTTATTTCCAAGTTTATTTCAAACTTATTATTGTCCTATGCATTTTTGTGAAGCAAGTTGTTTTGGGAAATGTACTAATCGAAGGTCTCTTTTCTATTTCATTTGTAAAGATTTGAGAACCAGAATCAAAGAATAAGAAATAAGAGAAAGAGACAAAGACACTGGTGTAACTTGGGAGTCACAACCGTATGGTTGGGATTACCCCTTTCATTCAATATATAACTAGCTATTACAATGTCATAACACAAATAGAATCCATAATCAAAAAAGGAAACTAACTCTCACTTAGCTACCAACTCTCCTAAGCCCTGTAGGGCCCTAAGAAAGATATGCTTGAATCAAATATGATCTCATGGTATGGAGGTCTATGGTCACCTATAGCCCACCGTTAGTAGAGTGAGGAGTGAACGGATGTATTCCACCGACATATGCTCTCATATACTTTGACGCTCCCCCTCAAGGTGGAGTATACACATAGCAAAAGAAAGCTCGAGCTTGGACCAATAGAACTCTAACCTTGAACAATAAATCAAATATGAGCCATTCCCCTTATTTACAACATTGCCAGTCCTTATTAGAAACTTCTGGTTGTTTACATAACTGCCATTTTTCTTGATATTTGGTTATCCCATATTTGGATGGACCCATAATTGTGGTCAGTGATGGGTTTTAAACCCGGGATTTGAATGAGATAATTACAGAATTGCCATTGGGAATATATGTGTCATAGTATAGCTTTGGTGGGCCATAGATTGTCTGAATTCAGAATTTTGCATCTTTTTTTGAGAAATTGGTACTTGCATGCATGGTAATTGGAGTTGTCTGTTCAGATTTGCTACCGTCAGGGGGAGATTGGAAATTCTCTTGTTGTGGTGTGTTGGAACTAAAGGTAATTAACCAATCTGCCTTTATTGCGGGTAGGAGTATTGCTGTCTGCTGACAATATTATGCTTTGTCATGAGATTGCCGCGGCTTTGACCGTAAGAATCACTCCCCGACTCCCTCCTTAAGATTGATATCCATAAATCTTTTGACACATTAAGTTGGGATTTCATCTCTAATGTTCTGCTCCACATGTCATTCCCTGCCTCCTTTGTCCATTGGATCCGTTCCTGCATTTCCTCCCTCTGCTTCTCTATCCTTTTGAATGGCAGCCTGGCTGGTTACTTTCCCTCTGGCCGTGGTATTCGGCAGTGATGCCCCCTTTCCCCTCTCCTTATCTCCCTCTCCCTTGAGGTCCTCTCCCACTCTATCCAATCCGCCACTGGCATTCACCTCATCTCCCCTATCCCTAAGTGCAAATCCCTCCGTCTCTCCCATTTGGCTTTTTATGTTGATATTATGATTTTCCCCAAGGCCTACCCTATTTCCATCACCACCATCATGTCTTCGCTCCATTCTTTCAAAGCACTTTTGGGCCTCAAAATCAACCTCCTTAAGTCCAACATATTTCTCTTTGGTATTTCCCCTGAAGCCGGGGATACTCTTTCTGGCATTTCGGGCATTCCTTTGGGCTCCCTCCCTGTCAAATACCTGGGTCTCCCCTTCATTTCTTTTAGGATTTCTACCCCCACTGCACCCCCTTCCTTGACCTTCTCCGGAAGAAGCTGCAACTCTGGAAAGGCAAGCTTCTCTCTTTCGCGGGCCGTCTCTCATTGATCAGATCGGCCCTTCAGTCTTTGTACCTTTATTGGTCTGGGACCTTCATCCTCCCAGCTTTGGTGATCAAATCTTTTGAAGGTCTTCTTTGCTCATTCCTTTGGAAAGGTACGGATTCTTCTAGATTCCTCAAGCCTCTCAGCTGGAAGAAGGTTTGCCTTCCCAAAGCAGAAGGAGGTCTAGGGATAAGAAGAATTAAGGATGCTAATAAAGTTGGTGTCCTTAAGCTTATCTGGAAAATTGTGTCTAAACACAATAGCATTTGGGTGGACTGGATTCACTCTGGCCTTCTCAAGCATAATTCTCTTTGGACTGCCCCCTTCTTCTGATGCATCTTGGATTTGGAGGAAGATTCTTGAGTATAGACCCATGGCTCTCACTGCCATCTCTCACTCAATTTGTAATGGCAACTCTACCTCCCTCTGGCATGAACCTTGGTATCCTCTGGGTATCCTTTCCCATTTAGTTACTCCTAGAGACATCTACTCCTCTGACCTCCTTGATAATGGCCTGGCCTCCTCTATCCTCTCTCCAAGCGGCTGGTCCCCTCCTTCCTCCCCCCCCTCTTGAGGATATCTGGTCCTCTCTACCCCCTCTCTCCCTAGCCATCGGGGAGAAATGACAAATGCATCTGGCTCCCCTCTAATGGTTCCTTCTCTTCTTCCTTTGCTTGGGCCCACATAAGGACTACTACCCCGACTGTGCCGTGGCATAAGTTGGTTTGGTTTAAAGGCCACATTCCCGCCATAGCTTCACCCTTTGGCGTTGCCTTTCTAAATGTCTTCCCACTCAGTCCTTCCTCATCCATCGTCTCATTCCCGTGAACCCTTCTTGCTGTCCCTGCCCTTCTGGAGTGGAAGTTATTCCCCATCTTTTCTTCTCTTGCCCCTTCTCCTCCATCATTTGGAAATCTGTCCTCTCTAGATGCTGGCCCAACCATAGACACATCCTACCCTTGGATGGAGAATGCACTTGGATTGACATGACATTCCTTGGCCGTCCCTTTGTGACACCGTGGGTTAATTAGCTTTCTGTGCTACTATCAACCACCTTTGGATGGAGCGTAACATTCGTAGATGGACCCCCCAAATCTAGATCTCCAGATATGATTTGGAAAACTATCTATTTTGATGTCACCTCCAAAGCCCAGAGCTACCATTCCCTTCACCCCAAAAAATTCCCACATCAAAACATCTTGGAGCTTGTAGGTTGATCTCATCCATCCTCCCTGATTCTTGATCTTGCTATTGGATGCTTGTCCGCCCCCCCTCTTATTTGTTTGCTGCAGCTTGACTGCTTTGTTTGTTCTTGTTTGCTGTATGTTGCTTTGTTCTTTTTTTGCTAGGGTAGGCGTTTCCTTGTCGGCTTAAGCCTGCCCTCCTTTGTATATTCTTCTTCTCTTGGTAATGAATTATTTTATTCATCCAAAAAAAAAAAAAGAAAAGAACTAAGTGGTATAAAGGAGTTCTATAGGGGTATAATAGGAAAATCAAACAAAGAAAAAGGAGTGAACATATCCCATGATTGAGGACTGAGGTTGTCTTCAACCTCCAATCATAACCAGGAAGCAGAAGAGGCATATAATGAAGAAGGAGAGAACTCCTTCGGTTTCTGTCGACTAGGTCTGAAATTCCAGACATAGAGTCGCTACCTTCAAACATTCCAAAAGCACCAAAGATCTCGTCAAAAGAACCCTCTACAAGAAAGAAAGAAGGACCTGAACCTGTACTTGGCAGTAAACAGAGCAGAAAAACTTGGTCCTTGAACCACTTGCACACAGAAGTAAATTTATCAGGTGCCAACCGTACCTGTTCTTCCAAGCAAGAATTGATGAATTTTGCAGTGGAAACAGCAAACTCATTAGCTTGCTCTTTCTAGATTGGAGCAGAAGTATATGCTTCCCGATCTCCTGAACAAGCTTTACAAATAGCACATTAAAGCAAGGAGCAAATAGCATCTTTGAAACCCAGAAATTTCCGGCGGAATTTGAGCACAAAGTAGCAACTCGATGGCAACAGAAAATTGGTTCACGCAATTGCAGGGTATTAAGGCGTTGCCTTATCAGCGCCCTTGGTGCTAATGATTTTTTTATGGGGTGAAGCATGAGTAGCCTTATTGGTAATGCGCTGTTTAATTTTTATTTAATTTAATTTTTTATTTTATATTCCCTTTCTATGTGTTCTAGTGGATTGTGTACAAAAGTTCTGTACACTGCATCACACCGAATCACATAAAAGGGCATTATAATATAATGTAAACCTCACTCTCACACACCTTGGCTTTGGCTTGGGGGTTGAAAATGAAACCCTCCACTCTCTCCTGCTCCTGTTCCCACTCTAGATCTAGCGACTCCAACTTCAGCAACCACAAACTTGGCTCCACTTATGGTAAGTTCTCTTCTTCTTCTCCTCCTCTTCCTCCTCTGTTGCGATTTTTTTTCTTTGTTCTTTTCCTTTTCACCCTCGCCTCTTACTCCGGCCTGCAGCGACTCTTGTTCTTTTTCTTTTCACCCTCGCCTCTTGCTCCAGCCTGCAGCGACTCTGGCTCTTGCTCCAGCTCCAACGACAGCAACACTCCGGTGACCACAAACCCTTGGCTACAGTAATGGACTGTGACTCAGATTGTCTCGTTAAGTTCTCTTCTTCTTCTCCTCCTCTGTTGTGATTTTTTTTTTCTTCTTGGCCTTCTCCAACCCTGACTCCTGTGTAGAGGGTTTTTTTTTGTGCTTGTTCCTCGATTCTTCTCTGTTACAAGATGGTTTTTTTTTTTCTCTTCTTCATGACCAGCGGTACCCTAATTGCAGTTCTCCCCCCTTCTTCTCCTTTGTCCCTTTTTTTTGCTTCTATTCTGCTTGTTCCTCGACTCTTCTTTGTTGCAGTTTTTTTTTCTTCTTCTTGATCGGCGCAGGGCACATTGCAGTTTTTTCCCCCTTCTCCTCCTCCGTTGTGCCTTTTTTTTTTTGTCTTTCCTCATCCAACATCGTTTCCTCTATCGAGTTTTTTATTATTTATTTTATTCTGTGCTTGTTCATCGACTCTTCTCTGTTGCAGTTTTTTATTTTTATTTTCCTCTCTCTCTCTCTCTCTCTCTCTCTTTTTGACCGGTGTATCCTGATTGCAGTTTTTGCTCCCTTCTTCTTCTGGACCAGCGGTACCCTGATTGCTGGTTTTTTCCCCCTTTTCCTTGACCAGCAGCACCTTGATTGCAATTTCTCCCCTCTTCTTCTTCTTGAGCAACGTGACCTTGATACAACTCTGATTTTGTTGTTTACTTTCCTGTCAGAACAAGGGGTCTTGTAGTGGACATACCATGTGCGTATACATGACAGAAACTAACCAGTTGTTTTCTGGCTCGATGAGCCATCATAAATTTTTATCAAACTGATTAAATGCAATGCATCCAGTGATGTAACAAAATCACCAGGTAAGTGTTGTTATTGATCCAGAAATACTTGGTTTTATTGATATTATGACTATGTTGAGTTTATTTATTTATTTTTTAAATATTATGTTTATGTGAACTTTTAGCTAGAGTTAATATGCTGAGTTTATTATTATTATTATTTCTTCTTAATATTATGAAGATGAACTTGGGCACCGTTTGATAATGTTTTCAGAAACATGTTTTCCCGTTTTTCTGTGCTCAGAAACGGAAATACACCCCAAAAACTGTTTGATAAACCTGTTTCGTTTCAGCTGTTTTTTGAAACATGAATATAAATTTATGCTTATTTCTGTGTCTAGAAACGGGTTTGATGAAACAAGTCAGACTTGTTTTTCCGTTTCTTAGAATAATTTGTGGGCCAAAAAATCGATGGGCCCCCAATGAAAAGTTGCAATCTCCCAACCCAACATTTACCTTACCCAGTGACTTTCCAAAGTTCGAAGGTTCTCTAGGGAAACGAGAAGGAATACACCAATTTTTCACTTTGCTAGTGGAAGTCTTAAATCCAAATCCATCGATTCCTTTCTGGATTTCAATTCTCTCCAGACCCTCATGAATCGATTACTGAATCGTTGCTAGTGATTAAAGTTCATGGCTTCCATAGAACCCAGGAATCTGCCATGGTCAATATGGCTCTGCAACTCTGTTTTGACCATGAATTCTTCAATTTCGTCTTTGAATACGATGACTAGTAATCGAACTCATGAAGCCATTGGTTTATCTCTTTCGGTTCTTTTGATTCCAGAAATAAATATATCAAACACCAAAAAATCTGTTAGCAGAAATGGAGAAAATCGTTTATGTTGTTTCTAGACACAGAAACAACATAAACATTATCAAATGGTGCCTAGTTTATTCACTTTATTGATTTGTTTTTTTGCGAATACCTTGCATTGGTATGAACCTTTAATCTTTATTTAGCATATGAGTAGTATTATATAATTTTTAATATGCTATTTGAGCCAAGCGTAATGGTTACATAAAAAACACTAGAACGCTTTATTCAATAAGGCGACGCCTTATGCCTGTCCTATCGCCAAAGAGCTCCGAAAGACCCTCAAATGCCTCGGTCGCCTCACCGCCTTAATAACTATGCGCTATTAGGATTTCAGCAGTAATTTTTCAGTAACTGAAGGATGGTAGCAGCGAAGCAACCTTTGCTTGAACCGAACAAAACCCTTCGGCTTCAACTAGATACACCAGATTCAAAACCGAGCAGCAAGGCGAGCCATTCAACAGCAAATAAACCCTTCGAATTTGAAGCCCAAATCTGTTACAGATCCATAGTAGATTCTCAACTGAGAATACCTAAATCCAGGCCAACAAACTTCAACAAAGCCAACAAACGATAACAAGTAAGAAATTCCTTTTTTTTTTATGTTTCTTTTACTAGCAGTAGACAAAGACTCAACACTTTTTCTTCTTCTTCTTCTTCTTCTTCATGGCTCTGATACCATGTAAAGATTTGAGAACCAGAATCAAAGGAGAAGAAATAAGAGAAAGAGACAAAGAGACTGGTGTTACTTGGGGGAGTCACAACCGTATGGTTGGGAGTACCCCTTTCATTCAATATATAAACTAGCTATTACAAACAATGTCATAATACAAATAGAATGCATAATCAAAAGGGGCAACTAACTCTAACTTGGCTAACGACTGTCCCAAACCCAATAGGACACTAAAATAAATATGATCCCACGGTATGGAGGGCTATGGGTGACATGTTCTCATATACTCCATCATCCATTCATCAATTTATTGGTGTATGATTAATAATTGAAAATTGGAGGGACCAGGTCATTGTGTATCAACCTGCATATCTTAATACTCTCAACTAGTGTAGTTTATAAAGATAATGATCAGCATCTTCTTTGCGGGCATCTACTTTGGCTCTGTGTATCCTGGTGTACTAATGTAAATTCTTATAGTTTTTCCCATTAAGAATGTTAAATTTGTTTGGGATACGGAAATACAGTATACTTTTTAGAGGTTACCGTGCAATTAATTGTGCACGTGTGCAGGACCAAAAAAAATTGTGCATGCATGATTTGCGTGCAAAATATTAAATAATTTTATATATGAACATATTAAATTTGCAAATACTACCAGTATAAAAAAGAAAAAATGTTTGTTTATAGAACACAAGTAGCTAAGTACTTTTTGCATCTTTGTATTCAAGACAGAAGATGGAAGATTTTTTAAAAATTCATGGTACTGGCATGATACATGGATTTAGTCTAAATAGATTCTTATGTGTTGCTAAAACAGAGGTCGAAGTTGCTATGAGAAAAACAGTTCAACAATTGAAAATACCTATGGAAAAGTTACAATACAAGGTGGGCTATATTGTTGAGTTGGATGACCTAATTTTATATGTGGCCAATCTGTGAGATTGTCTATCTAACCAGCAGCTTGGATTGAGTGGAGTTCCACGTGGCTCAAAATGGGTGCACACTGTGATACTCCTGTGGCAACACCCCTTCCATTACACTTGTGGGATATTTCAAAATGTTTATTATGCAAGCTCATATTTTGAAATAAAACTTATACTGTTTAGTTATTCAAGAAAAGAGAGAAACAAGATTAGATTTGCATGGTTCAAAGCACTCAATAGCACTGCTAAATAGGTTTTCTTTGAGATCTAGCTAGTGAAGCATTACAGCAGCAAAGGAAGAAAGAGAGAAAATACAATTAGTTTGCACTGTTTCTTGTACGTTATAGTTTGAATTTAACACTTTAATGTTATAGTAGAGATATTCAGAACTCGTTGTGGACTGTATACTTAACCTGTATTGCCAAACTATTCATTACAGGGTTGATCATCTTGCCTTTGTACTCTGGGCTTCCACGTGCAGAGCAGGTCTGTGATATTTCTTCTGCTTTTTGATTGGGTTGATGAAGTTTTCTACGAGGTACATCACCTTATCCTTTCTTTGTAGGACCTTGTGTTTTCTCCCACACCTAGAGGCCAGAGAAAGGTTATAATATCAACTAATATTGCTGAGACATCATTGACGTTGGAGGTAAGTTGGCTTGCTCATCGATAGGCATCTCCTTGTTCATTTTGTACGGTGGGGCTGCGGATCAATAATCCAGTGAACAGTGGCCCTATTATGACACATGCAATGTGTTTTTATTTTCTCTTTTATGATTGGGTAAATAAAAAATTGTTTTTTGAGTGAAATAGAGGAACTGGGGAAACAGTTGGGGGGAGACAGTCCCAAACCTGGTGGAAGTAATTAGACTTAATTTGTAAGTTAAATTCTCCCAGATAGCTTTAATTGTATTGCAGGAATTTGCTACTTTATGAGCTGATCTAGGAGTCTGCTTCAATGAGATTTTAATGTTGGGCAACATAGGCCTTGCTTGTATTTAGAAGTGACACCTGTTAGGGAAGATGTGTATATGTTGTGATGGAGAACCTTAGGAAAGGGAGGGGAAATCAGAGTAGAGAGGGGGAAAAGAAGGTTTACACTCACACATTCATTCAATAATCAAATTGCTCTCTAAATCTTCAGTCGATTATAACCAATATATAGGAAAATAGGAACATGAAATTAGAAACTTAATTGGAATGGAAACTAGCCTAAATTAGGAAACAACTATAAAAAGGAAACCAAAGCAAGGAAATAAATCCTACTCCTACGTTCAAGTCTGGAAACTAAAAGCATGAAATAAAATACTAAGTAAACTACTAATTTTATTTCCTACCCTTGTTGGACCAAAACCCTGGGCTGGACCCGTTCTTCTTGGATCTTGGCTTCCAAAGCCGGTCATGCTGGTCCAACCAAGAAAGGGCAGTCATATCTGCATCATGTTGACTTTGAACTTTGAATTTGACTACTTTTAATAGAAACACCATCTTGTACTGATACCTTAAGTACTTAGGCTACAACTTCCCATATTAACTTGGACTTGCAAGTTCATTTTGTGGGAAAGGTGATTGAGAAAGCTTGCTTGTGACATCAAAGTCATGCACAATCATAATTGTCACGGTGCTAAGGTGTTGGGGGCCTAATGTAGAACTAGAATCACAAGTGATCCTAATCCCAGGCAAGATCTGAAATTCTGGCTGAATAGAGAAGATGTTTTCTAATAGGCTTGGTTCTAGCTCTCAAACACTCTCTCATAGCAAACGAATAAAAGAAAAATAAGAAAAGAAAGAGAATTCGATGGAGGGTTGAGAAGGGGGAAGAAGAACCAGTGAATGGGCATTTCACCCCTCTGGTTTAGGCATCTCACCCAACTGCATCCCACAGCATAACAAAAGCCATCTTTTATTTTTTTATTAATAATTCGTGTTCAATGTTGTAGCCCCTTACAAACTTATATAGAAGACTCAAAACTGACTCAAACACTAAAAAGGAAAGGCTTAACCGCTTAACCCAATCCTTAACTAATTGAGAAACCTAAACTGACTTGGAAATTGAAATAACAAAGGAAATAGACTCTAAACAGGACTCTAACTAAACTAATGAATAAAATCCCGTGTTTCTACTTTCTACAATATTTTAGGCCCATTACAAAGAAAACCCTTGGGATCAAAGGCCTAACACATATATAACCTAATCCAAGGCTTATTTATAAGCCCATTAAGTGACTTATCTGCATCAAGGGCTGCCTAAGCAGTTAGGCGACAAAGCGCTCGCCTTAAGGTGAACAATGCGACCAAGTGCTATTTTTTATTTCCCCTCTTTTCTAACATTAATTTTTTTTTTTTTTGGATGAATAAATAATTCATTACCAAGCAGGAAGAAGTATATACAAAGGAGGGGGGAGGATAAGGCTTAAGCCAACAAGAAAAAGCCAACCCAAGGCAAAATACAAGAAACAAATAAGAGCAGATAAAGCCTAAAACAGCCAGCAAACAAAACTAACAAACAAAATGAACAAACCAACAAGAACATCTCAAGGAGAGGAGAGGAGAGGAGGGGGAGGGGGAGGGGGAGGGGAGGGGAGGTGGAGGTGGGAGGTGGGAGGTGGGAGGTGGGAGGCTTCAACTAGTTAGAGGGGGGGTCCATGGTGGCTTCAGATGGAGGGATGGTATCCACCCTCAGGTTCCAAGGGGTGATGATATGGGCATTTCTAAGGGAGTTGCGGCGGGGCGACCGTGAAGGGTATGGATTTTGGAGGTAACATCAAAGTAGATAGCTTTCCAAATCTCCTCCTGAGAGCGAGATTTGGGGGTCCATCTACGAATGTTACGCTCCATCCATAGGTGATTGACGGCTGAAGAGAAAGCCAATTTACCAACAATATCACAGATAGAAGAGCCTGAGAAGGTCATGTCAATCCAGTTCCATTCCTTGGAGAAGGGAAGGATGGGTCTCCTAGTTGGCCAGCACTTGGAGAGGACAAACTTCCAGATAGAGGAAGAGAGAGGGCAAGAGAAGAAAAGATTAGAGATATCCTCCACACCTTGAGGGCAGAGACAGCAAGAGGGGTTGGCAGGAATCTATCGGTGGATGAGGAAGGATTGGGTGGGGAGGCAGTTAGAAAGGCAATGCCAGAGGGTGAAACTTTGGCAGGGAATATGGCCTTTAAACCAGACCAACTTGTGCCAAGGGAATGTAAGGGAGGAGGTACGGATGTGAGAAGTAGAGGTAGAGGAAAAGATCCCAGTGGAGGAGGGAAGCCAATTGCAATTGTCCTCTCTACCTCTGTGGCCAAGGGGGAGAGGAGGGAGGGTGGTCCAGAGATCAAGAAGAGGAGGTTGAGAGGAGTGGGGGACCAACTCGAGGGGGAAAGAATAAATGTGACTAAAGCGTTGGCCGGAAGACCAGAGGAATAGATGATTCTGGGAGAGATCAAGTGGAAGAGGATGCCAGCAGGGTGCCAAGGGTCTTTCCAGAGAGAAGGGGACTGGCCATCACCGATGGAGAAGGAGATGGATGAAAGGGGAATGGGTTTATAATCAAAGATCATTCTCCAGATCCAGGAGGCATCAGGAATGTGAGTGGTAGCCCAGAGCGAGTTATGCTTGAGGAACCCAAGTGGATCCAATCAACCCAGATGCTTTTGTGTTTGGACACAATTTTCTAGATGAGCTTGAGGACACCCACAGAGTTGGCATCCTTGATTCTTCTGATTCCAAGCCCTCTCTCAGATTTAGGAAGGCAAACCTTCTTCCAGCTGAGAGGCCGAAGGAATTTGGAGGAGTTAGAACCTTTCCAGAGGAAGGAGCACAGGAGACTTTCAAAAGACTTAATCACAGAGACGGGAAGGATAAAGGTATCAGACTAATAGAGGTACATGGACTGGAGCACTGATCTATGAGAGTGAGGCGCTCAGCGTAGGAGAGAAGTTTGCCTTTTCAGAGCTGAAGCCTCTTCCTCAGCTGATCAAGCAAAGGGGTACAATGGTGAGAAGACAGCCTGGAGGAAATGAGGGGGAGACCTAGGTATTTAACAGGCAGGTAGCCCAAAGGGATACCGGAGATTTCGAGGAGGATATCTTGGACATTGGGCGGGACTCCAGAGAGAAACATGTTGGATTTAAGGAGGTTGATGCTGAGGCCTGATAGAGATTTGAAGGTGTGAAGGGAATCCATGATAGTTGTGATGGAGAGGGCATTAGCCTTGGAGAAGATCATGATGTCATCGGTAAAAACCAAATGGGAGAGGAGGGGGGATTTTCATTTGGGGATGGCAGAAATGAGATGAAGGTCAATATCGGATTGAATGGAGCGAGAAAGAACCTTAAGGGATGAGGAGAAGAAGAGGGGGAGAAGGGACAACCCTGACGGATACCATAACCAGAGGGAAAGTATCCAGCCGGACTACCATTCTCAAGGACAGAGAAACGAGGGGAGGAAATGCAAGTGCGAATCCAAAGGACGAAAGAGGGAGGGAAGGACGTGAGAGTCAACACATTGGAGATGAAGTCCTAACTAATCGTGTCAAATGCTTTATGAATGTCAATCTTGAGGAGGGCAGCAGGGGAGTGAGACTCGCGGTTGAAACCGCGAACAATCTCATGACAGAGGATGATGTTGTCAGAGATGCTCCTTCCAGCAATGAAAGCAGATTGATTGGGACTAACAAGAGAGCCAATGACTTTCTGAATCCTATTGGTGAGGATTTTGGCAATGAACTTGTAGAGCAGATTACATAGGGAAATGGGTCTAAAATCATTTATACACTCCGCACCATCCTTTTTTGGGATTGGACAGAGGAAAGTGTGATTAGTCACACCAATTTGATTAGGATTTAAGAAGAAACTATGCACCGCATGGATGAGGTCGTTCTGAATGTTGTTCTAGCAAACATAGAAGAAACCCATGCTGAAGCCATCAGGACCAGGGGCTTTATTGGCCTTGTGGGAAAGAATGGCCGCAAGGATTTCCTCATCACTAGGAATGGATTGGAGGAGTAGGAGCTTGACAGGGACAAACTTGATGAGATTAGGGGGGATGGAGGGGAGAAGGGGGAGGGCTAAAGAGTCTTTGAAAATGAGAGGCCACTTTAACCTTTATAAGATCAGGGGAGAGGAGCTCGACCCCAGAGGAGGAGATAAGCTTAGGAATGGCATTGGTGTTCCTGGATTTGAGGGAATGGTGGAAGTAGGCAGAATTGGAGTCTCCCAGCTCAAGCCATTTGATGTAAGCTTTTTGGCAGAGGAAAGATTCCTCTTGGCCCAGAGCCAGAGATGACTTAGAGGCAACAACTTTTCCTCCTTTGCTAGGGCAGTATTAAAGAGATCCTACTGGAATCTCACTTGGATGGAGTGAAGAGTGTCGTGACACGAAGCAACCTGAGAAGAGATGTTCCCAAAAGTTGAGGAATTCCAAAGTTTAAGGGAAGCTTTCACATTCTTAAGCTTTTTGGCGAATGCCAAGAGGGGGGAAAGAGAGCAAGGAGTGGGCATATTCCAAGCATTCTGGACAAGAGGGAAGAAGTCCGGGTGGGAGACCCACATATCAAAGAACTTGAATGGTTTAGGGCCAAAGGAGCGGAAGGGCAGAACATGGATAGAGATGGGACTGTGATCAAAGATACCTGGAAGACTAAAGGTAGCATGCGAAGATGGAAAAGAATCAACCTAGGCTTCATTGACAAGGGCTCGGTCGAGCTTGCATGCCACCCTGAAATTTCTTGATCTTCGGTTATGCCAGGTAAATTTGGCAGTTGACTAACAAAGATCAGTGGTATTTAGATCGTCAATGTAATCATTGAAAGAGTTAACCGACGAGGAATCAATGGGGTTTCGTCCATGCTTCGCGTGGTTATAACGAGTAACATTGAAGTCTTCTATAATGCCCCAAGGATTGGATCCAAAAAGGGGGGCAAAGGAAAGCAGGTCAGCCCAGAGGGGAAGCCTAAGAGGGGCCCGGTTGAAAGCATAGATGATTGGGAGTAAGCAAATGAAGGGGCCAGAGTGATGAGAGATAGGCAAGTGAATGGCTTGGGTAGAGGAGGAAAGAGTGGAGATGGACAAATAGGAGAGATCCCAAAGGATCCAAATCCTCCCATTGGGGCTGTGAAGATAGTTGGAAGCAAGGACTAAGAGGGAGCTATCGAGGATGCAATCCGGGAGGCATTGGCTTCCAAAACACGAGTTTCCAGAAGGCAACAGAGGTTGGATTTGGAGGAGCGAATAAGAGATCTTATTAGTATGCTATATATATCTATCTTAAAAAATCAACATTAAGCCACATCAAGTCGTCAAAAATCAACACTAAGCCACATCAGATCATCAAAAATCAACATTAAGTCACATTAAGTCAAAAAATCAACATTTAGAGAATGCTCTTGTTCTATAATAAATATTACTGATCAAATGGTTTAATTTTACATTAGACTTATTGTATGAGGTATAACATAAAACCAACTTTTCAACAAGTCTAAGATTGCTAAATCTGAGTTGTAATAACAAAGTTAAATTCTCGTCAAACTTATTTTAAAGTGCGTGAATGCTGTTAAAATTGCTAGAATGAAAATAGTTTTATGGACATCAAAACAAAAGATTATTTTACTGGATTTATAAGCTTTAGCAATGTTTTACCATGATAAGATTTATAAAATTTTCAGAATTGAAGAACCCTAGCATTTGAAAGTTGAAATCGCCCCTATAACCAAAATCAAGTTTTTGTTCTTAGTCTAGGAGGTTGACTTTTTATCCTTTTGGAATTTTATTTTTAAACATTTTTATTGGATTCAAATAGGGGGTATTTCCTTATTTTTGAATAATATCTTAAGTAGATACTTCCATTTCCTTACGTGATATTTGACATAAATACGTGCCAAAACATAAGGCTACATGTAGTGCAATAAGGCGACTGTCGCCTATGCCCTAGGCAAACCACCTGGATTAGGTAAAGCCTTGACAACTATGTGCACAATGGGTAAATTTGACAAATGTTAGTTGGGCATTTCAAAGTAAGTGCTTCCTTGTGTTTGACGAATTGTGACACCAATACCAAAAGTGATGTCACTCACAAGAAGAGATGGGCTTATTTGAGTAAAATAAGTATTGCATTGGGTTAAATATATATGGCCTTTGGTTCAATGGGATTTTTGTGTGATGGGCCACTTTAATGGACCTATAACATGGGTATTAGTTAGGATATGTGATTTACTTGATTAATTAGTTATGTTGGAGTAATAGTTGGAATAGGAGTTGTTTTAAGTCTTTTATTGGTCAGTTGAGTAGTCAGTTTAATTAATCTAAGGTTTAGCTATTTCTAGTCATATAGGAGTGAGTTTTGAAATTTCTATATATACCTAGGTACCCAGCCATTCAGGCAATTGATTTTTAGAAGTTCTTAAGGTGGACTCTGATCTTATCCCACTTATTCTTATTTTCTGTTTCTTCGTATATCAGTTCAATCTTTTCCAGATAAGGTCGTTTCTCTAGTTTTCTGTCAGACCATGCGAAACTGTTCAGTGTTCTTTTCCTTGAAAATCTTCTAATCCTGATATACTCTTCTGTTTATGCTCAAGTTTCATATCTAAGCTTTTGAAACCATATTATTCCGACTCTAATTCAATTCTCTGCAACTTTTTTCTGGTTCTAACAATTTGATCTGCTTTTTCCTTCCAAGTTTTGTCTGAATTCTTCAATCTATCTTCCAAGATTTAATTTCATTTAATTCATATATGTTGTTTCTTATTTAGATCTTTATTATTTAATCACTGTTATCTGCTACTCTGGATATCTGGACTGAGTAGGTCATTTCTCTAGTTTTCTGTCAGACCATGCGACACTCTGTAGTGTTCTTTTCCTGAAAATCTTCTAATCCTGATATACTCCTGTTTATGCTCAAGTTTCATATCTAAACTTTTGAAACCATATTATTCCGACTCTAATTCAATTCTCTGCAACTTTTTTCTGGTTCTAACAATTCGATCTGCTTTTTCCTTCCAAGTGTTGTCTGAATTCTTCAATCTATCTTCCAAGATTTAATTTCATTTTATTCATATATGTTGTTTCTTATTTAGATCTTTATTATATAATCACTGTTATCTGCTACTCTGGATATCTGGACTGAGTAGGAAGGGATAGTGTATTGGATTCCTAGGTTGATTAGAATTCCTCATTTAAGCCCTATTTGGGTTGGGATGTAACAATTCGAGTAGGATTAGGTTTCTCACATTTCAAATTTTTTTTTTGGGTTAATAACCTCAAATTTTTGTTTTTGTTTTTTGTTGGGTCTGGATAGGAATATTCATTAACAAACAAGGCAATAAGTATAAATCAACATAAATTCTTGAAGTGTCAAAAAATAATAGAATATAAGGCGTGTTGTCACAAAGCAATGCCCAACGTCGCACGTCTAAGGTGGTTGCCTTTTTTGCATCAAACAAGGTGTGCTGTTGTCTGGGATTTTCTAACATATTCATTAGCAAACAAAGCGATAAACATAAATCAACATAAACTTGTGAAAAGTCAAAACATAATAGAAAATAAGGCATTTTGTCACAAGGCAACGCCTAGGGTCACACATCTAGGGTGGTCGCCTTTTTTGCATCAAACAAGGTATGCTGTTGTCAGGACCCCAGAAGGCACCTGGATGCGTAAGTGACGCCTTGACAACTATGATTGAAATTCAATTTGATGTATCATTTGGCTAGGAAGGCCAGATTGAACAATCTGGCTAGTTCTTTACCATACTACCTGAAGAGATACCATCAGAAATGGTAGTTGTGAGAATCCATGAACGACTCAGATATTGATGACTCTTGCAGCCTATTCTACCTTTCTTAGCAATTAGTTGTGATAGCTTTCTTAGCCAGTATTCTGCTTTTTTCTCTGTCCAAACTATGCAGGGGATTGTTTATGTTGTGGATTGTGGGTTTTCAAAACAACGCTTCTATAATCCGGTATGTGCATTCCTTCATTTTTTTAAAAAATTTTTCAGGGTTTATCTTTTGATATATTGAGTTGTTTAGTCCAAAATCTGGTACAATTGCTCGGTTTGTCATCAAAATTTTATGCCCTGTTTCTTTGGTGTCTTATCTTTTCGCTGTGGGATATTTATATGTAGCTCTTAAATTTTTTTTTTATGATTTTATGCCCAAATATGAATTGTTTCAATGTTATAAAATCGGATTGGGGAGCTGCCCAAAAGGATGTTGATTCAACTGGTGCAGCTTTCTCACCTTAAGAACACAAAAATGTAATATTTTATTTTTTTGGATGAATAAACAATTAAATTATGGAAGGGGAAAGAGGGGGTGTGGGGTGGTGGAGGCATCAAGCCACAAGGGACAAATCCCTAGAGGAACATTTTTTTTGGGGGGGGGGGGGAACAAAACCAAACAACAAAACTAGGGGATACAAACGTCAAAAGGGGGGGGGACCTATAATAGAAAGGGGAAGACCCCAAGAATCAACAATAAGCCTGTTCCCTGGGGTGTCTCTAACATGCTGCTTAAGGTAACAAAGTTTGGAGGAGACGCCAAAATATATGGCATTCCAAATCTTCTCATATGAGCGGGAGTTTGAAGTCTATCTACGAAGATTATGTTCCATCCAAAGATGGTTGATGGTGGTGCAAAAGGCAGCTTCCTAGCGATGTCGCATATGGTGGAGCACGCAAAAGTTGTATCAACTCAGATCCATTCTATGTTGAAGGGGAGAGGACTCCTTCTGGAAGACTAGCAACAATAGAGGATTTTTTTTCCAAATGATAGAGAAGGGGCAGGAAAGAAAAAAAAGGTGGTTAACATCTTCAGTTTCATTCTAGCAAAGACAGCATGAGGGAGGGGACAAAGATGTGATGATATATGAGAAAGGGTGGGAAGGCAGCCGGAGGTGGCGCGCCAAGCAGTGAAACTATGGCGGGGGGATATGGCATTTGAACCAGATGATATTACGCCAAGGGACAAGAGGACTAGAAGTTCAGACATGATTCCAGGCAGAAGCAGAGGTGAAGAGACCAGAAGGAGAAGGGAGCCAAAGGATCTTCTACTCACTATCCTGGAGGGAAGGGAAGTCCATATATCAGCAAGAGGAGGGGGAGGTGGGAGTGGCCCAGGCTCCCCCCGAAATGATATCAGCCACCTTAGCAGATCTGCTAAAACCTGAAGATTAGATAGTTCTTGGACTAATGAGAGAGAGGAGCACTCCAGAAGGGTGACAGAGATTGAGCCAAAGGGAAGTGGAGGAGTTGTTGCCTGTGGTGATGGCAATGGAATTGAGAGAAATTGGTCAGTATCGTATCGGAGATATTCTAAGATATGCTAAAGATCAAGGACTAAAGCATTAGTGTCGGTCTCCATATCGGTTGGCTAAATTTAAGATATGTATCGGAGGGTATCGTATCGCATCAGAGATACTTTAAACCATGCTTGTAACCCTTCTGTGTGGCAGAATAACCTATGAAGACACACCGGAGACCCCTAGGGTCAAGCTTGGTTTGCACGTGATGATTTCAAAGAAAGCAAACAGAGCCAAACACCTTTGGGGGAACAACATAGCTGCAATCACCACAAAGCATCTCAACAGGACACTGAAAATACAAAACGGCATCCTATTGATAAGATAGGAAACAGTAAGGACAACCTCACTTCAATAGGGACCAGGAATATGCACCTCAAACATAAGGGAATGAGCAACCTCCACAAATGTCTTTTCTTATATTGTGCAACTCCATTCTGTTTTGGTGTAACGGCACAATTGGTTTGATGATCAATCCCATGGTCTACAAGGTAGGATTAGAAAGGACCCTCCATGTATTCCTTACCTTGGTCAAACCGCAAGATTTTAACCTTAGCATGATATTGAGTTTGAACCATTCAATGAAAAGCCTTGAAACAGTAGGATTAGAAAGGACCTTCCATGTATTCCTTATCATGGTCAGACCGTAAGATTTTAACCTTAGCATCTTTTTTTTTTTGGGATGAATAAATAAATTCATTACCAAGCAGGGAAGAATATACAAGGGGGAAGAAAAAAAGGGGGGGGGGAGGCGTGGGCAAGGCTATCCAAACAAAACGAAACAAACGAAATTACAACCAAGAGAGAACCATCACAAGCTCAAAAACCATGAGATCTACAACCCAAAAGGCACCCAACTAGAACTAGCCCAAGGACAGGGAACAAACAAGAGCGAGAGGGAGGGGGGGTAGCAAGCAGGGGAGGCTGGGTCAAGAATGGGGGATGGTGTCAATGTGGAGGTTCCAGGAGGCTATGATATGTCTATTCCTATCGGACCTGGGGACGGGTTTGTGGTGGAGGGAGTGGATTTTGGAGGTAACATAAAAGTAGATGGCTTTCCAAATCTTGCCCAAGGAGCGGGAGTTGGAAGTCCATTGACGAATGTTTCGCTCCATCCAGATATGATTTATGGTAGCAGAGGACGTAAGCTTTCCAATGGTGTCACAGATGTAGGATCCCGAAAAAGTCATATCAATCCATTTCCATTCTCTATCAAAGGGGAGGATAGGTCTAGCGGAGGGGCAACATTTAGAGAGAACCAATTTCCAGACGGAGGAGGGGAAGGGGCAGGAGAAGAAGAGATGAGAGATGCCCTTAGAGTCATGGGGGAACAAGGAAGAGACGACAGGATGGGGGAACAGGGATATGGCGGTGGATGATGAAGGCTTGGGTAGGGAGAAATTTTGAAAGGCATCTCCAGAGAGTGAAGCTATGACATGGGATTTGACCTTTGAACCAGATAAGGTTACGCCAAGGAACCACAGGACCCGAGGACCTGACAAAGGACCAAGCAGAGGCAGAAGAGAATATCCCATTGGATGATGGGAGCCAGATACATTTGTTAACTCTAACCCTATGGCTAGGAGGAAGAAGAGGGAGAGAGGACCAGAGATTAAGGAGGGGGGAAGGTACGGGGGAGGGGACCAGCCTAGAGGGGATATGATATAGGAAACATTAACAGACTTGGGGATGCCAGAGGAGTAAATGGTTTTGGGGGACATCAGGGAGGAGAGGATACTAGCCGAGTGCCAGGGGTCCATCCAAAGGGAAGTGGTCTGACCATTACCAATGGAGAAGGAAATGGCCTTGAGGGCCAAGGGCATAGTTCTCATGGCATCGCCAAGGTGGCAATTTGGCGTCCTGACGGAAAAAGAAGTTCATGGCAGTGCTACGATTTACGTGACTCACAAATGGCGGTCGCCATTGGCTGATAGGCGTCGCCATGGACGCTAGGTCACGGCTGATTCACTAGGCAGTCAATTTTTTGTAAAATGCAGGGTGATTTTGATAGGGCTATGTTGATTTTTGATGATTTGATGTTGCTTAATGCTGGTTTTATATGTTATAGGGTATATATTATAGGCTTGTAGCATGTTAAATAACTTTAGAAAATAGGGGAAATAAAAAAGTAGCATACTAAATAACTTTAGAAAATAGGGAAAATAAAAAATGACACATGGGCGATTTGACCGCCATGGCAACGCCATAACGGGCGATTCATTGCCAAATCGATTAGCCACCCCTCCACCGCCTTAGATTGATTTGACGCCGTGACAACTATGGCCAAGGGTCTAAGAGAATATTCCTCATCCAGGAACTGTCAGGAGGGATAGGGACAGTCTAAAAGGAGTGGTACTTAAGCAGGTGGGAGTGAATTCCTTCAACCTAGATGCCCTTCGGCTTGGACACAATTTTCCAAATGAGTTTAAGAATACTCACAAAATTGACATCCTTGATTCTTCTGATGCGAAAGCCACCTTCGGCTTTGGGGAGACAAACTTTGTCCCAACTGAGAGGGTGGAGAAATCTAAAGGAATCTGAACCTTTCTAGAGAAAGGAGCAGAAGATCCCTTCAATGGTCTTGGTGGTGGAAGCAGGGAGGGAGTAAATACCAGACCAATAAAGATACATGGATTAGAGCACCAAAAGGATGAGGGTGAAGTGCCCAGCATAGGAGAGCAGCTTGCCTTTCCAGAGCTGGAGCTTCTTTCTCAGGAGGTCCAGAATGGGGGGAGAAATGATGGGAGGGGAGCCTGGAGGTGATGAGAGGGAGATCGAGGTGTTTAACAGGCAAGGAAACCAATGAGAATCCCATAATGCCAAGAAGATGGGCCTGAGTGTGAGGGGGGACCCCAGAAAGAAAGAAGCTCGATTTGAGCAGATTTATATGGAGGCCAGAGAGATTCTCAAAGGAATGGAGAGCTTTCATGATGATGGAGAGGGGGTCAGCTTTGGAGAAGATCATGATATCATCAGCAAACGCGAGATGGGTGAAAAGATGAGATTTACATCTAGGGATAGGAGAGATGAGATGGAGGTCTGTAGCGGATTGGATGGATTTGCACAAAACTTCCACGGAAAGGCAGAAGAGAAAGGGAGAGAGGACAACCTTGCTTGATTCCTCTCCCACAGGGAAAATAGCCAACAAAGCTGTCATTTACAAGAACAGAGAACTTGGGAGAGGAAATACAGGAGTGGATCCAGTGGACAAAGGAGGGAGGAAATGACATAGTGAGAAGGACTTTGGAGATAAAAACCCAGCTCAGGGTGTCAAACCCCTTGTGAATGTCAATTTTGAGAAGAGTAGCGGAAGAATGAGATTTGCGATTGAAACCACAGACAATCTCATGACAGAGATGTTATCAGCAATGCTCCTACCAGCAATGAAGGCATATTGGTTAGGGCTGACCAGGCTATCAATGACTTTTTGAATTCTATTAGATAGAATTTTGGCCACAAATTTATAGAGGAGGTTACAGAGAGAGATTGGCCTGAAGTCATTCATAGAGATTGCACACTCCTTTTTGGGAATGAGACAGAGGAAGGTATGGTTGACTCCACTGATCTGGTTGGGTTTGAGAAGAAGCTCTGGATAGTAAGGATAAGGTCTTGACGGACAATGTTCCAGCAGGAGGAGAAGAAGCCCATATTGAAACCATCCGGGCCAGGAGCTTTATTAGCTTTGTGAGAGAGGATGGTCGACAGGATTTCCTGATCAGAAGGAATAGACTGAAGGGCTAGGGAGAAGATCATCTGGGACAAATTTATTGAGAAGAAGGTGAGGGATGGGAGGGAGGGACATAGAAGGGGGGAGGGAAGATGCCCTGGAAGTGAGAAACAACTTCAGCTTTAATGCCATCCGGTTGAGAATCTCAATGCCAGAGGAAGAGATGAGCTTAGGGATGGAGTTAACATTGTTTCTAGTCTTTAAGGATCTATGAAAGAAGGCAGTGTTAGAGTCACCTAGGTCCAGCCATTTTATGCGGGGCTTTCTGACAGAGAAAGCTTTCCTCTGGGGTAAGAAGAATGGAGAGCTCCGAAGCAATGGATTTCTCTTCGGAAGCAAGGGTGGGGTTAAGGAGATCAGTCTGGATTCTGGCTTGGATGGAGAGGAGCTTGTCATGGCAGGAGGAGACACGATAGGAGATGTTACCAAAAGTAGAAGAATTCCAAAGCTTGAGAGAGGCTTGAAACAGTTAAACACCTCGTTCTTATAATGCAATAAGTAAACCCAAGTAAGATGAGTATGGCAATCAATAAATCTAACAAACCATCTATAGCTAGAAATAGTAGCATGACGGGCAGGGCCCCAAACATCAGAGTGAATCACAGAATAAGGAACAATATTTCTATGATTAGAAATAATATAAACATTCCGTGTTTGTTTTGCTAAATGCAAGCATCACAAAAAACTGATGCGGATTACACTACTTAACTAAATCAAGAAATACATGGAGGGTCACTGTGAAGCCTGTATAGATCCACTATCCAGGTAATAGAGACCACCGCTTATTCTACCACTGCCAATCGTTGCCCCTATCACTAAGTCTTGAAACACAGTGAGTAGGAAAAAAAATGACTTTACTGTTGAGATCCTTAGTAATACTATTGATTGATAACAATTAGTAGAGATTTGAGAAACATACAAAACAAAAGAAAGGGATAGGGAGGAAGAGCATTGAATGGTACCCATCCTTGCAATCGGAGAGAGGGACCTGTCAGCAACTCGAACCTTTGTTTTACCTGAGGATGGATAGTATGTAAAATAGGTGTGTGAGCCAGTCGTGGCCCCATAGTCAATAATCCAAGTCTGATGGGAAACTGAAGCACTATGACCCACAAAAAATAGAACCTGATTGAGAGGAGGCAGAGGCAGCTGACAAAGAGGAAGTAGTAGCGGCAAAGGACCATCCCATCTGAGTCATCGTCCGACGAAGTATAACCATTTCATCAGTAGAGAATGAGGACCCTGTGGTACTAGGGCAGCCAGAGTCGCCTGTTGTCTCAGATTGATTAGCTTGAGTGCTCTTTCCACGGCTCTGATTATGCCCACGAGATTTGACTGGGCACCCATGGAGCTTCCAACAAGTCTTCCTAGTGTGACGCTCCTCACCACAGTAGTCACACTTGACAATTGGACTATATGTGGAGGAGGGAGTTGTGGTCTACGTACCAAAACTAGTAGATTGACCAATAGAACCCTAAGTAGAGATTAGGGCATAGCGATCCAAAGGAGTAGGCTTAAGCATCTTAGATCGACATTTCTCTTCTGCATGAATCAGAGAAAAAGCCTGCTCTAGGGTAGGAAAGGGATCATGATTTAGCAAATTGGTTCTAATCTAATCAAATTTCACATGCATACCTACAAGAAAATCATATACGTGGAGCTTTTCCTCATGCTTTTTAAAATGTACAACATTAGTATCACAAGTAGGTTGATAGGTCTCATAATAATCAATTTTGTTCCACATGCCTTGCAGGTTAAATAATAATGAAGACAATGAGCTCCTTTTGAGTATCCCTGTAAAGTTTCTTTCTCAGTTCAAAGCATTGGGCACTCTTGCCCACCTAAGAACAGGTTCCTTCACGAATTTCCAAATCTTGGCAGCCGAATCAAGAAACAAATATGCCCTACCAATAGAAAGGGACATAAAGTTGATAAAGTAGGATATTACCATAAAATTGGCAGCGTCCCATTTGTCCTGAGGAGAACCAGCAGGAGTGGGGCAATTGAAGTACCTGTGAGAACTCCGGCATAATCACGACTAGCAATAGATAGGTAGTAGGAACGAGACTAAATCAGATAGTGCTCCATCCAACTTGATGGAGCTAGTAGGGAAGGTAGGGTAGTCGCTATTAGGGGGATGACTCCCTTGCTCTTGGAGAACTGATGTCTCAGAGTCTTCAGACGCCATGAGTGCTGATCCCAATCGCAATCACATGGTAAGTAACTGTCTAGATCTAACCAAGCATAAAGATTTGGGAAAAGATAGGGTTCCAGATGACGTGAAACCCCTTGTGGGAAGAAACTCACCACCAAGGGAAGGTTCCTAGGGAATCCAAAACAAAGAAGTTCTCCTAGAAAAAGAGGAAAAGAATACTGTGGAAGAAGAGGGGAACCTATGGTCAAAATATGGGCCTCAAACCCATGGGTAGATTTGAAGAAATTCAAAATTCAAGAATTGGTCAAGAATAGACACTCTTAAAGATCTAACCAAAAAATGATGTAAGGGACCTTCGTTGGGCCCCAAATTACAATCGATTACCCCTCCTAAATACAACACCAATACTCTAGAATCTCATCTAAAATAACCAATGTATTGGGTCCCAAGAAAAGAATATTAGATTTGGTCGCATAGGTAATGAACCCCACACATATTGATATGGGTCCCAAAAAGAATAATAGATTTAAGAGTACCATACAGATTTTTTAGATTAATCGCTTAGTTTTATTTGGGTCACATATTGGGTCCCAAGAATCAAAGCTAACTCCAAACTTTGGGTAAAACCAATTAACTGATTGGAAATTAGGGACAACAACCCATCTAAAGAATCTATACCAAGAATCTTGAGGTACTATAACAGGGTAGTAAGCTATTCAAGAAACTACAAATAAATTTGAACACAAGGATGTTAACCAGTGGGAGGACGAATCTGTACATGAAGCGAGTAAAACAGAGTAATGAAGTAGGAACAAGAATGCACAATCAATCTTCCCTTTCCACAATCTCCCTTTGTCTCCTTCTCTCTTGGTTTTCCCTCTTTTTCTTTCTTTCTTTTCTCTCTCTAACTCTCTCTCAATAATCAAATTCGTGTACAATGTTTGACCCTCATATAAACTTATATAAAAGACTCAAAAATGGTCTTGGAGACTAAAAAGAAAAGGCCTAACCCAATCCTTAATCAATAGGACACCTAAATTGACTAGGAAACTGCAATAACAAAGGAAATAAACCCAAAACAGGATTGGAATTATAGATTTCTAATCTAGTCCAACTAAAACATTTAATAATAAGTAAAATAAAGAAATAAAGAAATAAAGACTCTTGCTTGACTAATCCCGTATTCCTAGCTTTTACCTATATTATAGGCCCATTACAAAGGAAACACTTGAAACTAAAGGCCTAACACATATATAACCTATCCCAAAGCTTATTTCTACTAAAATAAGCCCAAATAGATACTAAATCGGCTTCACCTCTCCTTATAGGATTTGAACCTCCAATCTCTCACCCACTCAAATCACAACCACTAGCCTAACACTTCAATTATTTATTATGTCCACAAATAAGATATAAATAAAGAACTAAAGCACTCTTTAATTTTTTAGGTACCTTATTCACCTATAAGCCATATTATATTCAGTTTTCTTTAGAATTAAACTCTACACATCAGGTTATTAAAAAAAAGTCACAAGAATTTATGAAATTTACCCTTATAGTGTAAAATTACAAAACTAACCTTGGACTGAAAACTTACTCTCATGTTTCTAATTTCTGGGGCATTACACTATGATTATCTATCGTCCAGTCTACCATGAAGTGGTTATTTTCCAGAATTGAAAAGATATCGATCAGCTCTATTGGGAGGATATTTCTTGATCAAGTGGGTCTCACAAATTGAAGACTCTGTTGCCAATATGTGGATGATTCCTACAACTGTTATAATTAGTTTTATGAAATAGGTTTCTATTGGGATTTGTTTTTGTTTGGTTTTATTAGTTGACTTATATGTAATCTGAAATTAGAAGCATAGTTAGGATTTAATTTTCTTGATAGATTAGGACTTTTAATGGGTTTTCTTTAAATATATTTGTAATAGCCATTAGCTAGGGATTATTGATAAAATGAGTATTTGAAGTTTTTCTTCATGAAACTGTGTGATTCTGTTGTTAGGTGAGATGGCTTGAGGGGTGAGAGGCCAGGGACAGAGTGAGAGACTCAGTCCAGTTATCGTATACCTATCTTCTATCTTCTATATTCTCTATTTCTGCTTTATTTTTCAATCGATCTCTGCGTGGATATCTGTTGGTTATCTGAAGACTATTCAAAGGAAGAAATCTGCTGCTGAACAAGTTGATCGTTCTCCTATTTTGTCCAACAATTGAATATCAATTTTTGGGGATCAATTCTACTCCAGAGGAAGGCTATTCAATTGGAAGATCTGAACCATCAGAGCACCTCAAAGTCTTTTCTAGAATTTTGAGATTTTAACCTATTTTCTACCATATCAGATTTGGTTATGATGGTTGCTTTGATTTGTTACTTAAATCTGAGATTTATTGATCTTGTTTAAGGTTCCAAGTAGTTAGAATATGTGGATTAGGAAGAACAATGAGAAGAGAGTGGAGAAGAAGAAGAAGTAGAAGAGGGAGAAGGAGAGGAGGTGATGGTATGGTGGAATTGATTGTTGTGAGTAAAATCTCACTAACATTAATATATTATTCAATAACATATTTACAGGAAATTGCACATACCTCCCTAAGGAGAGAAAAAGGGAAAAATAAATCAAAGTGACTAAACTACCCTTAGAACAACATAACTAGTATCTCTAACACTTCCCCTCAAGCTGGAGAATAAATGTCATACATTCCTAGCTTGGATAGCAGAGAACTAAACTGATGATGAAGAAGACCCTTTGTGAAGATACTAACCAGCTGATATCCAGTCCTCACAAAATGTGTACATATGTAACCAGAGTCAATTTTCTTTTTAATGAAGTGTCTGTCCACTTCCATGTGTTTTGTTCTGTCATGTTGCATAGGGTTGTGGGCTATACGTATGGCAGCCTTGTTGTCGCAATAAAGTCTCATAGGTGCCTTAGTATCAAATCCCAACTCTTGGACCACCCTTCTCAGCTAGAGAAGCTCACACACTCCATGAGCCATAGTTCTAAATTCTGCCTCTTGACTAGATTGAGCCACCACAGGTTGTTTCTTATTCCGTCATGTGACTAGGTTTCCACCTACAAAGGTACAATAGCCTAAGGTAGATGTCCTATCAGAGACCGAGCTGACCAATCTGCATCAATAAAGCTTTCAATCCTCATGTGGTTATACTTGGCAAAAAGTAGTCCTTTTCCTTGAGAGGACTTTATGTACCGGAGAATACGGTACACCGCATCCAAGTGCCCACTCTTGGGAGCATGCATAAACTGACTCACCACCCCCACTGCATAAGTAATGTCTGGACGAGTCAAGAGCAAATAAATAAGCTTCCCCACTAGCCTCTGATATTTCCTTGCATCAACAAGAGAAGGGCCAACATCTTTTCCCAGCTTATGATTCTGGTCAATAGGAGAACTTGCAGGTTTGCAGCTTAACATTCCCATTCCTTTCAATAGGTTTAGGATAAATTTCCTTTGGCATATATTTGTGCCCTTCTTGGATCTAGACACTTCAATCCCCAGGTTATACTTTAATGGTCCTAGATCCTTAATTTCAAACTGTTGGAATAAGTAGTTCTTTAGCATGGCTATCTCCGCTTTATCATCTCCAGTTACCGCAATGTCATCAACGTAGACAATCAAGGCTGTAATGGTGCCATTACTACGCTTAGTGAACAGGGGAAATAGCCATTCTGACCTGTCTGAACCTTTGAAACCAGGCTTTTGGAGATTGTTTAAGACCATACAGAGCCTTTTGGAGAAGACACACCTTTCCTGCAGCTGAAGGGTATTTAAACCCGGGAGGAGTTTGCATATACACCTCCTCTTCTAAGTCACCATGTAAGAAGGAATTCTTCACATCCAATTGATACAATGGCCAATCCTTATTCACTGCCAGAGGTAAAAGAACCCTTATGGTGTTATGCTTAGCCACATGAGCAAATGTCTCCTGATAGTCAATGTTATACATTTGACTGTGTCCTTTTGCCACTAGCCTTGCCTTGTACCTCTCAATAGTACCATCTGACCTGTACTTGATTGTGTGGACCCACCTGCATCCAACTGGAGTTCTCCCCCTTCGAAGGTCAACCAATTTCCAAGTACGATTTTTCTCTAGGGCCATCATTTCCTCAATCATGGCTTGCTTCCACTTAGGGTCAAACATAGCTTTAGAAACATTCTTGGGAATAGAAACAGATGAGAGAGCAATAGTAAATGCAACACCTGTAGGGGAGAGAGTCATAGGAAACAAACTGGGCTATAGGATTAGTACAAGCTCTCTTTCCCTTCCAAATAGCAATAAGAAGATCTAACTCTGATGAGGAAGGAAGGATATTACCTGACTGAGGAGGGTGGATCTGAGGAGTTAGTTTCAAAGAGGACTCTTGACAGTTCTTCTTGTTCCTCCTTGTGTACATAATGGCCAGACCTCTTGAATGATCACCAACATCACCAACATCAATAATAGCCACCTCTTTGTGTTTCCCAATGTCAAGCATAAAAGGAGAGATAGGCAATGGGGAAAGAAAAGGGATTTCATTAGTAGCCTTTTCACTTCTATTATTCTCCCCCTGAAAAAGATGCTGATAAGGTGCAAAAAAAAGGTGCAGACTCAAGAAGAAAACCGAGGAGACAAGGTGTCCAAGGGAGTTTTGGAGCCAAGAAGTTTTGTTAGCATACGGTTGATAAAAAAAGTAACAGTAAGGAGTGCATCAAACCAAAAAGTTTTAGGAACATGCATGCCAAAGAGAAGACTCCTACCGACTTCCAACACATGGCAGTTTTTCCTCTCAGCTACCCCATTTTGTTGGGGTGTGTCAATACAAGCTAGCTGATGGATAATGCCATTATCCATAAAGAAGTCTTGAAAGACCACCATACGTATACTCCCTCCTTGTCAGAATGAACAATTTTAATCCTGGTGTCAAACTGTGTACATATCATATGATAAAATTTTTTAAGGGCATCATACACATCACTCTTATGCTCTATCAGAACAGTCCATGTAGCATGGGAAAAATCATCAACAAATGAAATAAAGTAGCGAAAACCAAGTAAAGAAGTAGCATTTGAGGCCCCCAAACATCAGAGTGTACAATGTGAAAAGGAACAGTAGATCTATTACCATGATAAGGGTAAGAAAACCAACAATATTTGGCAAAAATATTTGGTTCACAATGAAAGACATGGGAATTTGGAAAAAAAGTAAATAAATGAGGTAACTGTTTACTCATAATAACAAAAGATGGATGTCCTAAACGTTGGTGCCACAATATCACAAAGTCCACAGAACTGCTATTAGTACGTCCACATACATATGACTGAGCTGTAGCCAAAAAAGGCGATTGAGGTTCAAGTAGGTAGAGCCCTTTCTCCTCACGCCCACTGCCAATAATCCTCTTTCTCACGAAATCTTGAAAGAGACAATGAGAAGGAAAAAAAAGTGACACAATAGTTCAGAGATTTTGTTAGGTGACTCACAGATAAGAGATTAGTGGCAAGGTTAAGAACATGAAGAACATAATCAAGTGGAATGGAAGATGTAATAGGAATGCTACCTTTAACAGAAATGGAGGAAAGGGTGCCATCGGCAACCTTGACCTTATCTCTATTGGAACAAATAGAGTACGTATCATAATAATGGGACGTACCAGTCATATGATCTGTAGCACTAGAAACAATAACCCAGTATGGAGCTATGGAAGGAGCAGATGACAAAACTTTTAAGGCTGAAACTGAGGAATCTGGCATTGTAAGCTAAGAAGATGATGGGCCTCCTAGTTGTGACATGACCCTATGGAATGCTGCAATATTTTAAAAAGGTCGGAAGATCGATTGAGGACATTGAAAAGGTTTTGGTGATGGATAAATTGTTTAAAGATGAATGAGAAACTACACTTGATCTGTTTATAGAGGACATCATTAAAGAGATAAATGAAGATTTTCCACTTGATGATGAAACACAAGCACCATCAGATATACAAGAGGATGATGATAGCTCCAATGATGGTGATATCAGGAGGACAAGGTCAGGTGTTGCATATAGTGTAACCTAACCAGAAAGTGATGATGATCAAACCAAAGATGGAGATGATGATGATGATAGTGGTGGTGGTGTTGGTGGTAATGGTGGAAGACAAACTTATGTACTGGTACATTTCATAGAAGAGGGTGCATTTACACATGCAACCTAAGATACTTATCATGGTGCTCACACACAACCAAAGTTTTATAGTCGGAGGGGTAGGCGTTCCCACAATCCAAGTGATAGTGATGTGTTGAGGAGTAGCATGGACTCAATGAGCATTAGTTTGTATCACGCTGGTGCCTCATCCAGACATGGACACCATGTATCTTTAGGTGCTTATTTGGGATATGGATATGGGCCTTATGCATGACCAACATTGGCCACTCTAGAGCAATACACAATATTCTACTATGAATGGGAGTCCCACTATAATAGATATTTCGGCTGGGGTAAATACTGTGCCTATGGTCGACAAGTGCACAACATTACTTAGTAGCTCCTATTCAAAAAGAAGCTCCTAGCTATGAATATGAACCAGCATGACATTCTTTATGGCACTCATCACAATGGCAATGACGGTGAGAATAGAAAAAACTGTAAGAAATCTCATCATTTTGAACAATTTCAACTGAATATACTTGTCTCTCAGTGCGATACCCTTCATTTTAGTGTTTATGCACAATACATGTTATATATAACTTTTTAAACTGTTTTTTGATGAAAAAAATGTATAAAGAAGTGTTCCCTATTCATTTATGTGCGTATCTTTAGCGCTCTGATACGTATCTTAACTTTGGCCGACCGATACGGCGACCGATACCAATACTTTAATCCTTGGCCGTGAGTACCTTCACTAGAAAAGGGAGTGCAGTGTGGAATTTCCAGGTCCAGTTGTGTGTCTTTGCTTTGGGAGTGACATGTCTTTCTTTTGGAGGTTTTTGGTTATTATCTCAATTGTAATTACATTTTCTTTCAGAAATTAATATATTTTTCTGTAGTTACCTTTTTTTTATTTGTTATTTGTTTTTGTTTTTTAAAGAGAAAAAGAAAGACCTCTGCTCAAGATCTTTTTTACATCAGTTTCCGCATCTCTAGATTATCGTTCTTGGATATCCTTCTGTATTTATTAGAAAATACTACTTTAATTATATTTTGAAATAATGATTTTTTACTTTCTACTCAATTTGAAACATTCTGCTGCTGCTGAAAAATCCTTTCCATCAACAATTGTCTTTCTAGATTATCATACAAGCATTTTGCTTGTGTTTATTAGAAAATAGTATTTTACATGCTTTTTGAAACAATACTTTTTGTGTTTTTTTTGTTCTTCATTTCATTTGACCCTTCTTTTTTGTACAGATTTCAGATATTGAAAATTTATTAGTGGCACCAATATCGAAGGCATCTGCCCGACAGAGGGCTGGTAGAGCTGGGAGAGTACGTCCTGGGAAATGTTATAGGTATTTAACATAAAACGGCAGGCTAAGTTACATTAGAAATGCTTTATGTTTTTAGAAGTGGCATCGAGTTATAGTAATTAACACATGCAAACTTGAGATGGTATTGGCATATTGCGCTAGTTCAACTTGATTTATTTTTATCTTCTTGCATATATTTTGCTAATGATGGTGTTAGAGATAAGGGGTAAAATTGTCATACCACAGGTTTTATGTTATGGTTTCATATGTTATGTTTTGTCTTGTGTTTAGATATATAGGGGCAGATTTGTCATTCTAATGTTTATGCTTTATTATATAAAAGATAAACTGCGCACAGTAGGTTATTTAATTCCAACCATGAGCCCTTTTGTTCTCTTCTTTCTCTCTCTTCTTCCTCCATTCTTTCTGCTTGTGTGATTGTTGTGGTTTTATGCTGTGGTGTTTTAACTTCGTATCAGAGCATTAAGATCCAGTATTCAGCATCATGATTCGAAATTTCGCGAATATTTCGGTTTCGACAACTGTCTAAACGAATTGCTTTGCAACAAAGGGAATGTACAAATTTCGGTTGAAATTTCTGTTTAATATTTTGTTTCACTCAAATTTCAGTAAAAACATTACTTTGTTTTGGTAATAAAACCACAGATTCGAACGAAATGGGTCGAAATTTTGACCCATTTCGCAAGTTTCGTCAACTGTGACAGGAAACCTTCCAAAACCTCACTCTGCGATTTATTTTCAAATCACTCTCGAACAAGCTTGGAACAAGTATTTGGGCAGTAGAGGAACACATTGGAAGCGACGATTTGTTGTGTTGTTGGAAGATTTGTGCAAGATTCAAAGTTGGAGATATATCACTTTTCTCATTGCAAAAAATACGGTAAATGATTGGTTGTTGGCCTTTAATTTTTATATTTTAAACATTGTAGCCTGATCTATGACTTTATGGTGCTGGAATTTATTTTCCGTTTTTTAAATATTTTTATTCATAAAAATTGGATTCCTGGCATCATATTTTTGGAATAAAAAAAGTTTTAATATTTAGTTTTTGAAGCTCAATTTTTATATATTCTAGACATCTTTGGCTTATTATGGCCTCAAAGACTCTTCCTCTTTAAATCCGAAATTAATTATTTTAATATCTGGATTTTCAAATTCATTGCCAAAATCCTAGCCAATAGGATCCAAAAGGTCATTGACTCCCTTGTTAGCCCAAACCAATCCGCCTTCATTGCTGGCAGAA
Source organism: Macadamia integrifolia (assembly GCF_013358625.1). Classification (NCBI taxonomy): domain Eukaryota; kingdom Viridiplantae; phylum Streptophyta; class Magnoliopsida; order Proteales; family Proteaceae; genus Macadamia; species Macadamia integrifolia. The sequence continues at coordinate 30,922,168 of NC_056561.1, read as the reverse complement.
ATATCTCTGACAACTTCCTCCTCTGTCATGAATTGTCCGCGGTTTCGACTGCAAGTCTCACTCCCCTGTTGCCCTTGTCCTCAAAATTGACATTCACAAAGCCTTTGCACGATCAGTTGGGACTTCATCTCCAAATTGATGACTCTCATGTACTTCCCTCCCTTCTTCGTCCATTGGATCTGCATTTGCATTTCAACCCCTCGCTTTCTGTCCTTGTGAATGGTAGTACGGCTGGGTACTTTCCCTCTGGCCGTGGTATTCGTCAGGGATACCCCCTATCCCCCTTCCTATTCTCCTTATCCCTGGAGGTTCTTTCCCGCTACATTCAATCCGTTACGGACCTCCATCTCATTTCTCCCATTCCCAAGTGTAAATCCCTCGCCCTCTCCCATTTGGCCTTCGCCGATGACATCATGATCTTCTCCAAGGCAAATGCCCGCCCCATCTTCACCACCATGGATTCCCTCCATTCCTTTGAATCTCTCTTGGGTCTCAGCACCAACCTCCTCAAATCCAACATGTTCCTCTCTGGCGTTCAGCCTGATGTCCAAGATACACTCCTCGGTATCTCTGGTATCCCGATTGGTCATCTTCTCGTTAAATACCTAGGCCTTCCCCTTATTTCTCTAGGTTGTCTTCTCATCACTACACCCCCTTACTCGATCAACTGAGGAAGAGACTCCAACTTTGGAAAGGCAAGCTCCTCTCCTTCGTTGACAGTCTCACTCTCATCAGATTGGTGCTCCAGTCCATGTACCTCTATTGGTCTGGTACCTTTATCCAACCTGTCTCCGTGATCAAGTCTTTGGAAAGACTTCTATGCTCCTTCCTATGGAAAAGTTCCGACTCCCCCAAGTTCCTCCACCCTCTTAGCTGGAAGAAGGGTTGCCTTCCCAAATCTAAGGGAGGTCTTGGAATTAGGATAATCAAAGATGCTAACTCTATTGGGATCCTCAAGCTAATCTGGAAAATTGTGTCCAAGCACAAAAGCATCTGGGTTGATTGGATCCATGCTGGGCTTCTTAAGCACAACTCTCTTTGGACTGCCTCGAACATTCCTGATGCCTCCTGGATCTGGCGCAAGATCCTTGATAATAGACCCATAGCCCTCTCTGCCATCCCCTTCACTATCGGCAATGGTTTGACCACTTCTCTTTGGCCCTTGGCACCCTGCCAGCATCCTTTCCCACTTGGTATTTCCCAGAACCATCTATTCCTCCGGCCTCCTTGCTAACGCTTTTATCTTCTCTATTCTTTCCCCCTCGGGTTGGTCCCCTCCCTCTTCCCAATCTCCCCTTCTTGATCTCTAGACCACCCTCCTGCCTCTTCCCCCTAGCCATCGAGGAAGAGAGGACAAATGCACTTGGCTTTCTTCCTCCTCGGGGATCTTCTCCTCTGCCTCTGCTTGGTCCCACATCCCTTCCTCCTCCCTCGTGGTGCCTTCGCACAAGTTGGTCTGGTTCAAAAGCCATATTCCTCGCCAAAGTTTCACCCTTTGGTGTTACCTTTCCAACTACCTCCCCACCCAATCCTTCCTTATTCATCGGTAGATCCCAGCCAACCCCTCTTGCTGTCTCTGCCCCCAGGGTGTTGAGGATATCCCTCACCTTCTCTTCTCCTGTCCTCTTTCTTCCTCCCTCTGGAATCTCATCCTCTCTAAGTGCTGGCCGGGTAGGAGAACCATCCTTCCCTTCTCTAGGGAGTGGATTTGGATGGACATGACCTTTTCGGGCCCTTCCATCTGTGATACTGTTGGAAAATTGGTTTTCTCTCCAACTATCAATTATCTTTGGATGGAGCGTAACATTCGTAGATGGTCCCCCAAATCTCGCTCCCAGGAGGAGATTTGGAAAACCATATCCTTTGATGTCACCTCCAAAATCCACTCCCTTCATGACCGTCCTGTCGCTTATTCCCGTAGAAATGTTCATATCATCTCCTCTTGGAACTTGAGGGTGAAAACCATCCCTCACTCGAAAGCCTCCTAGCTT
>NC_056561.1:30875090-30920078 GCF_013358625.1 Macadamia integrifolia | reverse complement strand
TTTATAATTTATGAGTGTATTGTGTTTGTATTTATAATTGAAGATGATGATTAGTCTCATTCCACGATTATTTTGATAAATTATGGTATTATTATTTTTTAGAAAATTTATTTTTATTTAAGAGAAAAATATGAGAGTTAGGGGAAAATTAGGAAATAATTATATGATTGTTTTAGAAGTTTTAAATGATGGAAAATAGCTAATAATATGTGCATTTTTTTATGTGACAATGAAAGAAGTAAGAAGATTCACAATGACTGATAGGTGAAGTGTAGGCATAGCATGGAGCCAGGGAAGCATGGAGTACCTATAGGGAATGAAAAAAATATTTTACAATGTAATTATTGTGGCAAGATAATAAATTCGAGGGGAGCCACTAGACTAAACTGGCATCTGGCTGTTGGCTACTTCTTACAAGGATGTAGCCAAATGCCTCAGGGTCCCTAGTAGGGTACAAAAGGCCATAGCTACCCCCATGAAGGGGCGAAGGCAGAGAAAGTTGGAAAAGCAAAGGGCAACAATGGAGTTTGATGAGGCTGTGTCAAAGAGACACCTGCCAACAGGAATTGACTTTGATGATTCTGATAGTGATTATATGGCTGCCGATGTGAAGACATGCAAAGAGGAGATAAATACGACAGGCTAGGGCAGCGAGCCGAGTAACACATCAGATGGAGCGTGTTAGGGCTGCAGAGTTGGGGGAAGAAGCTAGTTCCTCTGGCTCTGGAGCAGCTGCACCAGAGGTAGGGGATATGAGGAAGAAGCAGCGGCAAAGGGAGTTGCCTTTCTGAAGGTCATGGAGTATAAGGGAAGCCCCACCACCAGCACCAGATGATGATGACGATGATCCCATTGTGGTCCTTCAGTCAGATCCTACCATTTTTAGGACTTAGGATGATAGACAGAGAAAGCTAAAGCATGTTTGGTCTGATTGGAAAGGTAAAGTGGCAATGCCATCTCAAATTTTTTCTTCTATCATAGTATCCCAGTTAATGCTATTGAGGGATCATACTACCAGAGCATGCTCGACATTGGAAAGGCTGGCCTAGGAATGAAGGGGCCTAGTGCATATGAATTGATGAATGTTTATTTCCCCCAAGAAAAGGAGGTGCTTTAGGAGTACATTGATACATAGAGGGGAACATGGGAGAGCTATGGAGTGACTATGATGTATGATGGCTGGATTGGACCCACTAGGCAGTCCATCATCAACTTCATATTCTATTGTGATGGTAGGACTATTTTCATGATTTTGGTGGGTGCATTGAAGGAGAAGGATGCAAAGTATATCTATAAGTTCATTAAGTTGTTGAAAGATACAATGGTGGTTGTACAAAACATTGTTTAAGTGGTGACAAATAATGGGTGCAACTTTAAGAAGGCTGTGAGGGATTGATGAACAAGTACCATCTTTTTTGGACATCATGTGCAGCCATTGCAATGACCTCACGGTGAAGCACATGGGGAGGATATCTATAGTAACAAGTTTGGTCGAAAGGGCTAGACATGTTGCCACATTTGTCTACAACCATTTATATGCTTTACAGATGCCAAGGGAGAAGTGCGGTGGAGATTTGGTGAGGCTTGGCATTACTTGATTTGCCACCAACTACATTGCATTGAAGAGCTTTAAGGCGTTAATGGCTGGTCTAAGTCCATGTTTGTTTCAGAGGATTGGTTCAGTTAGAGGGAGTCGGGGTTGCCACAGGGTAAGTAGCATAGGCGACCTTATCTAGTGACTATTTCTGGCAGGACCTGAAGGTCATTCTTAGACTAGAGGCTCTTTAAACCATGACTAGAGCCAGTAATAAAGGTATTGAGGATGGTCGATTCTGAGAAGAAGCTTACATTGCCAAACCTGCTTGCAGCCATGGAGATGATGAAGGACTATGTGTGAATAGCACTACCACGGGGTGCGAGGATGTGCCTGAAGATAGTTGAAGATCGATGGGAGAAGCACTTGATTCGTCCACTATTTGGGGCTAGTGAGTTTTATATTTTTATCTTATGGTACGTAAGTTAATTTACATTAAGCATTGATAAGTTCTTTATATCATTCCCAAACATTATCTCAATCCCATTTAGCAATGCAATCATTGACTGCCCAAGGGAATAGCTCAGTTGGCAAAGGTCAACCACCTCACAATTAAGAGGTCATGAATTCAACTCTCTTCGAGGCCTACCTGTCTGAAAAAAGAAAAGAAGAAAAAAGAAAAATGAATCAACTTGGGATAGATGAATCACTGATAGATGAAGTGAAAGATCTGGTGGCCGAGTTGGAGCCAAATCCAACTATACAGCTCAAGTGTAATAATGAGATGAGACTCGTAGTTTATTAAGTATTTATAAGGAATGTAATTAATCGATTTCGTATTAATGTGAATGCTACCAATGTTTGATATGATTATAGATAAAAGACAAACAATGTTCTTGGGAATTTTGGTCATGTAGTAGCAAAGTCTGATCAAGAAACCATAGCTCCTGGTAGGCCCACTGTATTCTTTGTCATTTTCTCTCCATTCAATCCATATTCATATGTTATATGTACCAAGTACAATCACTTAACACGAATATTCTTGTTGCCTTAATGTAGTTGAATTGTGGGTGCTCTTTGGTTGTGATGCATTTAACTTGGAAAGATTGCAATTAAGGTAATCTCCCAGAAATGTTTTGCCTCCAGATGCTGGTGCAACTGGAGTACAATCTCACTTATTCACTCCAAGAGGTGGAACCAATTAGGTCACACATGGTTGGAGTAGGTGGTGTATGTGCATTATAACATGAGGCTAAAGATGCAACACATACCCTAGTTGTGCATGATCAAGAAACTAGGGTTCTAAACAGAAACAACATATCTTTCTGTACACCGAAAGAGAGGGAAAACCAACTGCACTCAAAACAAGAATGGAAAGGGAACCCTAGCCCCTAGGTACTGAAATCAATGCTATGATACCATGTGACAGTAATAGAACTTGAATCAGTACCTGGATGTAAGGAAGAGAAAAGAGAAGAGAAGACGAGAGAATGGAGAGAAGAGACACTGCCCGGGGTTTGAATGGGTGGGGGGGTTTATTTATGTTGACAACTAATTACAATCAAGGAATGGGTTCACAACTAAAGACTATGATTTAAGTGTACTTTATACTTCTAAGGGTGGGAATAAGAAATAACATTGCAATTATACCCCCATGGAACTGACACATCTTAATCCTAACATAATAAATTTGTGCAAGAAAACATGGTAATGCACTGCTAATCCCTAAGCCCTAACCAGGGAATTCCAATGGAAGATTAGTTTACGATAGGATTGCAGGTATAAGGATGAGGACCAGATTAAGAGAAAATTGAATACTCAACCAAAACAAATTTGATATGATAAAATTCTGGTAGATTTCTCTAATCAATCAGTATAACAGGTCTGCAAAAGATGATCTAAATCTGACAGGCAGATTCAGAGATGTAGAGTAATCCTATTGGGAGTAGGAAAGTTGGAAAGGTGCAGAATTCAATGGGCAGGTCTATTGGGTTTCAGATCAGAATATAATGTAATAACAATCAGATAAATATTAACTCGAGACCAGAAAACAGTGAAAAAACAGGTTTCAGAAATCAGAATTGGAGAATTTTAGTATGAGAAGGATTTCTGAAATTGACTTATAATGCTTGTTTCGAAATCATAAACCATATTCATATTAGAATAGCAATTTGGAACTTGATCTAGAAAATGAGGACGGAAAAACTGAGATCTAGAAGAACTATAATAGTAGTAGGATTTATAGTCTCGATTGGAAAGATACAATTTTGAAACCAGAACTGTAACTAGAACTTGAAACAAAAATTAAGAATAGCAAACAGAAGGAGAATAGAGATAAATTTCAGGATCTAATTTCTAATGAATGGAGAAGCAAAGGAATCAGGTTGTGGATACCAATCCCATATGCCAAGCTCAATATCTCCAAATTTTTTAAAAATACTTAAATTCTTTACTGAAATCATTCCAATTAAAGGGGAGGGGGGATATTCCATATATAATTTGTCACACCCTGCCTCCAATAGGCAAAGGCATGCGGCACTGGACATCTCACCGTATCCAGTCAGCCTGTTTCTCCAGGATCTAGACTAGGGCAGATCATAACACCACAATTACACTACGAAAGATCAGAGTTTATATACATGCACAGTCCAACAAAAAAAAAAAAAAAAATATCTTACATAAGCTCCAGTGCCAACAAAGTGATAATATATATTTGCAATTATTCAGATGAGAGTTACATACCTTACAAAAAGAGAACATTCATAGTTTACAGTATCTCAGTAGTAGATTATATACATTAGAGTATGCATCAACAGGAATATATACATAAAAAGATATAGGAATAGTCCATCCTACTCCTCAGAAGAACTGGCTTCCATAGGCACAGTCGTCACATTCACAGGCGGGTCCGTGATCATCTTCTGGAATATGGGCCATGTGATCCATGGCCATTGTCTCATAATCAATGCCGAGAGTCGGCAGAATACCGCCTTCGTCATCTATAAGGTCAAAGGAAAGGGGGTGAGCACTGGTAATGCTCAGTGAGGGGTGGGGGAGAACAAGCACACATCCATATGTAATGCATGCTCCACACATAGAGAATGATGCTCATGAGTCCATTTAATTAACTATATAAAATTCCTAATCCATTACTAGGTCTTATCACCTATAGGTATAAGTGCTACCAACGTAGGTGGCATACCCTACCCTGTACGTTGGGCCTCAGATATACAAGCTATGACGCAGGCAGGAGCCAGCCAGTGCCGGTACGGGTCTCGGGTGGCACCGGCTAACCCCTAAAAGGTAACCCCATATCATAAATATATTCACAGGCATACAGTACGTTGTATCCTGTCTCAGATCCATAACTGATACCACACATCTCATCACAAGTGCACTGCTGATCAGGCAGCCACATAATTCGGATTAGTCCGTATCTAACCCCCTACGGACAAGGGGTGTAGCACTTGGGGTTGTGATACCTAACCCAACATTCTAAATGATGCACAACCAATCATTGCAATCACACATACAAACATGGGCACCTGCACGTGACCCATCTCACTTGTCTTACCTTTCTCATTTCCATTCCATTCCATTCCATTCCATCACAATAGTACCATCAAAGAATAAATGCAGGTAAATGTAAATGCACATACAAGCAATTTAATGCATAAACAATATTAAACACACCAAAAGAATGGGGGGTTGTGAAGGGCACCCACTCACCTTGGTGTCCAATCTCCTGAAAAGCTCACTTCTTTGGTTCAATTAAGTGCTTCTACTGCAACTTATTTCCTATTTCACAAGATATTCCAAATCATTATTCATAAAATAAATTTCTATAATTCTACCCCACTCTGCCTAAGTATATTATCCCTATTTCCTTTTTTAATTGGGCATTTGTCTGTTATTCGTTGTACAATCCGGGCAACTCTTCCCATTGATCAGGTTACCTAAAAGGGGAAAGCACTTGTGGGCCCAACATTTGGTCAGGGAATTCTACACACACTGGCAGTCCCCTCAGGATTACAGAACCCAAATACTGCCCTCTATTTCCCTTAGGGTCCATTTCTATTGGAATATTGTGTCTACTGGTCCCAATGCTGGGTTTAGGGCTTACAAACCATCTATAACTGGGATTTGGCCTCTGGAATCCCAACCGGTAGGTTGGCTGGGCAGCAATCAGCCGGCCGATCGGGACTCACCGGTTCATCCTTTTTTTTTTCTTCTGTAGAATTCAATTCTGCCTCTGCTGATCTGCACACAGATGTGTTTTAAATTGGGTTTGACCCGCTTCCATAATTCTGTTGCATTCAAGAGGTCAATATAGAATATATTGAATTCCAATTTGACCCATTTCTGAGTTCAAACTGTTCAACTCTTAAGCTGTATATTCAGTTTTACAAAAATTCAGGGCTTATCATAAATAGAGGAAATTTCTTTGGAACTGAACCAATTACATAAGTTAATCATTTAATTAGGGATGGAATACAGATGTTTTAAATCATAGATTTGGTATTCCATCTCTGACTAAACTTGTAATAGAAATTTTAAAAAAATAATTCATTGAACCCTTACTAAATTCCACATCCAACTTAAATAAAATTTTGTTCTTAGGGATTTGACGGAATTTCCACCAAATCAACCCTATTCCAACCCTTATTGCATATTCCCTATTGAAATAAAATTTTGTTCTTAGGGATTTGACAGAATTTCCACCAAATCAACTCTATTCTAACCCTTATTGCATAATCCCTACTGAATAAGAAGTAGTCCTATGTTCTAGGGTTTAGCAGGGATAGGGTTTTTACCAATTAGGTCCCCAATAGCCCATATAAATTAGGGCTTTCTTTACTGGGCAGCTATTCTAGTTACAGGGATTCCCTGACAGTAAACAATTGGGTAAAAACCCTAACCCTAGCTGCCCAATCTACATGAAATTACCTAATTAACCCTGCTGCAGTAGTAAGTTCACTAACCTGGGTGCAGAGTTGATCTAGGAGCAGCCTGAGGTGAGTGAGTTCCCTCCTCACTTTTCTTTCCTTCTTCTTCTCCTTTCTTTCTTCTTCTCCTTCTTGTTACAGCAGCCAACGAAAATAAGGGTTGCTTCTCAGCCCTTAATCCCTTATATATAAGGCAGCCCCAAGGATCTGTTTGGCTGGCCCTCTTAAATTGTTTCTAAGGTCTGTTTGGCTGCCCTCTTAAGTCATTATAGCTAAGGTTTGTTTGGCTGCCCTCTTTTATTTCCATATAAATTACATATATGTATGTATGTATGTATAATGGGAATGTTGCACAGCAGAGGTGGGCTCCAGAATGCAAAAACCCAAAAATTACATTATGTTAGGCAAAATTGGCTGGCTGGTTTTGGACCTACTGATTTGGGTGCGATCATACTAGCACAGCTGCATCGAATCCCATCCAAACTCCGTAGTTAAGCGTGCTTGAGTGAGAGTAGTATTAGGATGGGTGCCCCCCTGGGAAGCTTTTATGTTGCACTCCCTCTTTTATTTTATTTTTTATACTTAGTCTTATAATTAACTTCACCTCTTTGTCCACACCTCCTGATGAGGTCCCCAATGATATTGGCAGGCTGAACAGGAGCAGGTGGGGTCTCTTCTGCCTTCTTGGCACTCCACAGTTGCCAACGATGCCATCATTGGCTTCCTCTGCTCTTTCTTCTTACCTGTCCACAAGTAGGGGTATAAATATCAGATTAGGGTGTTACATAATTACCTTCTAAAATTCCTAAATTGGCTCATAAAAGGATTCCTAACCAAACACTTGACTACTAATCCTGTGTACTAACTTATCCTCCTCTTTATGGGCTTATAAATTAAACTCAGTTACGATGAAACCCAAGAAGATAAAAAGTACCGTCCTCGAACCTTGGAATCCCCCTGCCTGTCCTCCTTCTGGTGGCCACATCTATTGGCTCCTCCCCTACAACGTCCCCTCTCTCAGCCCCCTTCCCTCCTCTCCCCCTCATTCCCCTCCTCCTAGCCTTGTCACCAAACCTTGGAATGCTCTTTTTCAGTCTGCACCCTTCCCCTCCAAAAAGGGATTACCCCTTCACTTTGTCCCTTCCATGATCGAAGAAAAAGTAGGTTTCTACCCTGCAAGACTCCTGGCTTCTGTAATCTCCAAGTGGAGCAACTATATTGTGGGTCACTTCTAATGAAGTCATCCTCCTTTTTCAATCGTCAATTCTTCTCTTATCAAGCAATGGAGACTTTTGGGTACTATGGATACTTATCTCCTTGATAATTGCATCATCCTCTTCAACCTCTCTGACAAAAATGACAAATTGTGAGCTCTTGAAGGCAGCCTTGGCAAGTGGGTGAGATGACCATCATTTTTTTTCCGGCATTGGCCTATTACACAAAGTAGACTTTTGCTTTATTCCCCTTTGGTTGCCCTCCCTAATCTTTTGCTTTGTTACTGGTGTGACCAAGGGTTTAACATTATTGGCTCAGTGATCGGAACTCTTCTCTACTTTGATGAAAGAACGAAAAAGAAATATCGTCTAGCTTTTGCGAGAATTTGGGGTTGACGTTTCTGCTGAGTTTCTGCCTCCATCTTCTGTGACTGTGATATAGATGATGAGGGCTACTCTTTTAACCAAGAAGTTTTCTTCGAATGAATGCCACCTCACTGCACAATGTGCAAAGTATTTAGTCACCCCTCCATTGCTTAGAGCTGCAAGCCTCGCCTCCTTTAGAGCTTATGGACTTCCCTGGTGATGATCTTGTGACCATAATCGATGTTGAAGACCCTTCTACCTCTGCTCCATCTATCATTGAACCCCTTTATCGCAATACCAATTATCCCTCCTAAGAACATCACCACTGTCTCTTGTGACCTTAGTCATGGTCGATGATGGAGCAGACATAGGAGCTCTCTCTTGACTCAGACCCCAATTTCGAGTTCCCCCTGTGGACACCCGAAAGTTGTAGACATCAGTCCTTCGATCTCTCCGCTTCCAACCACTGGGAAAAATTGGTTTGCCGTTCTTTGGTCTCCGAGTCCCAATATTGATGGTGACAACCCTCTCCTCCCTGCACCTGCCATCTACTACCATCTCAACCCATCAGGTCGCCTCTATTCTCATAAATCATGCCGCTTCTGTTACTTCCTCCTTGCCTCAACCCTCGACCATGCCTAAGACAAATCCCACTTGACTTAATCCTACCTATCTCATTGGGATATCTATACTCCTTCCCCTCATCATCTTCTCCCCATTCTACCCCTCCCACCTCAGTTGTGGGCCCCCAACCTATGCAGAATTGTTTCCCTCCATCCCTTTGCCCCTTCACACCCATTAACTCCCTCGGCTTACTCCCCCATCCCCACCAGCTCGGCCCACACTCTTCAGCCCATCATCTCAACACACTTTCCTCACCACAGCATCTCGAGCCGTCAACCCTCCCATCCCTCTTTAATCCACAACTTGGCCCATCAACCTCATCCAACCTAAAGACCTTATTTGGCCCAACCCACCACCTTATCTCTTCACCCACTCCCTTTGGTTCCCCCCCTTCTTAGGCCTCCACTCAACCTGAGATCATAGTTATTAAGGCGCTTGTGAGGCGACACCTAGGTGCTGACACGGCTCAAAGGGTCTAAGGCAGTAGGGCGCCTTAGAGACAACACATAAGGCGGTTGCCTTATGTGGTAAGGCACTATAAGCCGATGCCTTATACGCCTTACGACACCTTTTACCCAAGGAGATCGCCTTATGTGCATTTTAGAATTTATAATTATTTTAAACTATTTTAGATAGATTCCAAATATTAATTTGTGATTGGCATGTGTATAGCCTTGAAGGCACTTGAGATGCATGGGATCAAGGCTACTAACAACTTAAGTACTCAACCAAAAAAAACAAAACACGATTCACTCTGAAAGGGTTTTAAGTCAAGGGTTTACAAGGAACTGAAGAAGAATAGCCAGGCGACCTTCCTTCTTCGATCTTGCTCTGGCAGTGACTGTTCTTCTCCGACAGTGGTGAGGGTTACTCGGCCGAGATACCCTCTCCCCTCCCCCATTACTCGATTTAGCCCCTTGACGCTCTCTCGGGTCCTCCTCTTGATAGCTCCATCCTTAGGGCTTTTGTGACCCTCCTGGTCTCCTCTTCTCCACCAAACATCGACCATCAGGGTTCCCCCTGCTCCGACTCATTCGCCTTGGGCTCCATATTGTCACTCTGTCATTGCCTCTGATCCTTCCGTTAACTCCTTAGACTCCCATAAGGCTCTGATCATCTTCCAAGCCATCTCGACTGTCAACTAAACATCACAAGAAGCTGTCGCTGACCCTCCATCTTCCTAGGCCTCCCATTAGGCTCCGCACGCCCTTACTCCATAGAGATCGACGACCCCAGCTCGACCCCTTGTAGTTCCATATTTCTCCATTGCAACACTCTGCCTCTAGCTTTGTTACGACTGCTGGCTCTCCTAGCCGTCAATACTTTAGTGATCAAGTCTCCGTCTTAGTGTGCAGCCTTGCTCCCCTAAACATCTAGTAGCTTCCTGTGCATCCCAGAGCCACTAGAAGTTCCTCCACAACTTATCGCCAAAATTCCCTACATCGGATTCCCACAGCGTAACAACTCTCCTCCAACAACCAATCACCCTCCATCTAAGCTTATAGAAGGTGGCCCCATAGTTCATGAACTTGTTTCGTTTTGGTGTTTTGGTGGTTTTGAAACCACCAGAATTCAAAAATTTCTCCGAAACAATGTACTTCTTCCATGTGTTTTGCTTGGCTATTTTTGGGGCTAATGATCGAAATTAGCGAAACAAATGAAACGAAATGACTAGGATGACCAAAATTTTGACGAAATAGTGCATTTTTAGGCTAAAATGACCGAAATTTTGGCAAAATAACCGAAATATTACCTAAATTGTGCCTTTTTGTGTTTCATATGCAATTTCATTTCAGTAAAAGGAAAAACCGAAATATTGCTGAGTGTTTGAATCATAGGCGGCACAGATCTGCCTATCAGGTTTGTTCTTCTCACTCCTCTGAGCCTTTGTTGTCACCGTCTTCCTATTGATCCCCTTGTCTATTTTGAATGCTTGTGGGATCAGTTCCTTAGCCAAGTAAGCTTCCATTCGTTCCCATCTCAAATCCAATCATTCAGTTCTTTGTTGGCTCTTAGAAACAATATATCCTGAATCCAATGCTACTCACGTGGCCACATCCATCACCCCTTCTTGGTCCTTTCCTTACCAACTGCTCCTGTCCCAATGGCCGTATCTTGGTTCTTTGGAACCCCTCCAAGCTTCATGTCTCTGCCATCTCCACCTCCTCTCAATGTATCCACCTCTCCATCTTCGACCCTAATGGTGCCATTAGGCTATTCTTTTTAGTTGTTTGTGGCCTCAATAGGGATCCTAACAGACTTCACCTTTGGGACAACCTTCACTCATTTTCCTCCCAAACTTACTCCCTTCCTTGGGGCATAGGAGCAGACTGCAATGTAGTCATATTTGCCCATGCAAAGCAGGGAGGATCCTCTATTAATCCATCATCTCTTGATGCCTTCAACTGTTGTTTGGAAGACATCTATTTGAATAACCTGCATTGGTCTATGATTAAGTTCACTTAGCATAATTGGAGAAGTGGCAATGAAAAAATTGCTTGCAAGCTTGACATGCCCTTGTCAACAAAGTTTGGATGGCCTCCTTCCCTTCATTTCATGCCACCTTCGACCTCCCCGGTGGACTATTAAGAGTTAGGGTTGGTTTGCTTTGTTTCCTTTATATGGTAGTTTCTATTTTCCTATAGATTAGTTGTAACCGATGGACAATGGCTACAAAGATTTTTGAAACAGTTCAATAGAGAATTGGTTTTGTGCTCTGTGAGAGTGTGTGCTTCCCTTCCCCTTTCTACGTTGATCTTCCCCTTATTCTCTAACTTGCCCTCCATCAGCATCTTTAGTTAGTGATTGACTCCCTAGTCAGTCTTAACTAGTCTGCTTTCATCGTGGGCAAAAGCGTATATCATCATTTGCTATGAGATTTTTAGAGGATTTGACAGGAAATCGCACTCCCTTTCCGCCCTCCTTAAAATTTACGTCCAGAAAGCTTTTGACTCAATTAAATTGGATTTTATTTCCAAGAATTAGCTTGTGATGTACTTCCCTCCATTCTTTGTCAACTGGATTCACTCCTGCGTTTCCTCTTTAAAATTCTCTATTCTTGTTAGTGGTAGCCAGGTCGGCTTCTTCGCCTCCTCTACGGGTATCTTCCGAGGCTGTCCCCTCTTTCTCTCTTGCTATTCTCCCTTGCCCTTAAGTCTTCTTCAGATCCATCCTATCCTCCACTAATCACCTCCTCATCTCCCCCATCCCCAAATGCACAGCCCTCAAACTAACTCACCTTGCTTTTGCTGATGATCTAATGATCTCCACAACAAAACCTTCTCTCCATCAGAGAACATTATATTCTCCCTCCACCTCTATGAATCCTTGTCTACCCTCTGCATGAATCACCTCGAATATCGACTTTTTCTCTCTCTAGTCTCTGAATCTTCTAAAGCCCACTTCCTTCATCTGACTAACTTTTCCTTTGGTTCCCTTCGAGTTAACTTTTTAGGCTCATAATTGTTCCCCTATGCTTGACTACGTCAGGAAAATGCCCTATCTTTGGAAAGACAAGCTCCTCTCCTATGCTCACCATTGAGAATTCATCAGGTTTGTACTCCAACTTACCACATCTACTGGTGTGGTATTTTCTAGCTTCCCAAATCCATAGAGAGTGGATATGGATTGATATGACTTTTATTGGTAATTTTATTTGTGACATTGCTGCGGATGGAGCGTAATCTTTGTAGATGGACTTCCAGCTCTAGATCCTTTGATTTGTTTTGGAAAGCTATCTTTGATTTTAGCTCCAAGTTGGCCTTGTTCCCCCTTTGCCATCACCCTATAAGGGATTCCTCAAGGAGAAAAAGCTCATTGTTGTTTCTTTGGGTCTCCCCCCTTCCTTTTCAAACCCCCGAGTCTAAAGCCGCTTGGTGTTTCAACCCAGTCCAACAATGCACTTCTCGGATCGAGAAAGCAGAACTGCTTGATGTTGCATATTCGAACTCATTAAAGCCCCGAATTAGGTGTTTGGCAATTTTTCTTTTTTGTATTTGTTTGCTCCCCCTTTTGGAGCTTGTATATTCCCCCCTCCCCCAGTTTCTTTCTTCCCTATTTGGTAATGAATTCCCTGATCACCAAAAAAAAAAAAAAAAAACTCAAACCTATAATATAACTATCCAAAACTTGTTTTCAGCCAATTGGATTGCCACTGGCACTTTATGGGCCTCCCAAACTTGTGCCTAGGCCTCCATACGGAATGACATTGATTCAACCACTCCAATGCGACTACATCACATGATTTTCACATTTAAAGAAGAATAAAGAAACTAGGATCCCATTCCAACCTCTGTTGTCTTCTTGAAACTCGGGTTCTTGTGGCTAACGCCCCTCAAATTGCTTCCTCCATTGTCTCTTCCTGGCCCTTCATTTCCAACTACCTCCATAGCTCCAATGGTAGAATTTAGATTCTTTGGGATCTTTCTTCTCTTTCGCATCTCTGCCCACTCCTCTTCTGCTTAAGCCATCCATCTCTCCATCTCCCATCCCCCATCCTTCTGGTTCCCTCTTTTGCTTCATATCCGTCATCTATGCTCACAACCTTGCCTCCCTTAGGCTTCCCCTCAGGTCTGACCTGCTCTCTTTTGCCCCCTCTACGAGCTCTAGCCCCTGGGGAATTACGAGAGACTTCAAATTTATCCATTTTAGTCACAAGAAACATGGGGTAACCCCATTGATACCTAGGTTGTTGACTTCTTTAATGACTATATTGATGACCTTAAACTCACTGATCTCAGATGGTCGAGTGTCAAACCTCTTGGCACAACAGAAGATCTGGCAACCTTCGTGTTGCCTACAAGCTTGATAGGGACCTTGTCAATGAAGCATGGCTTGATTACTTCCCATCCTCCCATGTTTGCATTGATCTCCTAAGGATCTCTGATCATAGCCCTATCTCCATTCTTGTCTTACCCTTCAGCTCCTTTGGCCCAAGCCACTCAAGTTCTTTGATATATGGTCTTCACACTTAGATTTTCTCCCAATTGTCCAAAGTGTTTGGTGCATTCCTATTCCCCACTCCTCTCTTCTCATTGCATTCGCCAAAAAGCTAAAAAATGTCAATGCTGCTCTTAAGCTCTGGAACTCTACCACCTTTGGAAACATCTCCTTCCATGTCTCCTCTTGTTGTGACAAGCTCCACTCCATCAAATCCAGAATCCAATCCGATCTCCTTAACCTTAAGCTTGCCACGGAGGAAAAAACCATTACTTCTGACCTCTCCTTGCTTCTGGGCTCGGGCTCGGGCTCAAGAAGAAAGGTTTCTCCGCTAGAAAGCTCGTATCAAATGGCTTGACCTCGGTGGCTCTAATTCTACCTATTTTCACCGTTCTCTTAATTCCAGAATCAATGCCAATACCATCCCCAAACTCATTTCCTCCTCCGAAAATGAGATCATTAATCTTGAGGACATCAAATATGAAGTTGTCTCTTTTTTCCATGGTATTTTTCTCTTGCCCCCTCTCCTCCTCCCCCTCCTATCCCTCACCTCCTTAACAAATTTGTCCCAAACGAGCTCCTCCCTTCCATTTATTCCATTCTCTTTGAGGATGAAATCCTCTCGGCTACCCTTTCCATAAAGCCAATAAATCCCCTGGCCCAGACGGCTTTAGATGAGATTCTTCTCCTCCAGACGGAGCATCATTTGCAATGACCTCATTCTTGCAGTCCAGAGTTTTTTCTTTAACCCTAATCAGATTAACGGAATCAATCGTACATTTCTGTGCCTTATCCCAAAAAAGAGGGTGCAAATTCCATAAATGATTTCAGACCCATTTCTCTCTGCAATCTTCTGTACAAGTTCATCGCCAAAATCCTCACCAATAGGATTTGAAAGTCATTAACTCTCTTGTGAGCCCTAATCAATCCGTATTCGTTGCTGGAAGGAGAATCGCAGATGATATCATCCTTTACCACGAGATTGTTCGAGGTTTTGACCGTAAATCCCACTCTTCTACTGCCCTCCTCCGAATTGGCATTCACAAGGCATTCGACACATTAAACTGGGATTTCATCTCTAGAGTTCTGCTCCACATGTCCTTCCCTACCTCCTTTGTCCACTGGGTCCACTCTTGCATTTCCTTCCCCTGTTTCTCTGTCTTAGTCAACGGAATCCCGATAGGCTACTTCCTTTCTGGTCGTGGATCCTTGTAGGATGCCTCCTATCCCCTTTTCTCTTCTCCCTATCCCAAGAAGTTCTGTCTCGTTCCATTCAATCTGCTATCGGCCTCATCTCATCTGTCCTATCCCGAAATGCATATCCCTTCTGCTCTCTCATCTGTCTTTTGCCGATGACGTCATGATCTTCTCTAAGGCTGACTCCCCTCTCCATCTCTACTATCATGTCCTCCCTTTCTTTTGAAAGTCTCTCGGGTCTCAGTATCAACCTCCTCAAGTGGAGTCTTTTCCTCTCTGGTGTTTCTGCAGAGTCTCAAGCCCATCTCCTTGGGATCACGGGATTCTCC
The DNA here is from genome assembly GCF_013358625.1 of Macadamia integrifolia. NCBI lineage: Eukaryota > Viridiplantae > Streptophyta > Magnoliopsida > Proteales > Proteaceae > Macadamia > Macadamia integrifolia. The sequence continues at coordinate 30,904,930 of NC_056561.1, read as the reverse complement.
TTGGTCTCCTTGCCTGTCAAATATCTTTGTCTCCCTTTCATCTCCTCTAAGTTTTCTTCCCACCATTACTCCCCAATGCTTGACCTTCTAAGAAAGAGGCTTCAGCTTTGGAAAGGTGAGCTCCTCTCCTATGCCGGTCATCTCACCCTCATCAGATCGGTTCTCCAGTCCATGTACCTTTACTGGTCTAGCATTTTTGTCCTCCCTATCTCCATAATCAAGTCCATTGAAGGACAATTCTGTTCCTTCCTCTGGAAGGGTTCTGATTCCTCTAAATTTCTCCGGCCCCTCTATTGAGAAAAGGTCTGCCTCCCTAAGGCTGAAGGAGGTCTGGGACTCAGAAGAATCAAAGATGTCAACTATGTGGGTATCTTTAAGCTCATATGGAAAATTGTTTCTAAGCAGAGAAGTATCTTGGTCGATTGGATCCATTCCTCCCCGCTTAAACACAACTTTCTCTGGACGGTCCCTAGCCCTCCTGATGCTTCTTGAATCTGGAGAAAAATTCTTAGCCTCAGACCCATTGCTCTCAATGCCATCTCCTTCTCTATTGGAAATGGCCAGACCACCTCCCTCTAGTTGGATCCCCGGCACCCTCGGACATCCTTTCCTACCTACTCCCTACTCACTCCCAGGATTATTTACTTATTTGACCTCCCCAAATCTGCTCCTGTTTCCTCTATTCTCTCTCTCTCTCTCTCTCTCTTTCTCCTTTATTGCGTGCCTATCTCTATCTCTTTCTCCCCCCCCCTTTTTATTTGACTGTATCCCTTTGGTCCTGCTGGTTTGGTTAGCTTCGTGCTTTGATGTATTTTCTCCCCCTGGGTTGGCTTTTCCTTGTTGGCTAAAGCCTCCCCTCCCCCCCCCCCTCCCGTTGTATATTCTCTCTCCCCGGGAATTAATTGAATTATGTGTTCATCCAAAAAAAAAAAAAAAAAAAGAAACTCATAAAGAGTAACATATAGCCCCTTCTTTTCTTTCCATGGTTCCCATTGACTTATTAAGCTCATAAAGAGCTCATGGGTTTTGTATAGCTGTGTCCTTCATCGTTGTGAAGCCACATGCATGCCCAATATCCACAATGAGGCTAACGTTAGCCCATGACACTTGCTAATTGCCAAGTCTAGGCCCATTTTAATTCCTCTTATGTTCAACCAGACTCTGTTGGAAGGCTTAATCTCAGTTGAATGGTTTTGAATGTGCTGGATGATGAAAGGCATCATGTCTAGCAGCCTAGCATTTGGTTGTGTTCAAAATCTGCCAAACTGCAATGGTTGGCTCTTCTTGATCTGCACCGTATTAGGATCAACAATGGCATCTCTTTTGTTGGAATAGAAATTATTATTATTTTTTTTAACAATAGTTTGGGAGATGTTAAAAATGCGGTTTTTAGATCTTTTTTTTGAAATTTTAGTTTTGATGCTTTAATTGCTCATAAGGCTTTGTAACTTTTGAGTAAATTTTTTGGAAATAGATATATTAATAAAAGTGTACTGTTAGTTACTTTTGTGATACCATCCCCATAATATCTGGGTAGTCTATTTTTAAGTTACTAATGTACTGTAACTTTGTCTATATACACAGATGCCTCATTTTTTCGGGTCAGTAATCTTTAGGGGACTTACCTATTTGCTTTTGTTGGTGGGATGCAATCAGGCTGTATACAGAAGAGTACTTTGTGAAGGAAATGCCTGCTGAAGGAATTCCAGAGATGCAGAGATCAAATCTTGTTCCTTGTGTAATTCAAGTATGCACATTTATCGCAAAAAATATGCATTTCTGTTGATGTTTCTGTTGTTACTACTTCCTGCTGAAGTGTGATCACAGTCAAAATGGTTCGAGTTTGGATAAAGTAGTCTTTCTTTCGTGGTGATTTTATCCTTACTATGGAACTCCTGATGAAGCCTTTGGAGGATTTTTTCAATTAAAGATGGAACAGAAAAAGAAATAAGGAATCTCCTGTGAAAACTAATAACATTTAGAAAAGCAGAGGAATCTTTCTCCTCTTATATCTGCCATGTTGTAATAGTTTGATAAGGTTATTTTTGTACATTTACTTTACTCTCTTATCCCTTTCTGAGTTAAACCCTATACCCTGCCTGTTTCTATATCCCATGCTGCGGGAATCAAATGAATTTCATTCTTCCTTGGATAACCAACTCCCCTGGGTGGGGGAAAGTCCCTCTGCCATATTGATCTTTTCCCACCCACTCCCTTGGGAAGAAAGCTAGGGCCAAGGGTGACTGTCTGTTCACTCATGTATTTGCCAAACAAACTCAACCCCCTTTCTTTTCCCTTCCCCACCTTCCCTGCTTATCCTTTCCCAACCCCCACTTCAGCAGACACTTAAGCAGAAGAGGCCTTTGGTCCTATGGGAAAAGAGAAAGATGCTACCAAAGGAAGGCAACGAAATTGAATTGTGTGTGTGAGTGTGAAGGCGTCGCCTAGGCACCTTCACCTCTGACGCCTAGGGTCTCCTAGATGCTGTGACAACTATGTTTGTATCTGTGTGTGTGGCATTGATCTCAAAACTGGTGGAAATGGAGTCACGGACCAAAAGTCCTACGTTCCCATTTACTACCACTTGTCCAGATCATTGTGCTAGGGATGGTGGGAGAGGACTACTGGAAAATTGGTTTGCTTCAAGAGCCACGCTATGGTTGGTCTCACAGATGGATTTGTGATTCAGTTTCCTTGTTACTTGGTCCATTGGAAAACCTAGCATGGTAGGTGGCGGGCATGCAGATTTGGTGTATCAGACGTCACCCTTGGTGTTCCTTTGGTGGTTGTCGTGATGGTTAGTTGCTGCAGCTTGTTCTTGGAGGGATCAGTGGCTCTCATCTCGGACAAGGTCACATCCAAGTTGTCTTACTCGAAACTTGCTGTTTTGACTGAAACTAAGAACCATGGTGGTGTCAACTAAATCAGATGATTGCTTTAAAATCTAACAAATCTCCTTTTGTATATTCCAAAAAAAAAAAAAAAAAGAAGAAAAAGAAGAAGAAGTAGAAGAAGATAGGCATTCTCTGGGAAAAGACTGTTATGCTCATTTATCGCCCCCTCCCAACCCATAAAGAAGAAGAAGAAGATGAAAACCAGTACCCTCCTTTCTGTCCATTTTGGGCTACCATTTGGAGCCACTTAAAAACTTCAGTCTGGGAAATGGTACTTATCTAAAGGAGGTAAGCTCACACTTTTAAGATCATTTTTAGCCAATATGCCCATCTTTTTTTCTCCTTATTTGATGTTCCAGCTTCAGTTGGTGAAGAGAATTGAACCGATTCAGGTAACTATCATTTAGTGGATTGCAAAGTGGCTTACAAACTAATCTCAAAAGGGGCCTTGGGTGTTAAGAGACTAAAGTGTTTAAACAAAGCTTTAATATGTAAGTGGCTGTGGAGGATTCGAGGTGAATCAGAAAGATTTTGGAGAGAAGTTATTGATGTTAAATATGTGATGCAAAATAGATGGAACAGTCAGGGAGTCAATTGCTCTGGAATGTGAGAGTGAGCCTGTTGAATAGTGTCATAAACAGAAAGGAGCTAAAGTAAAGGTGGAAATGGCAACCTTCTTCCTTTTAGTATGACATACAGTGTGATGACCAGAAGCTGGTGGAGACATACAGTATGATGACCAGAAGCTGATGGAGACTTTCCCTGATATTAATGCTGTTGCCTGTAATATTTTTGGCACTTAGATAGTAGAAGCTGTGGCCGTTACTTTGATACCACCTGTAGCACCCCCAAACCTGGATAAGGGAATTGTGCAGCCCTCATGGGCGGTGATCGCAAGATTTAACCAAGATTTAAATCTCAAAACTTATTGCAGTTAAATTAATCTGGCTATGAACTTAAAATTTTCACTTTTCATATTTATGTACAAGATAGATTATACAGAGTGCACAAATAACCTTTACTGCTACAAAGTACAACTTAAATCACACCAAGGCTCACTGGTATTTTGCATGAAAAATTCCAAATTCTCTGATACCCTTCCTATACACAATTCTCATTGAAAAACAAATACACTAACTAAATATCTGGAATTATCTCTTTGTTTTGTGCATCTCCTGGTAGTTTCTCCACCATTCTGGAGCAAGGTTGGTAAAAGATGAACCCACAATGGGGTGAGCTACAACTGCCCAGTGAGTAAAAGCACTTAAACTATTTAACCTATTCACACATATCATATAGCATAAGTAGAATATAAATTTATCCATGAACACACAAGTAATCACTTTCCATACCATTATGTACATACTTCTACCACATGCCACTTGACCACTTCACAACACTTCCAATACCTTCACATGTGGAGTCTCACTGCTCTCCCACCTGAGAGAATCCACCGTACCTTCACTCCCCCTGCTAAGTGAAGTACGCCATAATACCATACCAATGACAATCACTCCTTCCCCCGCTAAGCGTGGTACCACACCCACAATATCACAACATGTGACAACTATGCAAAATCTACAAATTTCCATTATCTTTCTATATCCGTAACATGATATCATATATTTTTAACAAGCAATAATCACTATAACTTTTGCATCCGGACTTGGATTGAGGTGATTCCAGTTGTGTTGGATTCACGACATGATAATCCATAGTTTCCATGAAAAATCCATCTCCTAAAACCATCATTTGATATGACCAAAATGCCCTCGAATTTCACCCTTACTGAAAGAGCAATGATATGTGGTACCCAATGCTCCATTATTGAGAGTTTATTGTGTATGCTACCTGGGGAAAATTGATGTGTGTTGAGTGGTTATCAAGCTGACATTTTAGCACGAGAATTGAGGTGAGTGGAACGTACTTGGATTGCTTTCCCTTGTATGATATGTTATGTATGTGCTTGAATGGATAGAATAAATTTAAATGATCGGAAGGTAGGTCAATACATGGGCCACATGACCTTATTGGGACTGCTTGAGTTGTACCTGCAACTTAGAAGGAAGTAGGAAGTAGGAACTAACAAAAGAGTTTGGAAGTAGGAAGTAAAGATCTTTCATGGTCAAGTCACAGTTGGTAGCACTGTTATGGAGTGATAATCAAGAGTAAATCCCTGATGTCCTGATATGGGCCAGAGGCTATCCTATCAATTCCAATTCTTCATGAGACCACCTGTAAAGGAAGTATTCTCACTGTTGATCATCTGATCTTAATTGGGTGTGATTAATTTGTGTCTGATTTGTCTCAGGGATGCTGAAACTTCTCCATTTGCATAGCTGCCCTTTTGCTATTGAGGTTTGGAATGAAGTAGTTGCATCTGTTGGTTGGGGGAATCCTTCCAGCTGACTTTTTTTTGTTGTTTTGAAGTTGGGCAAAGCCGAATTTTCAGAGTGAAGGTAAGAGACTTTGGTTTAATCCCGGGAGCTGTCATTTGGCACATTTGGAAGGCAATTAATGACGGGGTCTTCAACAATCATGCCATGCCAACTCTTATTGTGGTGAAAATTGTCAAATCACAATCAGTTGTGGTGGGCTTCCCAAACCTTAGAATTTCGTCTTGCCAATGTTGTGACATCAAGTCTGAATTGAGTGCTTTCTATATAGGGTGGGGCCACATTTGCGTATTCTGTGTTTATGTATGTGGGATGGGGGTGTGCAGGCTGTCCTTGTTTTGCAGGTTGGGCTTTGGTCCTCCATTGCGCTCGTTTTATTTTTTTCCCTATGTTGATAAAATCTCTATCCTGACTTATCAGGGAATGGAAAGGGAAAGGGGACTTGCTTCAGATTGTGAGTTATCATTTGATTTATTCTTCCTACAGGCTGGGACAAGTGGAATAAGGTAGAGGATAATGATGGAAATGAAAGGTGATTATTAAAGAAAAGAATGAGGAATAAATAAGAGTGAGAAAAAAGAGTATTAACTGTGGCAGATGAAGACACAGTGGGTCCAGATGTACAATGCCTTCTTTTCTGTACTTAAATAGCGGTGTGCTGTGGCTGCACTGTACTAGTGTGGTAGTGTTATTTGTTTTGTGGTGGCAGATGAAAGGGAGTTCAAGTTTTTAGTTTTTGAGATCTTGCTAAACATGAGAAAGCTGGGGATCTTTGGGACCCTTTCTGTAGATAATTTATCAACTCCATGTAAGGTTCTGATGTTGCTGCAAGCTTCAGGAGGTAGTGTTTAGTCATTTTGTCTGGAATGAAACAAAATCTTGGGGTCTTTTGTATGTTCTGTTGTGGTCCCCAAACCTGGACTTTTTATGATGACTTCTCATATCTTGAACGCTGGGCCTTAGTGCGTCCCGTAGCTCTTTAACAGATAATTTCTCTTCAAATTATTCTTCCTTACTAGAAACTGATGATGCTTTTGATGTTGAGCGTTCAATTTTCTTCATGCTAGTGATGAATGACTGAAAGACACTGTTATGCTATTGACAAATTGGTTATCCTTACTGTCCTTGATAGTTCTTGTGCTTCCGATGTGCAAGATTTCATGAGCTGCAGTTGTCCATGTAGACCACTGATTTTTATTTATTTTTATTTTACAGTTAAAGGCCTTAGGCATAGATAATATTTTAGGCTTTGATTGGCCAGCAAGTCCGTCTCCAGAAGCAATGGTTAGAGCACTGGAAGTTCTATATGCACTCGGGATCCTTGATGATGATGCGAAGCTTACTTCACCCACTGGATTTCAAGTTGCTGAGTTTCCATTAGTATGTGGCTGTTTTTCTTTCCATTTTTATTTTTGTGACATTGTTCATCATTAGCATTTTTGTGATATACAGTTGTAAGCAACATCAGCATAAAGTTGTTTATAATACCATAATTAAGGAAATGATTTTAGGACCATTGTTTGGCATTTGAACTGTAATGAGCAATTGTTAAACAGGTTTTTTATTTTTTTGGTGAAGAAAAAATTTATTACTAATGGAAAGGAAGAAATGGGACACCCCCCCCCCCCTCAAAGAAAATGGACAGAAAACAACAAAACAGAATACAATTTATAAGGCCCCTTACAGAGGAGGGGAGGCATTGGCCTGTAAAATAAAAGGGGAAAGACCCCAACAATAAGCAATCAACGTATTTCTAGGGGTGTTGGCACACCGGGAAGGGGCTACAGCTATCTCGGATATAGCATCGAAGAGGATGGAATCCCAAATCTGCTGGAAAAATCTAGACTTAGAAGTCCGTCTTTGGAGGTTGTGCTCTGTGGGATCGAATAGCAACACCCAAGAGGGGGCGAATTGGGTGTGAGCTTTTACACTTTATAGACACTAAACAGGTTTTAGAGTAAACTGAAGTTTAGACTGGTCAAACACTATTAAGGTCTCTTGAATGGTATGATTAGAAGAGATGGTTGCCTATCGATCTTTCTTTACTCTTTGTTAAGAACTACTTACACACAATGAAATCATACTAACTTGAACATAAATAAGACAAGCAAGTAGAAGGGGATGAAGAGACTAGAATGCACAAGCGATATAGTGGTTTGGATCCTCGATCCTACATCCACTACCCAAGTCCACCGGACTAAGGATTTCGTTCTTGAATATAAGGATTCCTTTCCAAATGATAAAAATTAAGCCTTACACACAATCTAATCACAGTCCTTCGGATTGAGTACCCAGACCACCTGGCCAAGGATTTCCTTTCTTATGCAGTTGTAGTCTTTTACAATCTGTGAGCTACTCTTAGCTCACACACTTTGCAGAAAAATGGCTTCTTTACAAGCCTGAAAATGCACCACATTAAGCACGTTGAACCTTCACAGGATCTTTGTTTTGCCTTTGTCAAAATGATGCTTCTTTTAACTCAGATCGATTAGATAAATGAGGTTATCAAATCCTTTGGCTACCCGTTAGAGTGGAGCTTGGTATTCAAAATGATATTTGAATTTAAGCTCAAATCAATAATGGGAAGGGTTAATACTTCAACCATCGCCAAGGTTTTCCTAAGTTCCTGTATAAACTAGCCGTTAGTTCTTAAACACCATTTAATATGCCTAGAGATATCTACAGTTGGTTAGAGTCCAAGTCATGCATTCAAGGATCAATAAATCATTGAAACAAATTATGTTCAGATCATAATATGCTTCTGTCACGAAAGACCGCATGCCACAGAGGAATCATAAACAATTGTTTTTGGCTTGATGGAAGATCCCATCGATGACCGTCTATGACTCCGTCAAGTCTTAGTTAGAATTATTCATTAAAGCTTGGATGACTGAAGCTTCTCAAGGAAGAACGTGGACAACTAGGTGTTTTATAGTTTTTTAAGTCAAACCTCCTAGTTCCTTGATTTTTCACTTTAGTCTCACTTTCTATATGGGCTTTCCAATCTTACATCAGAATTACAATAAATAAAACAATGAAGCTGAATTAATCTTGATCTTCACAAAAGGATTCTTTCTTCAACTTGATCTTCTTTGAAGCTCCTTGTCTTTCATGGACACGGACAACTGTAGCAGGTCATGAACAACCGGCTATAACATTCTTCATCAACTCAACATGCTTGCTTTAGCTGCATAAGATCCACCTCAATGCTTTGGATTCTTTCTTATATGACATTGAATCACATGTTAGAACACCCAAATAGGCAAATACACATCAATAATAGTTTTCATATCCAAAAAATATAGTAAAAAATAATAGAATTTTTGGATTCAACATGCTTCAACCAGATTTCGTTGATAGCGGCACCCAATTCAAGTTTGCTCACTATATCACAACAAGATTTGTCGGCATAGGACATATCCACCCAAATCCATTCTCTAGCAAAAGGAAAAATTATTCTTCTTCGAGGCTAACTTTTGGAAAGGATGCCTTTATAAACAAAAGGAAGGGAACGAGCAGTCGAAAAAGAGGTGATCCACATCTTTCACTAGCATTTCAGCAGAGGCAACAATAAAGGGGCCTGAAATATGGCGTTGAAGGAGGAGTGACTGCGTAGGTAGGCAGCAGGAGAAAACCCTCTGGATAGTGAAGCTGTGGTGGGAAATATTACTCTTGAACCACACCGAATTGCGCCAAACTTTGATGCAACCATGAGCCTGATAAGATCCTTGGTTGAGATGCCACTAAATAGACCTGACAATGGCGCATACCAAGAAAAAATATCACAACAGGGCCTTCTGGGAATGCTCGGTAGAACACTCCAAATGGTAAAAAGGGTGGAAGAAGGGGGTGGGAGGCCAACTATCATGCCAAATGATGTCTGAAACCATATCTAACCAACCGTAATCGGAACTATAAATAGATCTGTCTCCAACCAAGTGGAGAAGAACTCCATGTTGGTGCTAATGGTCTAGCCAAAATCTTGTGGAAGCACCTTCATCAATTAGAGATTTAATAATCCTATTGACAAGATGTTTGAGCTTCAGGATCTTTCTGTGGAACTAGGAGGCGTCAGAGAGAGGGAGCAGTCCAAATTGAGTCATTGCATATTAGGAAAGAATAGACCTAATCAACCCAAATACTCTTCCACTAGCCGCTAGCTTCCAAATCAACTTGAGGATAACTACATTGTTAACATCTTTGATTCTTCTCAAGCCAAGCCCTCCTTTATCCTTTGGAAGGAAAACTGATGACCAACTAATTGACAAAGGAATCTAGATGATTCCACACCCTCCCAAGGAAATGCACACATAAGAGACTCCAACTTTGAGATGGTGGTCTGGGGAAGACTGAAAATGCCGAACTAGTAAATGTAGGAGGATTGAAGCACAGTTCTAATCAACTCAAGGTGGCCGGCATAAGAAAGCAACTTGCCTTTTCAATGTTGGACCTTCTTATGTAAAAGAATAAGGGAGCAATGGTGAGTAGTTAACCTGGAGGGGATCAACGATAAACCCAAATACTTAACTGGGAGATAGCTTAAGGAGAATGCAGACTTAATTTTTCAGGAAAGACCTAACAACCTTTAGAAATCCCAGTCAAGAACATGGATTGAGAATGGTTAATGCGAAGGCATAACATGGTTTTAAAGTGACTCAAATAAGATATTATGGTCTCAATTGAAGGGTATCATCTTTGGAGAAGATCACGAGGTCGTCAGCAAAGGTAAGATGGGAAATCTTGAGATTCTTATATTTTGACCAAGGGGAGATGAGATGATGGTCCATGCAAGATCGAATGCTTCTGGAAAGCACCTCATGAGCTAAAGTGATGATGTATGGGGAGAGGGGGGAACCTTGACAGATACCAACAATGGAGACAAAGAATCCAGTGGGGCTACCATTAATAAGCACAAAGGGGAGAGGAGATGCAAAGATAAATCCAATTAACAAAGGTAAGAGGAAAGGACATCTTGTATAAAACACTCACATGAAGTTCGAAGATAAGGCGACTAAGGCGTCTGCCTAGGGGACCAACGCGCCCAAGTGTTATTTTTTTATTTTTCCTCTTTTTTAAAATTATTTAGTATGCTACATATACCTTGTATCATCAAAAATCAACATTAAGCCACATTAAGTCATAAAAAATCAGCATTAAGAGGAAGTCGGTGTACGAGGAGTAGGTCAAGACAAAGAGCTATTAGTAATCTCAAAGAGATGAGCTCGGGACTTGTAGAGCCTTGTTTTCCACCATGTTCCTCTCCTTTAAGGCGGCCATGCAACTTCCAACAGGTCTCTCTAGTATGGCAAGGATGCCCGCAATAGTCACACTTAACCGAATGTTTACTAGGAGGTCCAGCTTTAGTGGTAGATTCAGAAGACTACGAAGTCTGAGAACCCTGAGGAGTAGTAACAAGTGCTGAATGGGTAGGAGCAACAACAGCAGTAGCAACAGCAGGCATCCTAACAGAGCGACGTTGTTCCCCATATTGAACCAAATTGTAAGCTTCAAGCAGAGTTTGGAAACTTATCACGGCCAAGGACTTGAACACGAATCTGGTCATACTCTGGCTTTAGTCCAGTGAAAAAATCATGTACCCTTTCCATCTCATGCTCCTTCTGGAAGGTACTAGCATCAGTAGTATAGGCCATCGAAACAGGTTGATAGAAGTCCAGCTGTTGCCATACCGTATTAAGGGTGGAGTAGCAGGGAGTGATAGGCTGATAGCTCCTTCTGGGTAGTTTCATGAACTTGTCGTTGAAGCTCATAGATTTGAGCATAATTATTATACTGAGCATATGTCTGTTTTTACTGTATCCCATAATTCATTGGCTTAATTCAACAATAAAAAAATGGATTGATAGTAGGGTCTATAGAGTTCAATAAGTAAGACATAATGAGAGCATTGTTGGCCAAGCAAGTATTTGCAACAGCAATATCGATTGGTTTAGGGTTGTCACCAGTCAAATACCTCAACAGATTATTACCCCAGATGGGGAGAAGACACACACGAGACCAGTTGAGATAATTTGTCCCATTTAGTTTAGTAGGTCCAATTTGGAGGGTAGGATTATGGCCATGGGTTCCTAAATGACCCACCACACTATCCTCAACACGCCCTTTACAGACAACACTATTTTCTTCCATTGTAAAGAGGTAATAATCAGGGGGAAAAAAAACTAAGGCAAAATTTGAATTGTGGTCTAATTAGTTGACTTGTTAACTTGATTATGGCTTTTTAAATTGAAGAAATTAAAGCGTTATTTGGTGATATACCCAATAAATGATTTTTAAATAGTGTTATTGTCACACCCCACCTTTATTAAAGGCACTAGTATGCGACTAGGACACTAATCGTCGTCCTAACCAACCCTGCTAGATTTCTAATGCAGTACTTTGACATCACAATAACATACAAGAATTCCAAAATAGTAAAATATCCAAAAGGAAATTTATACATTTACATGTAAATCTTATGCTGGTGAATCTATTTGTTAACTTATATATACACAAAATATTCTTGGTCAAGTACACTCAAGTTAAATATAGATAACTAAAAGAAAATATTACATTTAAGGAAAACACAACATATCGAAAATAAAGTTCATGGATGTCATCATCCTCATGGTGCATTGTACGCATAATCATCACACACATTTAGAACCATATTCCTCTGTTTATGGTATCCACTAGTCATTGGTCATTGAAGTGAATGTGTTACCACTTGTCGACATCAAATTTCTTGCATTGTCATCTAAAAAGAAAACTCATACATGGGGTGAGCTTCACTAATCTCAATAAGGGAGGGGGAACATGCAAGCCGGCATAAATAAATAAGATGCGATGTATGGATTCATTTTAATGTATCCTAAGCAACGAAAAGGTATCTGTGTTATTGCAACACATTAGATAGTATCGCTGGTCCCGAAATCATCCTTAGGTCACCCAGTAATACAAACCCTAGTTGAGATGAAAAATTTTCGGTCCTAGAATGCGTCTTTGGTCACCCTAAAAACCCCTGATAACCCCCTCCTGGTGCCACAGTCTCGAAATCTTACCTTGGCCACCGGGCCTCAGTCCGCCTCCGGCAATAATTATATCGTACCACAAAAATGGTATTTTGGAAAATCTCATCAGACCTACCATTTTGGGTTATCCAACACCTAACCCCTTGTTGGCAAGGGTCGTAACACTAGGTCAATGATCCCTAACCTCATGCAATCTACATGTTATGCATAATTACAACATATTTGGGAACATGGTACCGGAATCCTCCCTCAACCAAATCGTGTCCCATGCTCAAAATCCTATATAAAACAATTTTTTTTTTAATCCGAATATTATCTGGGACCCAGGGAAGCCCCTAAACTTTTATTAAATAAGAAACAAAATAATGAAGAAACAAAGGGAGGGACATAGCCTGCCTTAACCCCAACCTGTGAGATACAAATCACTCTGACCCTCGCAAAACCTAAACGGAAAACCTGCAAAAGAGGAAATATTGCATTCTAAAGATTGGTAATCCCGCTTTATGTTCCCGAATGATGTAACTAATATTAGATGGGAGAACATTATCACTATGGAAAACCGAATTTATAGTAGATTCATATGCAAAGTTGGCTAACCAATTTGCTGTGTGATTGCTTTTTCGAAATGAAAGGGAGATAAGAGCTCTCAGGGAATCGCAGAGGTTGATTACTACAATTCCAATACAACAATTCTCAAATAAAAAACACAAGCATAATTAAATTTTTAAATTCATGCTCATACAAAGTAAATTTAATGATAAACAGTCCGTAAATTAAGTCAAACCACCCAACGTTGAATGTCTCACCACGTAATTTATCTTTGACCTAGCTATTAGGTATAGTTTAAGTACTAGTGAAAGTGTCAAAAATCCTCAAAAATGTTCCCTAGCAACTACCTTAAAGGATCCCAAACTGTCTTGAGAATTGGTTCAGCAAGTCCCAAACTGTCTTGAGGATGGTACTGGTGGATGATGTCCCTCCGATTGGTACCACCAGTGGATGAAACAGTAGGTTCAGAACTGGAACTTGTCCATTGGCTGATGGCTCCGGTGGGGTGCAGAAAATTGAAAATGTCTACTTGTGGTTCTCTCCGGTGGATGTGTGATCCATTGGTGGGGATCAACCAGTAAAGCTTCAAGGGGCAGTTCTCTGCCCGGATTTTAGTCCTAATAGAGGTTGTCCTTTATGAGTCCATTGGTGTTGTGAGAAGTCACACAAATTAGAGGGATTCAGTCAAATGTCTAATCGAAACCTTATAAGTGGATTGGACAACACGCTCCCATGTTTGGGAAGCATGAAAAGGAAACATGCAAGCATAGGAGGGTCTTCTTACAAGAAGCTTTAACCAACATGTTGGTTTCAGCTGAATCCATCCAAGCCCTAGCCTAGGTCTTTGCCAAAAGTGAAATTAGAGGAGATAGAGAGATATAGATATCGAGAGATCATCTACCTTGGTTGTGGTGTGTAGATAGTAGGAGGTCCTCAACAGCCCAACTTTTAAGCTCTTTCTTCCTTCTTTTCTTGTTTTGGTGAATGACAAATGAACTAAGGTTAGACATTATATATATGGGTTACCTACTAAGGCATGTTTGTCTAAATAACTCTTTTTCCATGAAATGGTTTAACTCATTAGTTGACCCATGTGGGCCCCTTCTCATGACATATAAGTCAATTATCCATTAGAAGTGGTGAATCAACCTTGGGAAGGCATTCGGAGTACGCTGGTGCGAGGTATTAGGCTCCACAGACAATTAATCTATTCTGGCAATACAACACCACGGGTTGATGTCACCGTCTGTTCCACTAGTGGTGATTGACCGGTTGGACCCTGTTGTACCAGTTTTGCCTATTTTCTTCAGTGCCTTTGCCTAGGTGGAGAGTGGCTTCTACAGAAGTCTGGGTATGATAATGCAGTAATGTGATATATGCATGTGAGGTACGTCTGTAGGGCTATGTACACTTACTACCAAGACTTATCTGGTATGAATCTCCTCCAAGTCTCTTGACATTGCCTACACTGACATGAAGGGTTGTTCTTTACTTCTAAGCAGTGGGCCGTAGCATGCCATAGGTTACCTGTGGTTTCCATCTTCGGCATGCTACCTAAGATCAAAAGTTGAAATTAGACTGAAATTTAGGTATGGGCATAATGGTTACAAATTGTTGATAAGTTTGGTGCTAGACAAATATTGAACTACTAGAAATAAGATCGGTCGTAGAGGTGAAAGACAAAATCTCACTTTCGGGCGAAGCTGGTTAGACTAGCTTCAGCTTGTTGTTTTGCGGAACTTGAGTTCATGAGATGTTTAAACAGGGAATTTAGGAACAGCCGAACATGTTCATGGGGTGTACTCATTTAGCTAATAAATCATGCCGTTCAATTTCCACAATATACAAGCTAAGCTGTTCCAAATGGGTATGGCTTAATTGTATGCATATGCTCATCTTAAAGATGATGTGTCAACTGTGTACTAAGTAATGCCTAAATGGTCTCCAACAACAACAACAACAACAACAACGACAACAACAACAACTACAACATAAAACCTTAACCCAACTTAATGGGGTCGGCTACATGGATTTAAGCAAAAAAAAGGAAAAAGAAAAGTAGGAGTTAAAAGAATTGGCGAAACTCCCGATCCGCCCTAAGATGTTCATTCCTATCTTAATCCTCCTAGGTTTCCCGCACATCCATCTTAGCTTTCTCATTTCCGCTACACCTAGTTTATCAATATGCTGATTTTTAATGGCCCAAGATTCCAACCCATACATCATAGCCGGTTGCACAATTGTCCGATAGAATTTTCCTATAAATTTTACAAAGACACGTCTATCGCACAAAACTCCAGACGCACCCCTCCACTCCATCCATCCCACTTTAATCCTATATGACACCATCCTTTATGTCATCTTCTTTATTAATGATAGATCCCAAATATCTGAAATAGTCACTTTGCATTATATCTCTTCTTTCAATAGCCACCGCATCATTATCCATCGTAGAGTGACCAAAGTTACACATCACATACTCCGAATTCGATCTACTTATCTTAAGGCTTCTTGATTCCAAGGATGATCTCCGTCGCTCCGGTTTAGTATTGAGTCCTGATTTTGTGTTGTGCAATAAAACAATATCGTTCTCATGAAGCATACACAATGGAACTTCTCCTTGAATGTTTTTAGTCAACTCATCCATAACAAGCATGAACTCCTAAATGGTATCCATTCCCATTTATTATACAGATTTGTTTTAAGTGAACTTAGTTTTCCAAATATGTTACTTTCTCCTTTTAATTCCATCAAGTCTATTTTTTGATACAGTATCTCTTTCATCTAAATGAATGTGGCTGCTATCAGGGGAATTGTTTCCCTGTAATTCTGTCATAGTACCTGCTCACGTATATGATGCTTGATTGATGCATGTTCAATTTCTAGTTCTCTGGAGATTTTTCAGTCCTAAAAAGAACTGAATTGCATTGTATTTAATGACTCAAATTGTCTTAGGATCCAATGATCTCAAAAATGATTTTATCTGCAAACCAACTGGGATGTTCAGAGGAAATTATCACCATTGCAGCAATTCTGTCTGTTCAGGTGAAGTGTGCCATGTTTCTTTTTGCAATATTTCACCAATTTCTTACATTGTATCAAATTTTTAGCAAGCATAATCTGTTACTTTGTCAAGATAAAGTTGATAGTTTTGTTGCCCATTTTGCAGTCTATCTGGGTTTCTATTAGGGGAGCACATAAGGAGTTGGATGAAGCCAAACTGCGATTTGCTGCTGCTGAGGTTGTTTATCTTAAATCCCTACTGATCTGGACCAACCAACATTTTTTTAAATAAAAGTACCATATCTCAGTTTAGCTATGAGAGGGCTGACCTCGGTCCAATGGTAAGGTTGGCCCATTGCTACCTAGTTTGTTGCGGGTTCGAGTCCGGAAACAGCCTCTCTTAGAACTGGGGGTAAGGCTGCGTAAATTATGACCTTCCCTTGACCCCACAGTGGCTGGAGCCTCATGCATTAGGTACGCATATGGGAGTAGTATACATTGGTGTTGTTAGACATGATAACTTGCTAACTTTGATGTGGCTCCAGAAATTGGGAGTAGAATAGGCAGTACTCTTTTGGGTTTTTCCTCCATGGTTTAGAATATTGTTAAATTCTGTTGGGACATTATCCATTCTGTTGACCGGTTAGAACTCAATAACTATTTGCACTGGAAGTTTGTATTGATAAGTTAGTTGTAGTCCAATTTATTTATCTATAAGAAATAAGATGAGAAAATATTAGTGCCCTTTCAATCTCAGAAGAATGGTCAGCATCATTCTTCTCCCTCTCTTTCCGGTTCATGTTTTCATTTTGATCCCCTGCCCCTGACTGATATATGATATGCAGGGTGATCTTGTGACATACCTGAATGTATATAAAGGGTTTCTTCAGGCTGGTAAATCTTCTCAGTGGTGTCATAAAAACTGTATCAATTATCAAGCAATGGTAAATTTTTATGATTTCTGTTGGTTTAATAAAATTATTAGAAATGTCTATTTCTGGCACTCTATCTGATGCTAACATTGAAGTAATGTCAATGCAGAAGAAGGTTATTGAAATTAGAGGGCAACTCCGCAGGGTAGCACAAAGGCTAGGCATAGTATTAAAAGCATGTGATAGGGACACAGAGGTAATATATTCCTTCCCTTTTTGTAGAGTAATATCGTTGGCCATATTGTTATTTTGTTGGGTTCACTTACAGTTAGGAATTTTAAAATTTTTGTTTACTTTCAGTAGTAAGCTTGGGTTCCGGACTTCCGATGTTTATGCATAATGACTTCCTGCACATCCAGAAGTCTATTTCAAGAAGACTATGAGCTCCAATTCTATATTTTGGTTTATCTCTATTGAGTTCAATTAAAATCTTGAATCACTCAATAATGATTAATGAATAGGACATCAATGAGATCTCAAGTGTGAATTCAAGCCCCCCTCTTCCCCCTGCCTGACCTGACCCCATGCCTCCTTCCCCCTCGCACCCCCGACAGCGTGACTCCTGATCCTTCAGCCACTCCGCCCTTGCTCCCCCCACCTCTCTCTTCCCTTGTCTTCACCCTTGAAACTCCGTAGTCTCTTCTTCTCCTTCCTTCTCCTCCCTCCCTCCCACTGCAGGCCTACCCTCTTCTTTCACCCTCCTTCCTCTCGCAAATCCATCCTGTTGGTCTCTGCCCTCCTAGCCTTCTCAAACCCGAGATTCTTAAGTTGAAGTTCTGTCTTGTGGGTTCCTTTCTGGGCAGCCGCCCCCCTTCTCTATTGTTAAGTCCTCCCTCCATCAATGGAGACCCTCGGGTTCTATTGCCACCTTAGTGCTGGACGCCGGTATCATTCTCTTCAACTTCTCTGATTCTGTGGAAAAATCTGCAGCCTTTGATGGTAGCCCCTGGTATGTGGGGAAGAAACCCATTTTCCTGCACCAATGGGATGAATATACCTCCTTCAGCTGATCGGAACCCTCCCCCATCCCCCTCTGGGTTGTTTTCCCCAATTTTTCATTGCACTTCTAGTGGGCCAAAGGGCTTAGTCTCATCGGGTCCATCATTGGAAAGCCTCTTTACTTTGATAAGAGAACGAAGACCATGGACAGGATCTCCTTTGCTGGGATTCGCATCGAAGTCAAGGTTGACCAAGTTCTTCCATCATCAGTCACTATTCTGGATGGATAGGGTTACTTCTTTGATCAAGAGGTTAAATACGAATGGATCCCGCCGCTCTGTGGCGCCTGCAAGTGCTTTGGCCATTCCACCGCTCTCTGCACCAAAAGAAATATGTGTAGTACTGCTGATGCTGATGTAAATCATGGAAATCCTCATTCTAAATCGCCTGATGTTGCTGGCAGTACTGACAAGGCCTTCATCCTTATCCGTGAGCCTCAAAGAAGAAAACGAGGCTGGAATCACAGATTTGAGGTGGTGGCCTTTGATGCAAACCCTACTGTCGGTGATCCTAGTCCAAAGACTGATGGTCAGATAGCAGATCCTTTACCCAGCGGTCAGAACAAGTTCTCGCTCCTCACGTGCTCTGATTCTGACGATGGTGATGATGCCCTGACAGCTTGATTATTGGCTCTCGCTCCCTGCTTTATTCCTACCTCATATCCCTCTGAAACTTTACACCTTTCCCTCTGATAGACGTTTTCCCTCCTTCTGTCGCTGGCCTGGCTGACAACCATCTCACCTCTGCTTCGATCCCTTTTGGCCTCTCCTCTACAACCTTGCTCCCTCCTCTCCTCCCTCTCCCTTCTACGATTCCTTCACCTATGCCATCCTCCTTATCCTCGTCCAATTCTATAAACCAGTTCAACTCCAATCCCTCCATTCCGGTTCGATCTGACCCCCACTTTTGGCCCTTCAACCAGTTCATTCCGGTCCAGCTCCACTATACATTTTCAAAGTTTCCTTTAGACGACCCGCTCCACCCATCAAACCTTTATAACCCATCCTGCTACCCAAACCCGCCACTGGGCAACACCTTCCTGCCTGACCCGCCAATCTCCTCCCACCCGGCTATCACACCAGACAGCCTTACCCTTGTTTCACATTCCTTCTTTCCCGACGCCCCATCCTGGCCTCTTTTGCCCCCCGCAACCTCTGTTGCTGCCATCCTTTCAGGTGGTCTTGAGACTGCTCCCATTTCCCCCGATGCTAGTTCTGGACATGAGACTACGCACATGACTTCCTCTACAGATGCTCCTCTCGCTGTTTTGGCCTTGGAAGGCCCTACAGTTGCCTCTCCCATGCATAACACTTCTTCCTTTGGCGCAGCTTGCTCTGTTGAAGGCACCAGGTCTGCCCTTGCCCTCCTCGCCAACAACTCTAGCACCAAGTCTTCCCTACTACTCTATTAAAGACTCGATATGTTCCTACAGTTTGCTCTGGCACTCTGATTGGCTTTGTTGCTCCTCTGCCATCAACACCTCCCTCGCGTACAACTTCTGGCTTTGTCCCAACTTCTGGCGCCTCCCTTATGCCTGGAGTTGTCCTCTGTAATTCGCTAGCCTTAGAAGGCCCAAACACTACCCTCTGCCCGGCACAAGTGCCTACTGCACCCCTCTCACTGGTCCCTGCCATTGGTTCTCAGGTTATCCCCTCAATTATTGGTGTCCTCCTTGCCATATAGTCCCCAACTCCCCGGTCCCTGCTGGCCCTTTGGCCCCCTATGCTAGCCGAACCCACCACTAGAATGCCTCTACTTCCCTCACCTCTATTACCTGCCCCTCTACCTCCTTTGGGTCTAGCCTCACTACTCCTCCCCCCTCACCCCTCCTTGAGCCTCCATCCTTTGGTCCTGGTCCTAAGCTCTCAAAGAAAAAGAACCATTCCCCTACTGTTAGGTCCTCCACCAGACCCAAAACCTTGCCACCCACCCCTGCTACTCAGTCTCCCATCATTGACTACCGCCGAAGACCTCCCCCCATGTCTGGTCCTACCCATCCTAAGCCCCCTGCTCCTCGGAGCTCCTGATGCCTCTCCCGTCTCCCCTTCTCCCTTTCTCCAAAGGATCCCTTGGACCATCTGGAATGCTCAAGGTCTCAACTCATCCAAGCAAGCTGATCCCGTATTCATTCCTCTTGCACCAATTTTTGCTACCTCTTTAAAACTCGAGTTCTTAAGGTAAATGCCCCTAGAATTGTTTCCTCAATAGCTCCTTCATAGTCGTTCCTAGCTAACTACCTTCACAACCCCAATGGTAGGATTTGGATCGTCTAGAACCCTTCCTCGATATCCCTACCCTCTCCTTCTGTACCCAAGCCATCCATCTTTCCATTTACCATCCTTTGAGTGCTGGTGTTTGCTTCTTTTTAGCCATCTATGCTCACAATCTCGCCTCCCATAGGTTCCCTCTTTAGTCTGAGCTACAGGCCTTTGCCCTTTTCACCGGCTTCTCCCCATGGGGGTAGCAGGTGATTTCAAATGTTATATGTTTTAGCCATGAAAAGTATAGGGACAATCCATAGACGCTTTGGCCGTTAATTCCTTCAATAAATTCATTGATGACCTTATTTTGAGTGACCTTTGATGGTCGAATGTTAATTTCTCCTGGCACAATAGGAGATCGGGAAACCTTTGTGTTGCTTGGAAGCTTGACATGGCCCTTGTAAATGAGGTCTGGCTCGACTCATTGCCCTCTTCCCATGCCTGTTTTGATCTCCCTAGGATCTCTGATCATAGCCCCATCTCTACCCATGTCCTCCCCTTCTTGTCTTTCGGCCCCAAGCCCTTTAAGTTCTTTGACATGTGGGCTCTTCACCAGGACTTCCTTCCCATTGTTCGGGATGCTTGGTCTATTCCTGTGCATCAATCTTTCTCTTTTCTTATTGCCTTCACCAAAAAGCTTAAGAATGTCAAAGTTGCCCTCAAGCTATGGAATTCCTCCTCCTTTGGCAACATCTCCTCCTATATCTCCTCTTGCTGAGACAAGCTCCTCCCCATCCAATCCAGAATACAATCCGAGATCCTCAACATGAGACTTGCCGAGGAAGAAAAGATCTTTGCTTCTTGGCCAACAAGAGAGATTTCTTCTTCGGAAGGCTTGTAGCCAATGGCTGGACCTAGGTGACTATAACACGGCATTTTTCGACCGGTCCCTCAAAGCTAGAAACAATTTCAATTCCATACCCAAGCTTATCTCCCCTTCTGGGGGGCTGAAATTCTTCATCTTGAGGACATTAAATCCGAAAGTTTCTCATTTCCATGAGCTCTTTTGTCTACCTCCCTCTCTACCTCCCCCCTCTCCCTCTAGACCTCAATAAGTTCAGCCTGGTTGACCTTCTTCCCGGCCTCCAGTCTATCCCCTTTGAGGAGAAAATTATCTCGGCAATTCTCTCCCACAATGCCAATAAAGCCCCCGGTAAGGTTCAAGAACTCGTTTTGTTTCTGTGGTTTCAAAACCACCGAAATATTATCGAAATGGTGTACTTTTTCCATGGGTTTCGCTGGCCATTTTGGGGATAACTGGCTTCTTGGGATAATTAGCTTCTCTCTGGGCTCCTTGCCAGTCAAATACCTTGGCCTTCCTCTTATCACTTCCAGGCTCCCCGCTCATCATTGCTCCCCTATGCTGGATGTCTTGAGAAAAGAGGCTTCAAGTATGGAATGGAAAGTTCTCTCTTATGCGGGCAGCCTTACCCTCATTAGATCGACTCTCTAGTCTATGTACCTCTACTAGTCTGGCATTTTTTCCCTCCCTTCCTTTATAATCAAATCCATTGAAGGTCTCTTCTGTTCCTTCCGTTGGAAAGGCTCAAATTCCTCCAAATTCCTCCGCCTTCTCTGGTGGGATAAAACCTGCCTTCCCAAATCCGAAGGAGGCTTGGGAATAAGACAAATCAAAGAGGTCAACTCTGTTGGTATTATCAAGCTCATTTAGAGGGTTGCCTCCAAGCAGAGAGCATTTGGGTTGACTGAGTCCTCTCCTCCCCCCTCAAGAGTAACTCTCTTTGGACTGCCCCAATCCCTTCCGCCTCCTTCTGGATCTGGAGGAAAATTCTAGCCTCCGGTCCATTGCTCTCAATGCTATTACCTTCCCCATAGGCAATGGCCTTTCCACCTCCCTCTGGAGGGACCCTTTGCATCCTTTTGGGTATCCTCTCCTCCCTGGTTACCCCCAGGATCATTTACTCCTCCGGCCTCCACAATTTTGCCTCTGTGTCCTTTATCCCCTCTCCCACCAGTTGGTCCCCTCCTCTTGTCGACTTATGGTCCTCTCTCCCCCTCTTCCCCTCTCCCCAGGCCATCGTGGAAGGGACGACAAATGTACTTGGTTACCCTCCTCCAATGGGATTTTTTCCTTTGCTTCTACTTGGTCCTTTGTCAAATCCACTGGCCATGTGTTCCTTGGCACAAAATCGTTTGGTTTAAGGGCCATATCCCCTGCCATAGTTTTACAGTTTGGTGCACTATATCCAACTGCCTTTCTACGCAGTCCTTCCTCATATATCGTCACATTCCAGTTTCCCCCTTCTATTGCCTCTGCCCTCACAGCTCTTGAGGACACTACCCACCTTTTCTTTTCCTACCCCCTCTCATCCTCGGTTTGGAAAAGAGTCATCTCTAGATGTTGGCCCTCTAGAATACCCATTCTCCCCTTTGATAAGGGATTAATCTGGATTGATATGACCTTTACGGGCTCCTCCATTTGTGACACTATTGGAAAACTTGATTTTTGTGCTACCATTAACCACATTTGGATGCAGCATAACATCCGTAGGTGGTCCTCCAACTCTCGTTCAGCAGACAAGATTTGGAAAGCCATCTACTTTCATGTCACTGCCAAAATCTGATCCACCATCCCCGCCCGAACCATAATTCCCCTAGAAATATACACATCATAGCTTCCTGGAGCTTGTTGGTTGACACCATCCCCCGTCCCCCTTGATGTATCCCCCTTTCTTCCTCTTTGGGTTGTCCCTCCCCTTCCCCCCCCCTCTCTTTTGATGTATCCCCTTTGATTTATTTTTGCTGGCTCTAGTTTTGTCTTTGTCGGCCACCCCTAGGGTTGCTTTCTTGTTAGGTCTTTGTCTCCCCTCCCACCCTCCCTTTTTTTCCCTCTTGTATATTCTTCTTCAGTTCTTCTCCTTTATAATGAATTTATTTATTCATCGAAAAAAAAAATATTGAATCACTTTCTATTTAATCAGTGGGTAATTAAGATCAATTGAAGGATCTGTTGGTGCATTTTTAGATTGCAGGTTTGAGAGAAGAGAGAGGAAGGATATGGCCTTGATGAATTCATTGCCTCTTGCAGTCATCAATTAATGTTGGGACCTCTCAAAACACTACATCCTGATACAAAAGACTTAAATTATATATATATATATATGTTTTCAAAAAATTTTCTTGACCTGTATCAATCCTTCTTGGTTGATTTCCTCGAGACTTTTGAGAAGTGGTGCGCTAATGCAGAAGAGAGGAGTTGCAGAGAAGCCATTGAAATCACTATGGGATAAAAAGAAGCATATTGCAACAACAGCTACAGAAAATTATAGCGGCAAGCGGCGGTCACTGTAGTTGCCACTGATGGTTGGAGAAGGAGAAGAAGAAGAGGAAGAGAAGGAAGAATAAGACAGTGGAAACAGTAGCAGTGGCCACTTTCATTGCAGGTGGAAACAGTAGCAGTAACCTATTTTGTACCTCCATCTTGATTGTGACAACCAAGAATACGGCAAGTGTAGCAGACCCGCGTGGGAGATTGGTGAGGTCTCCCCACCAAGAGATGGCAAGCACTAGGGGGTTTGGGAGATCGGTGAGGCTGTGCAAACTTTAGTCCCACGTCGCCTAGGGGGAGGTTGCTAGGCTAGTTGATAACCTCAAGTCTCCTTAACATGGCACAACGTGTTTTAAAGCCTTGAGGCCCATAGGATGAAGAGAACAGTATTGTACCAAGGATAGTGGGGCTAGGGCATTACAGGTGGTATCAGAGTAGACCCAGCGGGGACGATGTATCCAAAGTGGGGAAAAATGTGACACCCAAGAATGCAAGTGTACTGGACCCGCCTGGGAGATAGGTGATGTGTCCCCACCAAGAGACGACAAATACTAAGGGGTTTGGGAGATCGGTGAGAGTGTGCAAACTTTAGTCCCACATCGCCTCGGGGGAAGTTGCTGGACTAGTTAAAAACCTCTAGCCGTCTTAACATGGCACAACACGTCATAAAGCCTTGAGGCCCATGGGGCCAGGGCATTACATTGATCCTCTTCGTACTTAGATTTATTTGTCTGTGCTAGCATGGATCCATCAATTTTTTTGCTATTTCCTTTTTCTTCTTTTGGTTCAGTTCTCATTTCTTAATCCCTCCCCCCTTTGATTTGATGGATTGATTGATCAAGAGGGAGAAAGAGAGATAAAGAGGTGATGGAGTTCTAAGTCAGCCCACTGGAGAGGCATTGGCATCCTTGAATTACGAGATTTCAGCGTGGCAAAGAGGTGAGACGTGTTGGTGACTCATTGCAAATATTCATCACTTCCGCCCTTATTCTTGATTCCAAAGGATATATATTTTTTTCGGATGAATTTACCCTCTGAAAACATTGGAATGATCCATTCATGTTGGGTTGAACTCATAGTCTTCAAGGTGATGCCTTGGCGCCCAAGCAGTTTTGTAGGGGTTCCTAGCAACTGGCACTTGTTTTGGCTGGTTTGGGTAGTCTGGCACTTGGTTTGACACTTATTTATGAAAAATCATTTTAATCACTTGAGATATTATTCATAAATAACCAAATGCCCCCTATTTGCATCCCATAAAAATAGTTTAAAAATCAAATTCCAAGAGGATAAAAAGTCAACCCCCTAGCTCAAGAACAAAAGCGAGATTTTTTGTTGCAAGGGAGTTTTTCAAATGCTCGGGGTTTTCCCAAGTCGGAAGATTCCTTAAATCTTATCATAGTAAAACATTACTAAAAATAAAAAGTGCGGTAAAATAATCTTTTGTTTTGATGTTCATAACTTAATATTTATTCAGGCGATTTTTAACAACATTCGCGCACCTTAAATAATTTGGGAAATTTTCTTGTACCACCCTAAATATATTCATAATTTCTTGTAGGGTAATTTACAGCGCCACACCTTAGAGAATGTCACTATTAGAGAGACACCCCCTGTTTAATATCGAATTACGCTCACACCACCTCCCATCAGTCTCTGTTATGTGAGGATTCGAAATGACCATTTAACCCTTCTGAGTAAAACACATGTCTCCATCCTATTTTACAATAACCCATCAATACCCCTCACCTTCATCGTGGGTTTGAGAGGAGCAAAACCCTTCTCCCCTTCTCCCCTTCTACATCCCAACGAGAACTGCACAATCACCTCCGAGAACAGCTCAATCGCCTCCAAGCATGCTCCATCCTAGGCCGCCCTTCTCATAGCTGAGTGTGCTCCAACCGAAGGTTTGCATTTCTCACTTTGATCTTCCACCTGGTTCGGCTGACGCACGGTTGTTAAAAATAGATCTTGACTGCAACTTTCTCAGTTTGAACTGTGAAAGTTCACAGATGACTATTGCCTACAGACTAACATCCCTCCCCACCCAGATAGCGTCACATTCAAACCTGCTTTCTCTGGAAGGTCTCTCCATCTTCCCTTCCCTTGGATCCTAATGTAATCTGTGAGGATTTTGTCTTCTTGAGCAGTCCAAACTCCTCTGTTCATGGCTTCCTTTGAACAGAAAGGTCTTCTACCCATCTCTCTCTCTCTAGAGTGTCTCAGTAGAGTTTTTGAAGTATACTCATACATGGGTCCTGATGGTGATGAGGGTAGTGATTCTTATAGTCAGCAATTGGACATTTTTTCATATTTTTTTAAATATTAGTAGGGATTCCATGGCTATAGCTCCATGGTAGTTCCAGTAGCCACACATAGAAACTAAACGTGCTTGAAAATTTCCTCCATTAGAGACTTAGAAAAAGACAAATGAAGAGTGAGATTCCTTCCACAGTGACGGGAGTCACTGTCTGCAACATTTGCTGCATATATGAGCTTAATTAAATACTACTAATTAAGAATTAGAAAGTCTCTCGTGACGATTTGTTTAGTTAAATACTACTATTTCTCCTGCAGGGAAGAAGCATAGAGGGGTAACAGGGGTTAGGGTTGAGAAGAAGAGGGGCTAGGGTTGAGAAAAAGGATTTAGCGAAGAATCAAACACCTGTAGCGCAGACCTCCTTCTCCCATTGCCGCTCACTGCTGGTTTGTATCTGCGAAGAAGAACACACCTGTCACGCAGAGTAATCACTATTGCTCTTCCCGGTGAGAACAGAGATTTGGGGATGAAAGAAGCTTAGTATTGATTTGGGGTTAGGGGGTTAAGCGAGGGTGTATTAGGTACTTCACTTTTTAGAAGGGTATTTTGGTATTTAGAAAAAAATGAACCAGCTGATGTTAGCATTTAAGGTATATTCTGTAACAGAGATTAACGATAGGGGGTGTGAACATAATTTGGTATTAAGCAGGGGGTCTTAAGGGGTGGCTCTGTAAATTTCCCTTTCCTGTAACCCCACGATTTGTAAAAAATATCCACCACACCCCTAATGAGTCATGGTGTTAACTTGAAACATGAAAAGACTTTTTTGACCCTGCTACTAACCTCTAACTTTCAAAGTGTTTGAATGTAACCCTAGCAACAGTGCTTCCCTGCAACTCCACCTTCACGCATGAGAGCTTGCTTACTGGTCACTAATCTGAATCTCTTCCTAAGCATCGCTTCCCTTATAAGAAGAGAACAGGTTTCATTTCTGCCACAAAACTGACACTATGGCAGTGGTTGGTTCGAGTAAAAAGCTAATGGCTGCGTCTGCGGAGGCTGCACCTTTTGTCCCAATCCGATTCTAAAACCACAACCGGCAACCACCGCTGGATTCAATTTCAGAAGCTTAGGACATGAATTGTATATGATTTCTGGGATTCTTTCTTGCTAGATTCAATAGGCATTGGTGTTGCAATACAGTACCTGAAATTTCAGCTTAAATCGAGACTTATCAAGTGAAATATCTCCATTGAAGGTGTTCTGGTTCCACTGCCCCAGGGGTAAGGACGAAAATTATGACCTGGTGTCCCCCCCCCCCCCCCCTCCTCCTTTCTTTTTTCTCTGTTAAGATGTGTGAATCGATTTTTTTTTTTTTTTTTTCCTGTTACATGATTTACATCCTGCTGCTTTTATTTTCTTTTCTCCCTTTGTTACCTCCTGTGTATTCTCTATGCAGTTTTAACATTAAGTGCTGATGATCCATGCATTGGTGGTATATTTAGAGCTGCGTATGACAAAATTGTGGTTTTCATAATTTAAGCAGCAGCAACAGATGATCAATCCCAACCGAAGCCATAACTCCAACTTCCTCCCACCTTCTCTAGCCTCAGACTCCATTGCCAGCACCATAAAGTCCTTCCTGATGGGCGCTGCCGCATCCTCTTCTTCCATAGAAACCCTATCATTAAACAGATCCAAGAGAAAAGGGAGATTAGAACTTCCGTAGCAACCCTTTCATTTCTTTACCTTGATCAGTTCTAAGAGATCGAAAAACACAATCAGAAAGTGGTGGAACATAAGAAAGAGAGAAGGGACAATTTGAAACCAGTTTCTGAAAGCTTTGATATACCCTAAAATGCAGAAAGTTTAATTCAGATGAACAAAAATCAGTAACTATATCTATGAATTTTATAATAACAGTAACTTCAAATGGTTTGTTAATTATTATTAGAACAAAAAACAAAAACCAAATTCTTTGAAGGTCGAGAGGATCAAGCAGAAGCAGAGAGAGGCAGAGGGAAAAGAGAACTTACAGCAAGATCTCAAAAGAAAAAAAAAAAAAATTGCTAGATGGAGGTTTAGGTTGAGAAAAAGCAAAGCACTTTACCAATTTGGGGGTTTAAAATTAAAGGGTATAATGGTAATTTTACCCAAACCCAAGGATAGTTTGGCAATTTAGATAATAGTAAACTGCTGACATCACCATTTAATGATTTTTTTCTTACGGAATGGATTTATTAGAAATTTTCTTATGAAAGTGAAGGACATACGAGATCTTCTTTCAAATTCTGGGGATTAACAAGAAATTATGAATATTTTTAAGGGTGGTACAAGAAAATTTCCCAAATAAGTTTTGATCAGAACATAACTTTGTCAATACAATTTAGATTTAAGAAATCTTGGATTTGTTGGAAAGCTGATTTTATTTTCTACCTAATATAAAAAGTCTCATGTAAAAATAAAATCATTTGACCAGTCAAACTTATTATAGACCAAGAACATTTCTCTAAATGTTGATTTTTTATAACTTGATGTGGCTTAATGTTGCTGAAAAAAAAAGGTGTGGCTTAATGTTAATTTTTGATGACTTGAAGTGGCTTAATGTTGATTTTTGATGGTAGAAGGTATATGTAGCATACCAAATAATGGTAGAAAAGAGGGAAAACAAAGATAACACTTGGGCACATTGGTCGCCTAAGTGCTTAGGCACCCCTTCACACTGCCTTAACAACTATGGTTAACTTATAGTCATTCAGTATGGTATATATACACTATAAAGGATTACCATTTTGAAATGATGGAATGATTTAATGATTACCTTTTCTTGGTTATGTTTGAAAGAAATAATTATCAAAATATGCCCAGTTATTCCCCAATCCATCATGTGATCGGTAAATAATCTATCTTGGCCACCCATGGAAGCTTCTATGCACTGCCACCTAATGTGCCCCATGGAAGTACGACTTGGGAAATCCAACCAGGAAGGTTATGGTATAGA
This sequence comes from Macadamia integrifolia, assembly GCF_013358625.1. Classification (NCBI taxonomy): domain Eukaryota; kingdom Viridiplantae; phylum Streptophyta; class Magnoliopsida; order Proteales; family Proteaceae; genus Macadamia; species Macadamia integrifolia. Next base: position 30,876,321 of record NC_056561.1, on the reverse strand, counting down.
TTGGGTACATGTCAATTTTCAAATAAAAAATCAATTTTTTGTGTCCCCCTATGTATTGAAATCATTCCCTTTTGCTTTTAGCCACATAACTGATCTGCCATATGGTGAATATGGGTCTGATCACTTAACGTCCTGATAGTTGGGGACCTAATTACTGCTTATTTAAGATGTATTATGTTTCAAAACAATATTTTGCATTTATCCTAAGCATATCTTTGTTTAGGATAAATGGATGGGGGACTGATTTCTGAAGTAGCATTCAGCTATTCATTTTATTCTAGGACTTTGATTGGGTCATCCCATCAAGTTCCGATACACCTCTCTCTCTCTCAATGCTGAGAATCTTTTTCCAGTAATTTACATCATGCTGCGATTTGTTAAATTTACCAGAAATTTTTTTCTTGTCAAAAATTGAGAGAAATAATCGGTGACATAATGAAGGGATAAGAAAGTTATATTTTGGAAGAGACCCAGCAATACTTGTCTGCATTCTTAGTAACATTCTGTGTTGGTAGTTTGTGGTAATTCTATCAAGTATCAGGATCAACAGTGGACAATTTTATCCAAATTCCTTGTAAAATTCATTGCACTAATTTCCTGGGACTAGTTCAAGATTAAAGCTCAGTCTGCCATTAGCCTAAATATTATTCAATAATATTTTTTGTGATGTGAGGGGATGTAGGCTCACGTCTCCAAAGTTCTTTAATTTTGTTAATTCACAGCAACCCTCTCCCCCCCACCCCACCAAAAAAGAAAAGAACAAAAAGAAAAAAAAAAGGGGGGATGAAAAAACGAGGGGCATAACAATAATGATGCCAATATTTTTTTACATTTAATACTCTTTACTGTCTAGTTATGTCTATTTTTTGGTTTGATTCTGATATTGTATGAACTACTAACACTCAATTCTTATAGGTACTGAGGAAGGCAGTTACTGCTGGAATTTTTGCTAATGCATGTCGTTTGGAAGTAAGTAATTACCTTATCTCATTTTCAATTCAACGTTATAACTTATTCAAAAACTCTTTCTCTCTCTCTCTCTCTCGTCAAGGCGCCACCTTAATTTTTCCCTCCAACACCGTGACAACTATGTCCCCCTCCCCTTTTCCTATTGAGTGTAGGTCTATTGTGCCACCAGAAAGTTTCATTTATATTTCCTTTTCAATTCACTTATTGATTGGTGGGAACTGGTCGGAGCCCAAATTCAAACCCCCAGCGCCCCCCCCCCCCC
>NC_056561.1:30849918-30875070 GCF_013358625.1 Macadamia integrifolia | reverse complement strand
CCCCCCCCCCCCCCAAAAAAAAAAAAAATAAATAAAGCACTCTTGGTTGGATTATCCAGGTTTCTTGGACGGGCTTGGGTTATTATAAAAAATAATAATAATAGTAAAAAAATAAGAAAAAAAAGGTAGAGGTCGGGTTGGGTTGGACTTAGGTTGAGATCTTGTATGGATACAACTTAACACATTATTAACCTTGTAAGATGAATGCTACAGATTTAATAATTGTAAGTTTCTTTACAAAAATATATAGTTTGATTTTTTTCAGGTTATATTAGTATTGTTTGAACTTTTGATTATTATACAGGCTAGAGAAGTATCGGTCAACCATTTTATAGGGTTTCTAGACTTTCTGGCAATGAATAAAGCTATACAGCCAAGAAACCTGACAAGCATGATGAACGAAGAAATTCTGTCTGATTGCAGCTGGAAAATTTTATTAGGCTGAGGCTGTCTGCTTCTTAGTTGGCTTAGGCTCTGCCCACAACACCCCAGCACCCCCTGCCAAATAGATAAGTAAATACATTAAAACATGATAACTGTGTGAAGAAGCAAACACAATTTTTTTTTGTTAAACTGAAATCTGATTTGCATTATTTTTGTTTAGATAACATGCTAAATGCTTCAGTACAGAAACCTACGATGTGGTAGATTCTAGTCATTTTGTTTGAAAAAGTACTGTGTCCATCTACAGGTATTTGCTCTCAGTAAATTTGTCAATGATGTTACTGATTTAATTTGGGTTTTATATGATTTTGCAACATGAAACACTTTAACATTATACTTGGAAGCACCTATTATGAAGGTAGATCAGATTGCATAAAGGACTTGAAAAGGCAAAGTTGTGGGTCGATCTTGATCTTTAGCCAAAGAACATTTCAAATCCTGTACTGGAAAACTTCGAGGCCTAGGTTATAATGGTCAAGTGCGGTATGTTGGAGAAGGGTAGGAAACGGTTAGGGTCAATGGGTCATTTGGTGTAGGGGTTTGGAAGGGCATTTGTAATGAATCCCAGCAGTTGACGGGAGAGGGGTTAGATTCTTGGTGGTAGATGGGAAGGGAGTGAAAATTTGATACGACCATTGAGGAAGGTTTTTTGAAGGAGATGTTGCCTGATTTGCTTCCCGATAGTTTGGAATCAGGTGCAGTGGTGGATGATCGTATGGGGAATTTGAAGGGAGTTTGGTGTGGGGCTCTACTTTTAGGAGGAACCTAAATGATTCGGAGGTTAAGTAGATGGTGAAGCTGATGAAGGTTTTGGAAGCTGTAGAGACTAAAGAAGGTGTGGCTGAAAAATGTAAGGTGGATGGATGGTAGAAATGGGAAGTTTTTGCTTAAGGGTTTTTTAAAGATGTTCCATCGTGTTGAGCTGTTGGAGTGCTCCCTAACAAAATTTTTTGGAACTGGTGGATGCTACCCCTGGACCAGCATCTTTATGTGGACTCTTGCACTGGAGAAGGTGTTGACTATGGATAATTTGCTAAAGGAGGTAAAAGCTCAGAAATGTTTGGAGGTTGCATGAGGATGCTGCTGAGGATGGGTATCTATTGATTTTGGGGAATTATGACTTATGTCTAATGATACTAATTAACACCAGCCATAGTTGTCACGGCGTCAAATCGATCCAAGGCGGTGGAGGGGTGGCTAATCGATTTGGCAATGAATCGCCCGTTTTGGCGTTGCCATGGCGGTCAAATCGCCCGTGTGTTATTTTTTATTTTTTTCTATTTTCTAAAATTATTTAGTATGCTACTTTTTTATTTTCCCTATTTTTTAAAGTTATTTAGCGTGCTACAAACCTAGAATATATACCCTATAACATATAAAACACTTGTTAAACAGTAACATTAACATATTTGTTAACCAAAAACCATTAGAACAACATCAAAATCCAAAAAAAAATTCAAATTAGTAGTCAGAAGCAACTTAACAAGTGATCCAAGAAAGGATTAAAATAAGGCAGTAAAACAAGCAATCCAATACTTCGACTAAGAACTAATTCTATATGTCTATAATTCTATTTATGCTGTTATGAAACATTAATCATAGAAGGAGGAACAGAGAAGGAGAAGAACCGAAGAAGAAGAAGGAGAAAGAGAAGTATAGAAGAAGGAGAAGAGAAGCAGCAGAAGACAAAGGAGGAGAGGAGAAGGAAGTCACTCGTCAGGAACAGAGAAGGAGAAAGCGAAGCAGAGAAGCAGAGTAGCAAAGAAGAAGAAGAATAACAAGCAGAAGACGAAGGAGGAGAGAAGGACTGAAGAAGAAGAAGAAGAAAGAGAAGCAGAGAAGAATAAGATGAAGAAGACGAAGAAGGAAAAGGAGAAAGACGTCGCAGGCGGCCCCTTACCTTGGTTTTGCTGCCGGAGAAGGAGAAGGAGGACGTCAATCGTCGGAGAAGGAGAAGGTCAGCAGTCGTAGCCAGTCGGAGGCAGTAGGTCAGCTTCGAGGGTTTTCGACTTGAGACTTGAGGGTTTTTGACTTTTTCTCTTTTTGTATTTCACGGTTTCACCTAATAGCAAGTAAAAAAAAAAAGCGATCGATTAGTATAATAGGCGTGAGATGGCGTCCATGGTGCTGCCTTTGCGACACCTATACGACCTTGGCGGCCGCAAATCGTGACTCACATAAATCGGTGTACTGCCATGCCCTCTGATTTCCTCCGGGATGCCAAATCGCCGCCTAGGCGACGCCGTGACAACTATGACGCCAGCCCTCCTTTATTTATAATGGTAGAAATATTAGTACAAGTACAATTCTGCCCCTATGGATAATTATACTTGTATACTCATATCACAACACTCCCCCTCAAGTTGGTGCATGGATATCACGCATGCCCAACTTGCGGAAAATATGATGAAAAACCTTACTCCTTTGTAAGGAAATCTGCTAACTGATCTTCAAACCTTACGAAAGGAATTCATATAAGTCCCTGCTCTAGCTTCTCCTTGATAAAATTTCTGTCAATCTCCACATCCTTTGTGCGATTATGCTGAACTAGGTTATTTGCAATGCCAATGGCTGATTTGTTATTATAGTACAACATCATAAGAAATTGATTAGGCACACCCAAATCCTAAAGTAGCTTCTGGAGCCAAAGTAACCAACAAATAATATGCACTAGGCTCTAAACCCAGCTTCTGCGCTCGATCTAGTCACCACCGCCTACTTCTTGTTGTACGACGAGATTACCGCCTACAAAAGTACAATAGCTTGACATCGACCATCAATCATTTAGGGAACTAACCTAGTTTGCATTAGTATATGCCTATACATGCATATGATTGCAAAGTGAGCAAACTTCCCTTCCCTAGAGCCAACTTCAAGTAGCAGAGAATTCGGAACACTGCCTCCATATGAGAAGAGTAGGGATCGTGCATGTACTGACTCACCAAACTAACAGTATGGGCGATATCTAGTTTAGTATGGGACAAATAGATAAGTTTCCCAACTAGTCTCTAGTACATCAATTGGTTTCCGATCCTTGTTTTTAAATGAGCATTGGCTTCAAGGGGAGTATCAGCTGGTTTGCCCACTAACATTCCAGTTTCAAAGAGAAGGTCTAGAGTGTACTTTCGTTGGGAGAGCAGCACACCTCTGGTAGAACGGGCCACCTCAATACCAAGTACCTCAACTTACACAGATCTTTAATCTCGAACTCCTTAACCAGATAAGCCTTCAACTTAGCTATTTCAGTAAAATCACTCCCAGTGATGACAATGTCATCAACATATACAATGAGAATGGTAACCTGATCATCAACTCTCTTAATAAATACAGTGCGATCAGCATTACTTTGTTTATATCTCACTGAAACCATAACCTTGTGAAAGTGACCAGACCATGCTCTGGGAGATTGCATCAGCCCATACGATGACTGCTCGATGACTGCTTCAGTTTGCATACATTCCCTTAAGTCTCCTTACTAGAATAACCTAGAGGGATGTTCATGTACACTTCTTCCTTAAGCTCATTGTGGAGGAAGGCACTCTTGACATCGAGTTTCTATAGGTCCCATCCTGAGTTGACTACACAGGAGATGATGACTCGGACGATATTCATCTTGGAAACCGAGGCAAATATTTCCTGGTAGTCAATTTCATAGGTCTGAGTAAAACCTCTGGCCGTAAACCTAGCTTTGTACCTATCCACAATTCCATTTGCCTTTTGCTTGATAGTAAATACCCATTTGCATCTCATTGTATTCTTGTGTGGTGGAAGAGCTACCAAGTCCCACATTTCATTCTTCCGAATTGCCCTCATTTCTTCGTCCATTGCACATTTCCACTATGGTTATGCAAAAGCCTCCTGCTAATTATAAGGAATTGAAGCAAAGGACAAAAAAAACATGATAGGAAGGAGATAGGGAGTCATAAAACACGAAGTTGGAAACAGGATGTTGTGTTCAGGTCCTACTTCCTTTATGGGTTGGAATAGGGAGATTAAGAGACGGATCATTGACATCAGATGGGAAGAGATTACCTAATGGGATGTTAGACTTTGGATCAGATGATGATTTGCTAGGTACAATGGTAGTGGTTTCTCTTTTCTTTCCACGTGAGTACGCATGTAATGGCTCATCTGAGAAGATTTCGGCTCCCCTGAATAGAACTATTTGGCATCATCCCCTTCGCCACAGTATCATCTTCTTAAAAAAGTGGACTATGAACATCAAGTGAGGCAACCAATGGCACATCTTCCTTTATGGTAGCAGACTCCCCCTGAAGAGGTTCCAACATAGTATAATAGGCCTCCGTCTCATTAAAACCACATCCATCATGACTAGCAAACGACGAGAAGGGGGATGATAACATCTGTACCCTTTCTGTTTAGCAAAGTACTTAAGAAAATGCACCAAAGACCTTGTGGATCAAGTTTACTATGTAGGTGATGATTATGAGCAAAGCAGATAGGCAAAGACCTTGGGAGGAACCACAAAGGAGTTAGATCCACTAAGCACCTCAGTAGGACAATGGGAGTCCAAGACCTATGATGACATCTGATTAATAAGGATGCAGCGGTAAGGACTGCTTCATTCCAGTACGGCGTTGATACATGCATCTCAAACATAAGGGACCTTGGCGCCTCGCAACTTCCAAAAAGTGTCTATTCTTCCATTCAACAACTCCATTCTGGGTGGGTGTATCAACGTAGTTGGTCTGATGGACAATACCGTAATAACCATCCACATACCCCTTACCATTATCAATGCATCAGAATATATCAATGAGAAACGAACAATACTTCTATTATCTGAACTAGAATAAACGATTCTAGTTTTCTTGGAAAAAGCACAAGCATCATAAAAAACTGGTTCAAATTACATTACTTGAATAAATTATGTAAAACTCTAGATATAGTTCCCAAGGGGGGATGTCCTCAACGGCGATGCCGTCTATATATCTCTAACAATGCCAACTCGGAATCAATGTGATGAGCCTGACTTGGGAAACTATGGGAGATGCACCATCGGGTAAGTACAGATGGCCACTCACTTTACCACTGCTCATCGTTGCCCCCGTCACCAAGTCCTGAAATAGACAATGGGGAGGAAAAAATGTAACTTTGCAGTTCAAGTCCCTAGTGATACTACAAATAGACAATAGGTTAGTAGAAAAATTTGGGACATACAACACAGAGGAAAGAGATAATAAAGGAGGGCACTGGATAGTTCCCATCCCAGAGACATGGGAAAGGGAACCATCAGTAACTCTTACTTTAGTTTTACCTTAGGATGGAGAATACTGAGAAAAATGATTAGGAAAACCAGTCATCTGATTTATTGCACCGGAGTCAATTACCCAAGGATGGAATGCAACAGATGCACAATGACCTCCAAAAGAAATATCGGAGTGAGTAGAGTGGGACTCTGATGCAACTGGCAAGGAGGCAGCAGCAGCAACAGAGGAGAATAAGGGTTCCAACTTGGTCACCAGACGACACAAAAGAGATATCTTATCATGGGACAAAGAAGTGCCAGTCGGTGTAGCAGCTATCTGAAGTATCAAAAGTTTCATACCGATTTTCTTGAGAATGATTTGAGAACCCATGACCTTGGCCACTACAATGAGAATTGGTTGGCCGCCCATAAGGTTTCCAACAGGACTCCCTAAGGTGCCTCTTCTTACCATAATAATTACATGTCACAGGTTCCTTATTAGTTGGACGATCACTGGATTTGGTAGTTACAGCATGAGACTGAGATCCAGTTCCTTGACCTAAGTATAACACAGAGCGTTATTGTGGTGCCAGATGGAATATAGCAGCATGATGATTATCTTCAGATTGAACCAAAGAGTAGGCCTTCAAGTGTGGGGAATAGGTCAAGGTTAAGAATATGTGCCTTTTGATTTGATTAAACTCCATATTCAGGCCAACCGGGAAATTATACACATGCAACATGTCTTCATGCTTCCTAAAAATAGAAGCATTAGTGGCACAACTAGGTCGATAGATCTTATAAAATCCTGTTCCTACCAAATACCTCGCAACTCTAAATAATAGTGAGTGCGGGTTACTCCTATTTGGTTCCATGGATTTTCTGCCGCAAATCATAGCATTGTGCATCATAGATTTTAAGGCGGTAAGGCGATGGAGGCGTTTGAGGGTCTTTCGGGGCGCCTTAGGGAAAAGGCGGGCATAAAGCGTCGTCTTATTGACTAAAGTATTCCTGTGTAATTTTTTTATAAAACCAATCTATTCGGCTCAAATCCTAGTTGAATCCTATTACTCATATGTTAAATAAATATTAAAGGTTCATATTCATACTAATGTAAGATATTCATCAAGAAAACAAATCAATGAAGTGAATAAACTAAGTTCATCTTCATCAATCATTAATCATCAATCATCATAACATATTAACTTATAATATAAATACATAATTATGAAACAAAATTATAAATATAAAGAAAAGAAGACATAAAAAATACAAGTATTTATTATACTTACCTCTATAAGGCCAAAATGAGTGCCTAAGCCCTAAGGTCATCCACTATATTTCTACTCCTATTAAAGAAGAATGAAGCTCACCGCTGCCAGAGCAAACTCACCACTGCCGGAGCAACATGATCGCCTAGATCAGTGGTTCTTCCTTGTTCCTTGATTCCTTCTCAAAGCCCTTTCTTAAAACCCTTGACAAAATCCAAACCCTGTTTGTGAATCGTGTTTTTGTTTTGTTTGATTTGGTTATTTTTGGAGTAAAGTTGATCCCATACATCTCAAGTGTTAACAAAATCATACACCTACCAATAAAAAATCTATTTGGAATCTTCATCAAGTAATTTTAAAATGTGTTTAAAAAAAAAAACCCATAAGGCGCCACTTCACGTAAGGTGGAGCACTGCCTTACCATCTCTAGACCGCATCACCACCAAGCACCTTAAAAACTATGTTGTGCATTATTCCTTACCTAGGAATATGTGTCCTTCGTAGCCTACCATATCATAGTAGTTGTATCCATCAAGAAATAACCCCGAGTTATCGAATTCAGCAAAAAATACATAACTAGGGAGTTGGCAGAACTCCGTTTATCTTGAGCAGAACCAGTAGTAGTCGGTAGACGGAAGCACCTCCATGATACCTGGAATAACCAAAGGGGATTTTTAGATAGGAAACATGATCTGGACCACATCAAATAGTTGCTCCCATCCAATTTGATGAAGCTAGTAGGGAACGAGGGGTAGTCACCACGTGGAACACGATCCACTCCGTCCAAAACAATTACGGTTGTGTCATCTGAAGCCTCCATAGTTGGTCTCGAAAGAAATCCACAAACTAGCAAAAAATTTCCAAATCAAAAAAATCATAAAATTTTGTTCACGAATCAATACATAGGAATCAAACCACAAAGAAGACCCCCAGTGGGAAGAAACTCACCACTGAGGGTGAAGCTCTACTCGAACCAAAAGAAGAGAAGGAAACGAGAGAGAGAGAGAGAGAAGGGCTAGGGTTTCATGGGGAAGGCGAGAGATGGGATTAAGGTTTTGGGACACCAGAAAATTCCTGCTTTGGTACCATGTTGATTTTGGGGAATTATGACTTATGTCTAATTGATACAGTCCTCCTCTTTTATAATAGTAGAGATATGAATACAAGTACGATTCTGCCCCTATGGACAATTCTACCCTTGTACACTTATTACAAAAATATCATTTGTGTACTGGTTGTTTCTTCATGGAAATCCTGGGTAATCCTCTCAGTTATGTGGAACTTGCCGAGGAAGCATATCGTGCTGCCCATAATGTACCTTCATCTGAGGGATTTATTGTTGTAATTTGGAACCTTGCCTACGAAGCATATATTTCTGCATATAAAATATTCTTCTAATGGATGGATAATTGATATTTTATTCTCTTTGGCACTATCAACAAACAACAACTCAGCCTTATCCCAACTATTTTATTCTCTTAAGCACCATCTTTATGATTATATCCACTTCATTAGCCTTTGATCACTGCTGTCCCTTCGAAACAAAATCTTGTGTGGGCTACTTTCTGATGGTTCTATTTTCTTTTTCATCTCAAGACATTCAGTCAGAGTGGGATGTATAAGACTATTAGGACTTCTCAAGAAGTTTATATCCATCCATCATCTGTGCTGTTCAGGTCAGTATGGAGTAATTTTCTGCTGCCATGCATGATTGTTAAATAATTTCATCTTGGTTCGTTCTTTGTGACTTATATTCAAGTGGATGTGATTTTGCATGCTATGATGGTTTGTGCTAAATATCAGCTCCATTCTTGCCAATGCTGATTGAAGCAATTACTCATTCTTTCACCAAAAAAAACCTCTACCAGCAACATACATTTTAATGAAGATTCTGGAATGGGATGGTGTTAGAATTTTAAAAGATTTAACACACTATTTGTACTTGTTTCCAGAGCAAATTTATATACCTGTTTCAAATCTTTCATATGCAAAGTTTTCCTCTCTTTGTACGGTTGTACCACAGTTGCCCAAGGCATCATCTATGAGCAAATGCACTATTAGGACGAAGGTGAGATATACCCCATGACCCACAAAAATTAAAAAGAAAAGAAATAGGAGGACGATGAGGAGAAGAAAAACACAAAGGAGGATGGGAGACAGCAGGGAAGAAGAGGAAAGAGGAGAAAATGAAAAGGGCATTGCCTCTCTATCGTGCACCATCAAGAGAAAGGAGACAAGGTCTGCCTTGCTGCCTTTCCCCTCTATTCTGCACAATCATAAAGACCAATGTTCTAACTTTAGCTGAAATTTCGCAAAATTTATTGCTTTCGATATTGAAGAAATGCAGTGTTTTGACTGAAGTTTTGGTCTTTTGTTTAAATACCATACTTCAATTGAAATGGATTGAAATTTCGACCCATTTCATCTGGTTTTGGAAGTGAAGGTTGAAAAACCCAATGTTTGTGCTTTCATAGCCAAATCATTGTACTACATGGTTAGAAGTGAGCTACTTTCTACCCATAGAAAGAGGTTTTTGAATTAGTGATAGAGGCGCCCTTACCTGTGTACATATGGATAGCACCCTTTTAGGTTAGGTAGGGAGTTAAGTACTTTGTGCAAATCACCCAATGTATTTATTCCTAATACATATTTAAGTTGTTTGAGTTGAATTACATATGTTCTAGTACAAAACATTGTGGGGAATAGGCCATATTAGATAATGTATACAGCATACACACCAACCTCCAAATTCAAACTAACATTTTGGTTGTAATTATTTAAAATCTATGGGTTCCACTGTGTTTAGTGGGCCTAAAATAGGTTGTCCTAGAAGTTTCAGGACCTAATTTGGTTTGTTGGTCCTGACACAAACCATTGAAATTTGCAGAAAACTGGTATCAACCGAAATTTTGGTTTCGGTTGAAGCATTTTGGTTTCAAGCCTGCCTGAAAACCAGGCTCAAAACCAAAACCTGGTACCTTTGCTAAAGACATCAGGCTTAAATTCTAGGCACCTGGCCATCACCTTGGCACCATGACAACTATGATTATACTTGAGAACGTAGAAGGTATTCCAAAATTTTCTTTTTTCTCCCCTCTTCCAGTCTAACCAATTATTGAACAATGAGAAAAAAATGAGGTGATAAACCTTACAACAATGGAAACCATAATGGTATCTTAATACAGAAGGGAGGGGCAGAGGAGAAAAAAAAGCATGGAACGCAGAGCTCTTTGATGGAAGTGAAGACCCACTAAAGGCTGTTGGCACCTAATTTGACATGTATGCTTCCCAGAGAATAATCTTGAGCCCTACACAAGTCTACACTTCTAGGATTATTGTAGATGGGCACCTAATTATGCAGCATGCAAGTTCATGGGGCTGAAATTTTGGGGACATATAGACCCCAAGTCTCTATTCACTTGTCAGCTTTCACTGAGATTGGAGTTGGCCAAGTACCAAAATGACGCTTTAAAATCCAGGAGCACAAGAGGGTGCATGCCAATACATTGGAGGGTATATAACTAAATGTTTGAAATTTGACATGTGGCTAATTGCGACCATTCCTTAAATATCCAACAATCAAAATTGCCACGCCACCCTGGAAGAACTAGGTGCCCTTTTGGAGAGGTTTTCCAGATTTGCTTGTTCAAGGAAAAAAATTGAACAAAACAGAATTATCTTCCCATTCCTAACTCGAGTGATCTATAGCAAGGACTTTAGTCAAGTGAGTAATTGCAACAACTTGGCAAAATGATCGCTGAATCTTCTTGCTGGTGGACTATTGTGGCTGAATTTCTTATACAGATATTTCAACCCTTGTCACGCAAAAACTATGAGGTCCCTTAAATAGGAAAAAAAAAAAAAAAAATCTAGAAAGCTTATTCCTGTTTTCCCTAGTGACCCAACCCTAAATATGATGATAGTATTATGGATAGCGTGCAAAGAAGTTATCGCAATGGGATAACTTTAGATGCCTAGGTTCACTCATGAATAAAGGAGAAATAGAGGATGATATTATACAAAGAATTAAAATAGAATGAATGAAATGGAGTGGTGCATCTGGAGTGTTGTGTGATCGATGTATCTCTTTAAAGGAAAATTTAATAGAACGTGTGACACCAAAGAATACGACAATTATCCCAGACCCACTTGGGAGATCTGTGAGGTGTCCTCACCAAGAATACGGCAAGTACCAGGGGGTTTAGAAGATCGGTGAGGGTGTGTAAAAATTTAGTTCCACATCCCCTAGGCAAAGATTGTTGGGCTAGTTAATAACATCCATAGTTGTCAAGGTGTTGCCTTGGCGTCCAGGTGGTTTGCCTGGGGGCCTAGGCGGCTGTCGCCTTATTACACTATATGCTGCCTTATGTTTTGGCACTTAATTATTTCTAATATTATTTAAATCATTTACTTAATGTAGTATTCATAAATAAGCAAATACCCTTTATTTGAATCTAATAAAAATAGTTTAAAAAATCACATTCCAAAGGATAAAAAGTCAACCCCCCGGTCTAAGAACAAAAACTGGATTTTTTGTTGCAGGGCGATTTTCAACTTTCAAACGCTAGTGTTTTTTCTCAATTTTGAAAATTTTATCATGGTAATACATTGTTAACCAAAAGTCCGGTAAAATAATTTTTTGTTTTGATGTCCATAAAATTATTTCCATTTAGGCGATTTAATAGCATTCGTGCACTTTAAAATAAGTTTCACTGGAACATAACTTTGTCATAACAACTCAGATTTAAGTAATCTTAGACTTGTTGGAAAGCTAGTTTGTGGCATACCTAATACAAAAAATCTCATGTGAAAATAAAATCATTTAACCAATCAAACTTATTATAGAACAAGAGCATTTTTCTAAATGTCAATAAGTCATGGTTGTTTTGATGACTTGATATGAATGTGGCTGTTGATTTTTTATGACTTGATTTTGCTTAATGCTGATTTTTTATGGCATAGGGTATAATGTATATATTGTAACATACTAATTAACTTTAGAAAATAGGGGAAATAAAAAATAATACATGGGTGATTTGATCGCCAAATCGATTAGTCACCCCTCCACCGCCTTGGGTCGCCATGACACCGTAACAACTAAGACAACCTCCAATGTGTTTTAAAGCGTTGAGGCCCATGGGCCAAAGAAGACAATATTGTGTCAAGGTTAATGGGGTCGGGATGTTATGTGGTATTAGAGCAGACCCTGATAGCTTGTGGGGTCATAGCATCTCGTTGTGCCCAAAGAAGGGAAGAATGTGACACCCAAGAATACAACGTGTACCAGATCCATGTGGGAGATCGGTGAGGGTGTTCAAAACTTTAGTCTCATATTACCTAGGGGAAGATTGTTGGGCTAGTTAATAACCTCTAGCCTTCTTAACATAGCGCAATGTGTTTTAAAGCCTTGAGGCCCATGGGCGAAAGAGTATAATATTGTGCCAAGGTTAATGGGATTAGGGCATTACAAATGTGGCACCCAAGAATAAGGAATTGTACTGGACCCGCCTGGGAGATTGCTGAGGTGTCTCCACCAAGAATATGGAAATTTGGGAGATCGGTGAGTGTGTGCAGAACTTTAGTCCCACATCGCTTAGGGGAAGATTGTTGGGCTAATTAATAATCTCTAGCCTCCTTAACATGGCACAACGCGTTTTAAAACCTTGAGGCCCATGGGCCAAAGGGGACAATATTATGACAAGGTTAATGGGGCCGGGCCGTTATAGAATGGTTATACAACCAGCAATGACATATGGGGCTGAATGTTGGGCGGTAAAGAAAATATTTAAACAAAATTAATATGGCAGAAATGAGGAAGTTGCGATGGATGAGTTTTACACAGAGAAGTGATTTATCACAAATTGAAGGAGCTGAAAGAGCTAGACGTAGGCCTAAAATAACCATAGAAGTAGTGAGGAAGGACATATATAGCTTAGGATTGGAATCTTGTATGGCTTTGTATAGAACTGATTGGAGGAATATGATCCATGTAGCTACCCCATTTAGTTGGGATAAGGCTGAGTTGTTGTGTAAGGAAGTTGGACTTCCATTTAATATGTTTATCCTTTGTTGCTTTTCCTTGTCATTACATGCTGTAATTTTCATGTGGCTGGACTTGAGCCTAGAATCTAAATATAAGTTCATTCACTGTTATCTTTCTTGCAGGGTAAATCCGAAGTGGATTGTCTACCATTCTCTTGTCTCCACTGATCGGCATTATTTGCGCAATGTAACTGTTATTGATCCTTCATGGTTAATAGAGGCTGCTCCTCACTTTTATCAGCACCAGATGATAAATTCTGTTGCTCAGTGACTCCATTGAAGGAGAGGGAAGCAAAGACCTTTGACGGAAGGATTTGAAATGGATGACAGATCAATAACTTGAGCCTAACAGGGAACTGCAACTTGATGAGTCAGAAAATGATGCAGTGGAATAATCCTTGCCGAAACATGCTTCAGTCTTGGTGACAATATAAATTATACAGAGAGCTGTTGTTGGTTTATTGAGAAAGAAATAATGCAATTTGAGTATATGGACAAGCAAATGTTAGAATTTGTCATTTTTTCCTTTTAATCATACTGTCTCAAAGCAGCCAAGGGTTTCATTGTTTTGCGGCTTCTTCATATATTGCATAAATCAAACAAAAATTGCATAGTCTTCCCAACATTTTTGTTCTTTAGAGGAAAATAAGCAGAAGAATGTGTCTCGGATACTCTCTGTTTGAAATGACCTTGTGCCTTGTATGATGTTCTGTCCCGTGCCCTCATTGGTGCCACCTGCTAACTTGCCAGCCGGTGGCAAGTTTGATTTTCTAGAAGAAGTTAGGGACACCAGATTATCTAGTTGAGTGCAATTTTTTATTTCATTATTAACTTCTTTAATGTCTTTTTTCGATCTTTCACAGTCAATATGATAATGGGTGGTGAAAATCCTTTTTCCATCAGTAATTGTATAGTGGCTACTGATATGTTCTCAAGCCATTGTAGAAAAAATATTGTAATACTAGATATTTACATACTTCGACGGCTAATATCTATCGGACTTGTATTCAAATCTTACACATCAAAGATGTTAGTTGATGGATCACCAACACTCATGACATTGCTTGAGTGTCTACTCATCGCTGGGGGATATTTTTACCACTTCAAATCCAATTGATATCTCTTGTTTGGGCACTTTATTTCCTTTATTTACTGAGAATGATAATGTATCTATTCTGTTTGTTCCAACTCTAGTTGAAATTTAGAACATTTTCTTCTTGATGGATCCTTATAAATCACCAGGTCCTGACAGATTACCTTTGCTTGTAAACAATGATCTATTCTTATTGGTTTCTAATTTTTTTCTGTAACTGTAATCTTCCCTTTGAGATTAATAATTCCCTCATTACATTAATCTCAAAACAACATAATGCATTCAAAATAGATTTTTTTTTTCTCTTGTACACGGAGCCTTTGTTAGATGTAGACATATTTCAGATAATATAATATTTGTTTTTGAGATTTTTCATTATATGAATTATAAAATGGACAAGTTAGGCTATGCTGCATTAAAGATCTAAAGTCTATGATAGAACTGAATGGGGATTCCAATCGTTCCTTAATGGAATATCTTGAGTTTAGTAACCAATGGTCGTTTTTCATGTGTAAATCGAGAGAGGACAATTAGCTAGTGCCTTGGGTTGCACTAATCTCGTGGGAATCAAACCCCCTGAGGGCAAGCAAGCCCTTCTACGTCATTCGATTATCTTCGGACAACCATTCACTCTGTCTATCACCAATCGGCGTATTCGTATGCAAGAACAGCCTCCTCTCCATATACGTATTAATCTGCCCACTTGTAAATATTCCATCAAGCTCAATAGGACTGCATCTATTTAGGCTGCACTTTCCACTTTCCCATTTTTTAAGTTATTAAGATTGCGATAACAATTGCCTGGCACAATTGGTGAGTTGTGGTGTGCAAAAGGCCCACGCTCACCAAGAAGTTTCAAGTTCAAGATAGGATCGAGTTTTTTGGATGTTATCTACTTCCAGTCTACCTATCAACAGAGATTGCAATTCAGCCCCTCTAGCTCTTTATTTTTGTAGAGCAATAGGAAATGAAATTTTGACTATCAAATCCCTTCTTCAGCTTTACAAGGATGTCCCTGGTTTACTAATAAATGTTGAAAAAAGTAACATCTATTGTAGTAAAACTGCTCATCTCAAACACAACAGAACATTCTTCCAGCCTTGGGTTTTCGAAATATGAACCCTGCATCCCTTTATCTAGGGTCAAGGATTTTGATGGATAGATCTAAATGTAAGAACTAATCATTTTTTTGTCTCTAGAATGAAAGCTAAGTTGTCATTTGGAAAATAAATTCCAATCCTACTTACTAGAACACTCTATTCAAACTCTCAAAAGCCATCTTGAGAGAGCTAGATTCAATCGAATGTCATTTCTGGTGGGGTTATGATAGGGATCAGAGAAAGCTTCATACGATTAATTGGAACAATTTGTGCCAACCTAAAAATATGGTTTATGAGGCTCATAAGTCCATGATAAAGCCTTACTCTTCAAACTCTGTTGGAAGATTTTATAAAACCCCTCTCTTTTGTGAAGATCTTACATGCTAAATATTTCCCAGACACTGACTTCTTGAAGGCTTCTAAAAGAGGATTATATTGTTTAGGTTTTTGGAGAGGTGTATTGACCTTAAAAGAGGACTTCCAACAAATCTCATGTTGGAGAATAGGCAATGGTTCCAAAGGTCATATTTGGTCTGATCCTTAGATTCCTTTTCTTCCAAAATTTAGAGTACCCGAATAAGTTCAGGTGTACCAATCTTTTCATTGCCTCTGAACTTTTAGACTCTTGTAACAACTGGAATTTACCTCTCTTGGAGTCTTTAATTCCTCACAATATAGTCAGCCATGTGATTCGAATTAGAGTTCCATGATCTGGACTTCACGATCATTTTTTATTTTATTTTTTATTTTTTTTTCTGGAAGCCTAGTTTACACTAAAAGTTCAAAATCTCTCTTTGAAAGTGTAATAATGATGGATTTTTTGCTTTTTTTTTTATAAGAAATAATGGATTATTGACTAAAGGCCTTCTTAAATCTTTTTTTTTTTTTTTTTTTTTTTCCAAGTCAATATTCAGTGCTGTTTTTCGTAAGCAGAATAATGCATCTTTTTGGCATTTATTTTTTAGCTGTTCATACAAAAAGAGGATTTGGTTAGCGAGTCCTTATAGGCAATCGTCAGATTGTTGGGAAAGTCATCTTGGCATAAGCTCTAGTTGATCTCTGTTATTGCATTCCCATATGCTTCCTAATTCCGATTTATGCAACTATGCCATTCCTATATGTTTCCGAACGTTTGGTGGAATTAATCAGCGATTTATTTATAAATAAAATAGGTTTATAAATCAAGTCTCAGACTCTCAAGAGGTTTTTAATTTGGATTCTATAATTATGTTCCTTTGGCATAAAGAAATTTAGTGTTCTTCAATAATAAAAACTCAAATCCCATTATGTTATTGCAAACACCAACAAATACGAAAATAAATAGCCAACAGATCCGCACAATACAGAGATTTAACGAGGTTCACACCGATGTGGTGTGCTATATCCTCGGGTGAAGAAGAAGATGTTTCATTCTTTAGAAGAGAGATTACACCCAAGCAGTGGAAAGAAAACTTGCTTTGAAAACCCTAGCTAAAAAAAAAACCCCCAAATTACAATAACTTGCTCAACAAGACAATAGTACATTATATACTACTCCAAGACGCGGGTTGATCTATCGGGTCGAACCATACCATGGGGCCTACACCCCTGCACCGGGCTTCGGGCTCCGGGCTTGGGGCTTGGGCCTATCAACCCAACCCCTCTGCTTCCGTCACAGATCTCATAAAAAATTTCCATTTGGGTCACCATCAAAATATGTCAGAGCGGTTCATTCTTCAAAACGGGTCAAGAATTCGAGACCAACTTAACACATTCATTTAATGCATCTAATTTATTGATAGACCTCTAGCCATTTGATTGAGTTAAAAACAATTTGAGGATAATTATCCTCACAAGATGACAGCTTTTGGGGATAATGCTGGCAGGAATTCAATTATGCAGTGGAAAATTTTGGATTGAGATCTCTTGCAATCGGAATCATCGATCGAGTTTGTGAATATACATATCCAACAAATGATACTTATGAAGCCCAGTGGGCATCATGTATTTTATTTGGGGAATCATGGATTTTCTATTTTCTCTGGTTATGATTATGATATATTATGTTCAATAACTGAAGCTGAAGGACGAGCTGTTGAAGAAGGAATTAAAGATGCAATAGAAAAAAGCTTAACTATATAGAAATATGAACATATGTACTCATCTTAGTTGGAGTGATAGTTTGTAGTTGTGTCACTCTCCAGAATGGCCCTAGTCTATGTTTGCTTTATTATCTGACATTGTATTACTTTTAAAATCATTCCAATCTGTACTAATTAAGGGGGAAAAAAAATTTATAGGATGCATGTTTTGGCTGCTTATGACATAGTAGCAACAGTTTGATTCTCTAAACTAGTTGGTAGAAAGGTTTACAAACTGAACAATATGTATAGTTATTTCCATTCACCAAAAAACTAGATAAGGGCTTTCTTTTTTTTTTTTTGGTTTTAATTGTCTTCTAGCTTTTTAAAGCTTAAGATGCATGTGCCTCCGAGAAAATTATATTATATGTATAGCTATATTTCTAAAGTGCTTGTAGTACCTATAGTTATAGGTCTTTCTTTCCCTGACTGAATAATGTTGAATAAGAAAGTAAATGTTCATCTTGTTTGTTCTTTCCCTTGGGTGGACACCTAACATGCCATGTGAAGAGCGGCTAGGGAGATCAGGACATGGTTTCCATTGGTCACATGAAAAATTTCGTAGCAAAATTCAAGTCATTTGCTTTCCCTATTACCGCTTTGTGTTGACAAAGAAAAAAAGAAAGCCTTGATTTTTCATATGGCCAGTTTAGATTTAGACTTAGTTCGAACATGAAAGTAATTAAGAGTACTCAGGGACCTATTTGTACATTATTTGACAAAGTGCACATAGTGAGATGAGAACAATTCACTAGCATTGGACAATTTAGACGAGAGTAGCTTCACTAGCAATGGAGAATAGGGTTAGATGAGAGTTGCTTCACCGACTTTAGAAAAATTATGTGTCAGAATATTGAGAGAGCAAATCTAAGTGTCACATTTGTATAGAAGAACTTTCAGTATATCACTTGCATGGAATTATTATAGACATGTAATAGAAATTGTTATAAAATTGGTGGGCTGAGTCGTGTCACTTGACACTATCCTTAAGATCGTAGATGCCCCCTATGGTGCAACCGGAAATAATGCAAATCGGCCTCCAAGATAAAACAACCCAATGGCTCCCCCAGTAATCGTGCACTCGACTGTTGAACCCCTTCGAATGCTATAGGGCTATGCTCAAACTAGAAAACAAAACACCAAGAAATGGACATGTGAAATCTAAAAAAAACTCAATAAGAAGAAAACTTGACAAAACACACTTGAATGCCTCAAATGACTTTTTCCGTGTTTTCAAATGCTAAATCCACCTCTATTTATAAGACAAGTGAGATAAGAAGTAAAGGAGAAGAAATAAAATTGAGACTTGAATGAGAGATTATATATCTTCTAAAATTGAAGAATTGATGCCTCAAGAGGCTTCTAATATAGAGACATAAAGTGACTCAAACGATTAAAAGAAAATTGCCTTAAGGAGCTTTTAGCAACTGTAGGGATTAATAACCATTATGTGGAGAGACTTATAGAATCTCCAAAACTAAAGGAAGTACATAATACCTCTTGCTTTAACAATAGGCTACATAAATAAACTAGTCATTTAAGAAGTAATTAAGGGGAGATGTAAAGAATCTTTAAAAACTGAAGGAGCAAATGTTTTGAATCTTAATTTGTTTTTAAAAACTTGCATTAAAAAACAACAATTCCCCCACAAGATTCAAAATACTGATAAAAATATAAATACAAAAAAAATATAGTTTGAGCACATTAGAATGGTAGGACACATCATTGCAGATGTCTTTCAGACTTGAATCTACAGTGGGTCTGATAAGTCACGGTACAGAGTACGGGGGAAGTCAGACTTCTTGAACCTTTCCTCATTTGTGTAGCCGACTGACCTACCATCTATATCCTATCACTCGACGCCATAGTCACTCTTTTTTATATTTTAGACAATTTTGGCCTTTGCCCCCATCTTGGAATCATGAATGTTTAGAGAATCTATCTGTAAAATTCTTATCGGAGGCGGTCGCACCCCCTACATCCACTTAGGTCAGCCCTTAGTATATACCACAGTTAACATACCTTCATCTGACATGAGTATTGGCCAATTAAGAGTTTTTTTAACTCATCCTCCCTGTTATTGTGGTGAGTACTATCTTCCATATTTAATCCGGAATAGACACATGATAGTACTAATTAAGTCATCCAGTGATTTCGTTTTTACCCTTTGAACCTAATTCCAGTGATCTCCTATCACATAGGTTGGCTGTCCATCACTTTGATTTATGACATGGGCCTTTAAGCCTATTCCTTTAGATGTCTTTCGAATAACTTTGGTGAATCGAGACTTTGTAAGCACGTCTGCTTCATTCCTCATTGACTTTGAAAAGTAGATATCAATGGTATGTACCATTATTTCATATTACTTCACCAAGTCATGTTTAAGAATATATGTTTTTACTTATCATTACAAATCTTGCTTTTAGCCTTTGTAATGGCCACCTGATTGTCGCAATGTAAATACATTGAAGGTACCAACATAGGCCATAATGGTATATCACCTACTAGGTTCTTTAGTCATTCGGCTTTAGATCCAACTTTATCAAGTTCTAAATTCAGTTTCCATGGTGAAACCTACATTATAAGTTTATTCATCGATTTTCAAGAAATCACCCCACCATTTAAAACAAATACATATCCATTAGTAGCTAAAGTTTCTTATGAATCAAACATCCAGTTAGTGTCACAAAGTCTTTCAACACTAGCTAGGTTACCAAAATAATATAAACCATAATCCACAGTACCTTTTAATTACCTCAACAACATGATTGAATGCATTCGACTATTCTTTTACTGGATTCATAATCTGTTGGTTCAACTTTCTGATAGGATGAACTGTATCAAGTGTTATACAATTCATTGAAAGAGAATCAACACCAACAATATGATAATATTTCTTTTGTTAAACTTATTTACCATTTTTCTTTCTTTATAAATAACCACCAATAGCAAAAGTTGTCAACACGATGTATAGTCAAAATGACAATACATTTTTCATCATCATAATGTGCTTGAAATTATCTCACATTATCCTCTAATGATTTTAATTTTTAAAATTATATCAACATCTCCCATGTCCTTAAGCTATAAGAGGTTCTCTATTGTTTTTCACAACATATTATCTAGTTCTCATTGTCAACATATAAAAATATTTTGTCATTGTGATGCTCACAATAATCACATCTACCAATATCATTCGGATAAAATCATAACACATTATCAAGTTTTATGTCACTGTGCAGATGTTAACTTTAAAGCACACAAAAATTTTACAAGTCTTCAAACCTTGTGATTTTTGTTCAAGAATAAATTAGGCTTCAGGTTGATTTGTTTCCTTTTGTTTGAAGCTCTTGATTACTAGTCTGGGCTTAAATTTATCAAGTGATCTATCAAGTTTTAATTTTAACTTAGATATCCATTAAGCATATTAACCTTCACATTGGAAGATAGATCAACTAATTTCAATAATTATTGAGTTTAATTCCTCTAATTGTTTTCTTCCACAGTATTAGGAGATGTTACATCCTCTTGATAAATCAGAGGAACCTTATCAATAAAGATAAGTAACTATGTCATCTCTCAAATTTCTTTCATTTATATTTATTTTTCTTCGTTGATCTTCATTTTTTAAAAACATCACCACTTTATATTATCAATTGTACTACGCCAGTATAACAATGCATATACCATGACAATTGAAGTCCTCCACAATTTCATGGTAACTCAAATGCTTAAAAAATATAGGATAAATCATACATGTTAGATTCAAGAAATTCATATCATATATATCATGCATTTTTTTTTCCATATGCATATGAATAATTCTTGATATTTCTTGTAATCCAAGACGTTATGTCATTCAAATGTCCTTCTCTCAAATAGTTAATAAATTTAGCCCCCTGGCTTAAGCTGCCAATATATTAGACTAAATAAAATATTTTTCAAATATTATGGATTTAATATCCAACTAAAAAGTGGATGAATAGAATAGAAAACCCAAATACCTCATTGAACAAATTATCAATGAACTTAATGCAACATATATCAAATAAATTTCTAAAATAAGTTTGACTATAAAATCGTTGCATCATGAAAATAATGTTGAGAAATCTAAGGCTATCTTGCCTTTCAATTGGTTTACTTAGGCAAATTATAAAACTATTTGATTCAGATAGTCATACCATCCAATTTATTCTTAACTGACTTACTTGATCCGATCTTTAAAATCAGATAATATAAATTAATCTGAGCAACCAACTGAGACAATTCAATCTGGGTCTCCACTAGCACACTAATTTAAACTTTTCAGATGAGCCAAGTTGTGGTCTAAATGGATCGATCACAACTTTAATCACAATTATCTAATCGGATAATATTACTTAGATGTTAACATCCAATGCCGACTTTATACAATAGTGTTGGTAAATTCAAAATCATGACCTATAATGATCAATATGCCACATATAAATATATTTAATTTTCACTTTAGAAATCGATTTAATCATAAACCTTTGTATCACAAATATTGATGAATAAGGTCATGTGAATAATATTTTTATCTAAAAAATGAGCTGCAAATAAATTTACAGTCGTAGCCCTCTTACTGGTTGTTTATACTTATAAGATAGATTCAATCACATACCTTTGATGTTACCCAAGTTTAGATAAGTTTTCCTTAAATACCCAAAGAGATTTGTCATATGTGAATTTAAGAAGAAATCAAAAGGATAGAACATGAATTATATATAAAACTTGCAATGATGTATGCCCAAGTTTTAATCAATATAACTAACACAATCATTTAAGCATCTTTATCAAATCGATCATTAGTTATGATTCAAATTAACCCCTCATTCAATCATATAAACCATTCAATTTTGCTTCAAACTATGACGGGAAGCTTTTAAGGAATATATGTTTAATCTTTCCTATAGTGAATTCAATATAATTGAACCCACATAATTGGACTAGAAAAATATGTTGAGAAACATTTCAATAGGAATAAGGTATATGAGATTATAGTAAACCCTTCCCCAAACAAGAAATTTTTCATGCTCAACAATATAAAGATAATAAATATTTATATTATCATGGGTTACTGAGAAATCTTAATCCATGGTCTATAAATATTAAAGTTAAAACAGATACATAAAAAATATTAATTTTTGATCTCATAATCCTTGAAAATATTTGGATTTGAAAATCACACTTCATACCTCTTTGTTTTGATTCTTACACCAGTAAGGAAAACATCTCTGAAATCATAAGGCTCAAATTCCTTTGAGTCAACTTGCCGAAAGCAAGATAATCTCAAGAAAACTATGAGAAATGACTACCTTCTTAGAGATGGATTGATCCATCAAAATTCAAAATATTGGACAACTATTACATGATACATCTTTTAAATATAAAATACTAATATCAAAGTATTCTGATTTGTAAAATCCATTATCAAATATTTTCAACAGATCAATGTATTAATGAATGGACATTAATTTTTAACCATGAACCATTAAATCAATTAATGGCAAATTTTCCCAAGCATTGTAATAACCTTAAATATGTAGAAAGCCAATTTAGTTGGTAACCACTAATTGAGTTGCCATTAATGGTAAAAACCCTGAAACCCGTGGGTCATGTATTTTATCAACCTTTTAATTTGAACTATCAAATGATTTTACTTTATCAAGGTCAGGGATAATTCTTTGGATTCTCCATCATCGACACAATCCTACTAACCATGTCAAGGATTTTTGTCTCTCAATAAACTGAGTTTCTACGGTTTTAAGAAATTGTAGAGAAATTATATGTCAGAATATTGATAGAGCAAACCTAAGTGTCACATTTGTATAGGAGAACTTTCAATATATCACCTGTATGGAATTATCATAGACCTATAATAGAAATTGTTAAAAAATTGATGGGCTGAGTCGTGTCACTTGACACTGTCCTTAAGACCGTAGATGCCCCCTATGGTGCAACCGGAAATAATGTAAATCGACCTCCAAGATAAAACAGCCCAATGGCTCCCCCAGTAATCGTGCACTCGACTACTGGACCCCTTCGAATGCTATAGAGTTGTGCTCAGACTAGAAAAAAAAAAACACCAAGAAATGGAGATGTGAAATTCAACAAAAACTCAATAAAGAGAAAACTTTACAACACACACTTGAATGCCTCAAGTGACTTTTTCCGTGTTTTAAAATGCTAAATCCCCCTCTTAGGGGTGTCAATTCCTAAACCGAACCGGTAAAACCGGCCGGACCGAACCGATAACAACCCGGACCGAACCAAACCGAAGCCTTATTGGTTCGGTTCGGTTTCAAGTATTGTAACCCCAAAACCAAACCGAACCGCACCGAAAACCGGATGAACCCGAAACCAAACCGAAACCGGCTCAAAACCCGGACCGAAACCGAAACCAAACCGGTAAGAAACCGAAACACTCCAAAATTCATTAAAAACATTAAAATTTGAATAGTTTTGTATACATTTGTATGGAAAATCGAATTCAAACTAGACCAAAAATCAAAACCAACCCGGTTACAAATCGATTTAAGAAATCGAAGTTCAACAATTCATCATTTGGTTGTTTCCTAATGGCTTCATACCGGTTTAAAAAACCGATCCAAACCGAAATGAACCTAATAAATCCAAACCGGTACCAACCCGAACCCAAACCGCACCGAAACTGACACCGGACCGAAACCGATAAATCCTTATTGGGTCGGTTTCGATCACTTCCAAACTCACACCGAAACCGGTGGAACCGGACCGAAACCGCACCGACCCGGACCGTTGACACCCCTACCCCCTCTATTTATAAGACAAGTGAGATAAGGAGTAAATGAGAAGGAATTAAATTGAGACTTGAATGAGAGATTATATGTCTCCCAAAACTAAAGAATTGATGTCTCAAGAGGCTTCGCATGTAGAGACATAAAGTGACTCAACCGATTAAAAGAGAATTGCCTTAAGGAGCTTTTAGCAACTGTAGGGATTAATAACCATTATGTGGAGAGACTTAAAGAATCTCCAAAACTGAAAGAAGTACATAATATATCTTGCTTTAACAATATGTTACATAATTAAACTAGCCATTTAAGAAACAATTAAGGGGAGATATAAAGAATCTTCAAAAACTGAAGGGGCAAGTGTTTTGAATCTTAATTTATTTTTAAAAACTTGCATTAAAAACCAACACCAACGCTTCACTAGAAATGGAGAATAGGTTTATAAAATCTCTTCTTCACCACAAAAGACATCATTCCTCAACTCTAACTGTTGTTGCAAGGCTCCAAATCGCACGAACCTGCACAACACAAATTAGAGGCTGGCTCAAAAAAGACTCCGGGACCAGGCTCCGATGCCCAAGTTAGATCCAGAGATACTCATTCTTACATCAAGTATTCAGTCGATTGAGGGCCTAACCTGTAAGGTTGGCTGAGTGCCTCTTATATAGGTGACATGAGTCCTTCTCATTGGTCGAGAGACTCAAGCGTGTGTCCATGGGCCTTCTCCCTATTGGATGGATTATCCTTTATCATGGCTGACCTGGTCAGGATCATAATGGTTAACTCAACTTGGGTTAGCTTCCCATAACGGGCTAACCTGACCATGGTTAAATCTCTTAATGGTTAACTCAACCGTGGTGAGCCCGGGGTTAAGCGATCGTACCTGACCATGGTTAGTGGCCAAGGGTTAGGTAACTGTCTAATCCTGTTAGTTTTCTTAAGTAAGGTTACAAGAGTGGGGGGCCTCCCTTGGGAGTAGGTCAGGAGGTCGGGAAGTCTCTACTGCAAGGTGAGGAGCTTAGCTTAAGTTCGTGTTAAAGAGATCAGGGTGCGACCACCCGACCATTGACCAGTCAACC
>NC_056561.1:30848645-30848991 GCF_013358625.1 Macadamia integrifolia | reverse complement strand
TTTTTTTTTTTTTTTTTTTAAGGGGGGCCAAAAGAACAAAGTATGACATCAAAGTTAATAAATACAAGCCAAAAGGGGATGCAATAATAGATCAAAACAAGAAATCAAAGATGGTACATAAAAAAATCAAAGAGAGAAAAAACAACCATAAAATGGATGATACATCAAAACAGGAGAGAGAGAGAAACATTCATAAAATAATGATGCATCAAGAAGCTAGGGTGGGGGCAAAAAATAAGAGGGTATGTCCCAACTTGCAGCTTAAAGTTTAGTTAATAATACAAAAGAAACACAAGGAATTGAAAGAACAAATCTATCACACGATTAAGGCTTTTTTTTTTTTTTT
>NC_056561.1:30641141-30848625 GCF_013358625.1 Macadamia integrifolia | reverse complement strand
TTTTTTTTTTTTTTTTTTTTTTTAATAATAATAATACAGTTAAAATTCCATAGACTTGATTTAAGAATAAAACTAGAAGACCTTGACTTTGGGTATTATATATTGAATTGCATCTATGAGAATGCCAAACAATAATAATCTCTCTGCCTCCCTCTCTGTAACACAAGTCCCTGATCACACCACAAGAGGAGGAGCTGCTAAAATTGGAGGAAGATAGCAAAGGCCAAAATGATCTGTCGTGGTGTTATCTGTCTTATTTTACTTGTACCACTGTTTGTGGGAGAGGGACAAAGCCGCCCTCTTATAAATGACATTAGTTCATCATCATCAGATGATCAACTAGTTTCCAATGGCATTGATGATCATCAATCCCATCCATCTCCTCCTTTCCTATACTATCATTCTGATGATAATCAACCATGTGAGCGCTTATTCAGCTTCCTTCCCTGTACTGATACCGTCGAAACTGGTTTGTTCCTCGTCGCACTCTATGGATACATGCTATTCATAGGTGAGAGTCATGTCACTAGTGGAAGAGAATCACTTTACATGATCATTGGCAATGGTTGGTATGGTTCTAGCCTCTTCCACATTTTTGGTGTTCTACCTGAGGCCACTGTCATTCTTTGTAAGATCTATTAGCTTCTTGTAGTTTAATTTAATTATCATCAAAAACTTGAATATGAAGATGATTTTGATTTGTTATCTTATTTGGTTGATACAGTCTCTGGGCTTTTTAAGAGTAAAGAGGAGGCTCAAGAAAGGGTATTCACTGGTGTGGGCTTGCTGGCTGGTTCAACCATCACCCTTCTGACTTTAATATGGGGGACTTGCATTCTTGTGGCTAGAAATGATAAAACTTCCTCTTCTACTTCTAATCAATCAGAAGCTTCATCTCCTCAAAACTCACAGAATGGAAGACAAATAAGATCCTTTTTGACTAGTATATGTTTTCTTTACCATCAATTTATTACATTCTATTTGGTATGCTAACCCTAATTGCTTGTGGCAATTTTATCTTGGAATAAAACCTAGATAATTGACAAATTTCCATTCTACAGGTTGTACTGTGACTACTGATAAGGAAACCAGTAAGCTAGCAGCAATCATGGTTCTATCTATGGTCCCATTTATTATCGTGCAACTACCGGAAATTTTTAAGTCAATTCCCTCTGGAAATACTGTGATCTTGATTGCTCTTATTACTAGCATTGCCTTCCTTCTTTCCTACTTCATCTATCAGGTATTCAGATCATTTCATAAGTTTTAGCATTAATTGAGTTCTTTCTGTTGTAGTGTTATACTTAAGGGGGCAGGGTTTCATTACACCATGACCCACATAATCCTTTTATCCTGCCATATAACAGTATAACCACACGTCGCAGTTCAAATACCTCCAGATTTGGTCAACATGTTGTCCACAGTAGTGTTTTATGTCATCATATCACCCTTGAAAATTGCATAAAAGAAAAGAAGAAAATTCAACTAGGGCCATTAGGAACCCAAGAACAAAGCTCTATACCTTCTGGGTTATATCTTGGGAGATATCACTAATTTTATCAAGAGCATTTTCCCTATGCTTATTTTGTTACTAAACTTCCTTAATTCTATTTTGAATATTGCCACAGGAAATCACACCCTGGATTCAAATGAGGAAAGTAGAATATGTGAAGCAAATATATCTAGTGAGAGATATTTTGAAGCATATGCAAAATAATGCCCTAGGAAATCTCCTCACTAGTGAGGGTGCACCTAATGTATCTGCTATAAGAAGATAATCATGTTTTCCAATGCACTCCTTGCGATATTTTAAATTTCGAATTCTATTGTTTGATCAAAAATTTTTTTTCTTAACCACAGGCTAATTCGGGCAGTCGACCAAGATAACGACGAGGCAATATCAATCACTGAATTCCAAGAAGTGCTCAAAGGACTTAAGATTGGAGATATGGACACTAAGAAAGCAATAGAGAAGCTAATGAAGGAATTTGATGCAGATGGTGATAATAAGATTGATGAAACAGAGTTTATAAATGGACTCAAGAAAATGATGGAAACAGCAAGGAATATGGTTGAAGATAAGTACTCTGCCCCAGAAGATCTTCCAGATGACAAGGCTTACCAGGTGATTAATTAGACTCATAATTTTATTTTTTGTTAGATCCTATTCAATTCCTATGTAATTATGAAATCCTCTTTCAGGAAATTTGGCATGAAGTTGAGACTGATGAGTTAGTGGAAAAGAACCAAACATGGACTTGGATAAAAGCTGTGTTACAATTATTGTTTGGAATGATCATCTTAGCTTTGCTTTCTGAACCTCTTGTGGATGCTGTTCAAGGCTTCTCAACTGCTGCAAATATCCCACCTTTTTTCGTCGCATTTGTGGTTGTCCCCTTGGCTACTAACTCAAGAGAGGCACTCTCAGCAATTAGCACTGCTAGCCGCAAGACACCAAGAACTTGTTCTTTAACTTTGTCTGAGGTGAGCTTCTTCCTACCACTGGATGGTGATTCATTTCCAATAAATCCATTTACGGAGTTAGAATAATAAGGACCAATGTAATCTGATATACTGAGACCATCTTATCAGTTGCAGAGACTGTTTAACTCACTTGATAGAATTTTTCGTAGGATCAATATGACGGATCAAAGAACACGACATAATCGATCTTCAATTAGGAACATACCCTGATCCATACTGTTTGTTGAAGAACTAATCAGATCTTCACTTCACTCCTTTCTTAGTTTTCTCTGCTTCCCCTTTCTGCATAATTTGTCAGTAGCAGTAATTAATGGGCATTGCTTTCTTTATATAGACAGGGAGCAAGGACCAATCCTGAAACAATGTATACTCCCAATTAGGCTTCCTCTAATTAAGTTTACTAATCAACACACATTTAATAATGCATACCCATACAATGACTGGATGCTAACTCGTACATGATGAAAACATTACATTACTTACGCATAAATAGGATCAATTATAATCAGTTTTTGTTATTTGCTTTGATCCATTTACTTAAGTTGTTTCCTTAGTTGATAAACTAAAAGAAGTCTATCAATGTGTAACTTTAGCTAATTTTGGAGCTGCTTGTGCAGATTTACAGTGATATATCTTCATGAATAATCTCATCGGCTTATCTGTATTTCTAACGATTGTTTATGCTCGGGGCTTGACATGGAACTTCTCAGCTGAAGTGCTAGTTGTTTTCATCGTTTGCATGGTAATGGGTCTTCTTGCAAGTTTCCGTCATACCTTCCCCCTTTGGACATCTTTGGTCGCTTATCTTCTCTACCCTTTCTCTTTGATACTGGTTTATCTCTTAAATTATAAGTTGAGTTGGTCTTTAAGTAATGTATAGAACGCTCATAAGGGGAATGAATGCCTATGGATATCGTATAGGGAGCAATCCATATCCTAGGTCATTAGTCTTTTTGATTTTTTGTACAAATCTATCCCAAGGTGATGTTCAGAAAACATGGCGAATCAGATGACAATTAATTTAAGCAGAACTTTGTTTTAGACAATTTCTATCCAAATGTGTTATAACAGACTCACAGAGTAGCGGTGTCAATTTCAGGCCAGGCAGCTTGACCATTTAAAGCCCGATACATTTATTAATCGATCATTTCTGGTGCAAGGGTGTTTCCAGCAAGCATCCAAGCCGACTGATTAATAGTCCGACTCAGCCCAACATGTTTAAAGCCCATTTATAGCTTGCTAAAAGCATGTTTACTATGGCTGACAGGTTTAAAGGCCGTTTAAAGTCTGATTATAGCATGCGTAAAACCTGTTTAGAGATAAATGTGTCATTAGCCGTTCAAATCCCGATTTTTATTGGTAGACCAATAAAGATCAATTCCCGACCAACCATTTACAAATGGGACATTGCCTAGCACATGAGGACCGATTATTTAAATGGGCCAATCATGATGCAAGGTCCTAAAATGGGATAGCCCGATTAGGCCCAACTGAAACTCGCTCAGCCCGGTCGATTGACACACCTATCACGATGGTTTTTGGTATTAATATTGGATCGGCTATATCATATTGATAACGGCTGAGACCGATCTCAATAGGTGGCCAATCCAGAATTGGGTATCCGTATCAGAGCAAGGGTATAATCATTTTTTTTTTTTTTAAGTGAAAATTAAATGTAAAATTGACCAATCTAGACTGATACGTGCCAATCTGAGATCAATTTCATTTACCAATACCGATCCAATACTCGAGAACTCAATCCTTGCCTATCAGAGAACATCTCCATTTCTATGCAAGCTGCCAGAGTGGAGATGTGGCTTTTAGAGTCTAATGGTGGTGGCCAGTTTAATTTTGCAAGAAAATGTCGAAATAATGTTAGTACTTAATACTGTAGAATCTTGCCTCCTCGCTACCTACAGGTCACAGACGAAGAATTGATCACAGAGCCGATTTCTGGGAAAGGTTTTCCAAAGCTCAAGTTGGAACTGGTGATGAGAAGAGAAAAATCAGTTCTGAGCACTAAGGGTTCAAGCTTTCTTACTTTCCTTCCTTACTCGGGCCCCTTTTTATATCGTATGGGTGAGCTTCCTCGTTGGCCTATGTGTCCCTTTCCCCTGTCCTCTGGCCCTATCAAAGTGTGGTTCATTTGTCTTTATTCGTGTTGAGGTGGTTGATCTCCTCATGACCACTCCTGATCCTAACAGTTAAACCTTGGTTATACTCGGGTTAAATAATTAGAGCTATAACGGTTAACCCAAATATGGTCAATCTTGAGTGTGTTAACCGCCTGACCCTAGTTAAGTTTGTTAGCTTGGGGGCCAAGCCTAAGGGTGGTTGCAAATGTCACAGCTAGATATTTGTGATAGATAGGCCGGGGGTGAGAAGTTTTCTCTATGGTGTAGGGTGATCTGATCGGTTGGGAAGCCATTAGTATGTTCGTCACTTGTAGCCGAACCTCGTGTTATGGGCCCTCTGATCACTAGATTACCTGCTCGTCTTGTTGTCTGTTCGTTTGGTCATGGTAATCGACTCTCGCGCTATCAGTCATTCTGATAGCTAGGCTACCTACTCATTTGGTCGTTCGCTTGTCTGATCTTCTATTCGTCTTAAGGGTTCAAGTCCTTATGAGTTCGGCCTGAACCCTTGGATCTCTTGATCGCCTGTTCGTTGGATCTTGGCAACCTCTTGGTCAGAATTTCAGACACATGTCAACTTTCCATTGGTTGATCATACTATGGTATATCAGTTCCAAACCCAAACCACCGTTGCCGCACCAGGTTGTGACCCTTGTTAATGTGTGTAGCAAGCTCTTGTTGCAGGACTTGTGCCTAAAAGTTGTTGATGCTTGTGCAAGAGTTCATTTATTCTACTAACTCCAGTCATATGAGCTTCAGATTATTGATTACGACTGAATTTAGAAATAAAGCTATGATTTCCATTTTCTTATGGGAGAAAAGCTATATATGAATTAGGATAAAGCTTTCCTTGATCGCGTTGAGGTTCATCTGGTGATCCAAGGGTCAGAGATTCTTCTGCCTCCTACTGAGTGGCTCTGAGCGTACGTAAATGAACTGATTTGCATTCATCACGACCTCAAGAAAACTCGATCATATGAATTATGTGACAAGTAAATTTCTGTGAGGTGGAAGTTCAAGTATGGGCCATGTTCTACTTCATGGGTTGACTTCTATATTCTTTTAATCACTGACGCATCATAGCAGTTGAACTTATTAAAGCAACTAAAAGAATTATAGAAATTTGAATTAAAAAAAAAAAGAACTACAGAAATAAGTTCAAATGGAAGAATAAAATTTTGTTGATAAATGAATCGCAAAATGTTGACCATTACTTATCAAATCTTATTCTAAAATCTGGTTTGATCTTGTAGTCCAAATAACCCCATACCATAAAACTCTTAAGCAATGGTCAAGCGTAAAATTGTTGGGCCAAAGATCAGCCTATAAGCTGACAGTTTAGCTCAACAGTATGCCTAAAAATATTGCTATAATTTGGTGCGCTGATAACTATCAGTCATCTATATTTGTCCTATATTTACTCAAACTCTGGTATGTTAATTTTTTTTTTTTTTTTTTTATTTCTTTGTTCTCAGAAAAGAAAATTCCTCTCCTTTTCTCTTGATAATTTAATATACATGAATGATGAATCACCCTTGGTCTCCTCCCCTCCAGCACCCTCAGAGGCTTTGGTAACCCACCGTTGTCCACCCTTGCCACCAATCAGTCCCAACCCTAACCCCTCCCATCCCCTAACCCCACCTCTAGTCAAACCCCACCCCTTCCCCTCCCCTCCCATCCCATCCCATCCCATCCCATCCCATCCCATCCCATCCCAAGTCCCACATCTATCTCTCTCCTCCTTCCTTGCCATCCCCCTCCTCCTACCCCACTAGCCTCGATGCCCACTCTGCAAATCCATGCACCCCCTTCTTCCTCCGCCTCACCCTATGCAACTCGTCACTTGAGTATGTGTTATTTTGTGATTAGCTTTAAAGATATTCTTTTTTCATAATATATATATATATATATATATATTTTGGAACTTCAACTTTGTGATTATATTGTTTATGTAACCAATTTTTTTTTATTTAAGTTCAAATTATTTAAAAACTTAATTCCCTAAAAGAACGAAGACGAATACAAATTTTGAATAAGGAAAAAAAGTTCCATATAAGATGGGCTATCTGATTTAAGTAGCCCTCCAAAAATCAAAGGTGGCCTATTGAAGAAATCTTGAATATATCCATCGATTAAATTGACAAGATCAACAATCCACCCAATAGAACCAGCGAAGTGTATAGGAATGGCCCTCTTATATTGTTATTTGTGTGTTTTTTTCTTTTTTTTTTTTTTTTGCTGTGGGGGGTTGTGGGGGTAGGGGAGTGGGCGGTGGGCGGTGGGCGGTGGGCGGTGGGCAGTGGGCTGTGGGTGGGGGCAGGTTAAGTTTATCCTCATATTGTTAGATATAAGGGAGAAAGAACCATATCTCTTTGACGTTGAAAACGTTAAACACACTGACCAATCAGAACGTGCACGAGAGTATCTATAGCGCACAACGAGAAGCAACTGGATCATTTCGTCCACTATGTCCAGGGTCAAGACCAAGAATAATTATTACCACATTCAACTATCGATCATATTATATCATCAAATAAAAAGGAAAAAAATCCACTCTATTATGGAAGAAAGAACGCTACCTCCTGAAGTGTGTCTACGCTTTATGTTGCCACACATTGAAGATGGTCGTACGCATCCTCCCATTGATCGCATCCACTAATGTGTACTTGCACTAGGAGGTGGCGTTCTCATAGGGATGTCAATCTCAAGCCCGCATTGGTTTGACTAACCGGCCCAATAGTTTAAAGACTAGCCCCACATACATCGATTATTAAACATGTTAAGCCTGAGCCCGGCCCATTTATAAATAGGTAGTACACGGTGCAAGGGGTAAGCCCGACGGGCGCTAGACCGGCCTAGCCCGTTTACAAGCCCGACTCACCCAACACGTTCAGCCCGACCGTTTATATGTTTATCTTTATTTATTTATTTATTTATTTTTGATAGAATATGGTATATATTGATACTTTTATCAATTATTGAATTAATAACTGTAATATATTTTCTAAATTATTGATGATTTAATAAAATATATAAAAATATCTTAAATCTTAGACAATTAAAGACCGTTTAAGGCTTTATTGGTACATTACCTTATTTAAGGTCTGATTATAGCCCAATTAGAAGAAGACTGGTTAAAGTTTGGAACCCGATCGAGCCCGAAGCGAGACCGACCGAGATCGCTCAATCCTTTAATAGGTAGGTCACAGTCCAAGGGTATAGGCCTACCAAGCCCTGCTCGGCCTGATCGATTGACACCGTTGTGTTCTCTTGCATTATTATTATATATTAATCATGTTGGCAAGGGACCTTTTAATGCCGAGGTGTAGGCTCTTTTCGGCTTTATTTGTGTTATCTTGTATTCCATTTTGATTTTTTTTTTCTCTTTTAATAAAATCTTGATCTTCTAGCAAAAAAACAGGGGATTTGGGGTCGGGAGTCATCTGAACCTTTCATACGGAATCATGCAATCTATGAAACATTTCCCAATACGTATTACGAGTATTTCATTGTTTCTGAGCAATACTCCGTCCCCAACTCTTTCTTGTTTCAAACTTAGACTTCGCTCCAACTATGGTTTGTGTCTTCTACTTGTGAGATACACCCTGCTTTGGAGGCATGTGCGTGCCGGCAGCAAGCAGCAAGCAGCTGGCAGCTGGCAACCGGCAACCAGAAACAAACGATCGTCTGCTGGCTTGCCGTTTTTTTAAGGTAAATTGGATATTGCTCTCTCTCTCTCTCTCTCCCTCCCCAGTAGTTAGATCCGATATGCATCCATCGATCTTTCGTTTTTTGCTGATTTTCCAGTAGTTTAACCAGTATTGCAATAATATGGGATTTTTTGAGTTCTTGGGTACGAAACTCTGTGTTAAAGAAACACTGGTAAGGGTTTCAGGTCATTGTTCAATCTGTCACTCTATTCCTACAGTTTAAGTCCAACTTATGCAAGGGTGAGTACCTTGGGTTCAACAAAGAAGAAGAAGATGGGAGGATGGGTTGATGAACTCCATGGGAAGCTTCAGCAATAGATTTTATTGATCATTTTTTATGGTTTATATGGATTGGGCATTGTGGATCAGATATACAATAGAGACTCAACTGGTGGTCATTCTTTGGGTGCCAGCAAGGCCACGATTTTCTATCCAAGGAAGATTGTTAAGAACTAAATCCATGTCTTCCTCTTTCAAAAATAAAATCAAAATAGTTGTGTGCAGAATTTCAGTGGAAATTCAACAAATCAAACGCCTTGAAAGTCACCCTGGAATTGTTGAAATTTCCTGACAAAGTTCTGTTTCTAGTATATGTAGAGTAGTGATATATTCAATAATGACATACTCGTACATAACGCAGCATAGTCAAGCCATTAGCCAATAATATGTAAAACAATGTTGTAACACCCTAAACTTGAAGCAGCTGATCCCAGTGTTATAGGCCAGTTGGCGAAAGAGAGTTGGCTGTTCTACTATGGATCCATAGGTACATTATAAGAGAGAATTTGGCTGCTTTATTGACTAAGGAAGAAGCGTAAAATAGTCAAATATAAGTGGGATCAGTCTTATATTGAGTAGACTCACAAGCCCAAGAGATAGGACAGCAAATGGACTAAAAAAGGCAAACTGGCGGGATACCATGCTACCAACCGGCCAGCCGATTCGGATAACAGAATGCCCAGAAATTGCGTTTTCCTCTGTGGGCTCTACCACTTTGCGGTGTGATTCCATGTATTCATACCATATGTAAGGGCATGTTTATGGGTTTTAATGCACCAAATTGCATGTCAACCATACACCATATAATTAGTTATTAAATTTTAAATATTTATAAAAATTGAGTTTTTCTTAAAGTGCAAGGCCAAACAGAGAAGAAGAAGAAGAAGAATGCTGTTGTCCATGTGTTTTGGGAGGCTGACTGCATCTAGGTCAGGATTCTGCCTATTTATTTGATGATTATAGTTCAGTTAGTAGTAGTAGGTAGTTAGGGTTAGGGATTTCATTAGATTAGGGACTGTAATTTAGTCCCTATGGACTGAATTCACTACCCTAAGGCAGAATCCCTAATTTTAGTAAGGGTTTTGGGACCCAATTTGCATTAAGTCCATCCCTATAACCTTGGAACAAGGGGCTTTAAGGTTTTATGAGAAATTAAGTAAATTGAAAGTTGAATTACGGCTGAATATGGCTTGAATTCTGCAATAGAGTAAAAGCAGAATTTTAGTTGGTTTAAAATCGAGTTTTGGGATATGTTGTTTGCTTATTCTTCCCAGAAAGTCAATTGTTTTGCAGATTTAATTGAATCCCTAATTAATTCTGAAATTTCTGTTGGAATTGGGTGTACTGTAGTCAATTAACTCATAAATTGGATCTCTATGTAGCGAACACCCTACACTAGACCCACTGTGAATGGGCAGAAAAGCCAGATCAAAGACAAAACCCAATACTGATTTTGCAGTGTCAATCACATAATATACAGTGAACATGACATTATAATGGCACTTAAAAAAGAATACAGATTGAGAGAGGATATGATAAAATCAAGACTTGAATATAATAATATTCATGCTTTCAATGTTCTTCCAGTCCTCAAACCACAGACCTCCGAAAAAAAAAAAGTGAGGCACTCACATTGCCTGCTCTAGCCATTTTGACTGCACAAAAGAAGTTGTCATCCCAAGTCTACTAAGGAATACAACATATAAAATGAATAACAAGAATACAAAGAACCCACAGTTCAACAAAATCTGTCACAAGAAAATATATTTTGGTTAGCACATCAACTATTCCATTTTACAGCAATACATAAATAAACATTCATGCTTCTCTTACAAAATGAAATTGCACATAGCCATGGAAAGGAAAGAGATCTCTCACAAAGATTAGTTATCATTTAATGTTGTGTCCATTAAAAGCCCTTGAAAATACCATTCACATCTCAATTATTTTATAGCTTTATAGGTTAACGAATCAGCTTGGTCACATCATCCCCTCTGAACCAATTGAGCTAGGTTCACACCGAAATTGATATGAACTTATTGGATCACGTTTTGGGCTAGTAGTTTGTGAGATTGAAACCAAACTGGTATGCATTGAAATCGATAAGACATCCAATTAAACTTTAAAAAATGGATTGAAACTGATAGCAACTTGAAATTCATTAAAAATATATTTTTTCTTTAACTTTGACTTTATTTATATGGAAATGAAAACCAAAACATAGAACAAACTATCTCCTATATTTTCATTGGTTCCCCCATTTTTATCATCAACTACCACACCACTGCTATTAATTCATTTTCAATAGCTTCTACATCAAATCAAATGATTTCCTCTAAATCAGTGAGACTTTTCCTAACACACACATCCTCTACAAAACAAAATACATAATTAAATGCAACATTACTTCATATCCTTTGTCATATAAAAAATGTTTCGAGGGAAAACTCACCTAACTCCCTATATGGTATAATATTCTCTACCATAAATCCATCGGCAATAGTATTTGATATTTCATTGTCATATTCCATTTTTTTATCCCCCTATTACTCTCCAAGTATACAAACATATCATAATTAAAAGCTACATAAAACGAGTAAATGACATAAATTTTACATAGAATCATAATGAGCAATGCATAGTCAACATCAAATTCTACCAATTGTAGTTCACATGATCACGAGAACTTAAATAGGTCTCACAATACTTTATAGTATGTTCTGATAAAGTCTCATATTAGTCCTCATACAATTATGTATGTGTGTTCATTCAATTGGAGTTCATTTAGCTAGTGGGAAAAAATCACAGACAAGAAGTGTTATCTCTAATCATGTAGATGTTATACTTCTATAAGATTTACTTATTTCTGAGGGCATATAACTTAAAATGTATATCTTCCCATGCATTATACACTTGGTTATGATATGCCTATTGTATATTTAATGTACAATGGGTAGTGAAACATTGATCGTAACGATGAGAATAGTTTGGAAGACAGTTATTCAAGTAAGAGAAACATTAATATATAACTTACGAATTTTGAAATAGTCCTTCATTCTGAGTTGGATATTCAACATCAATGGAAGTAGAAAAAAACACAAGTGGTTGACTGGTAAGTATGGTCTGATGATTGTATAAAGAATAACGGAGTAGTAAGAAGTGATTAAAAATCGAGATTGGTATATTGTTCCTGAAGTGTAATAAAGTATTTATGTTTTTATTTTTTTATTTTTTTATTTTTTTATTTTTTTATTTTTTCTTACATTAAATCCATGGAATATTTGTCTGCTTGAATTTTAAGTGGTTGCATGTAATGGAGTCGTAGCCAACTACTTGTGAACTTGTTAGCGACTTTCTAAAGTAGTTATTTTGAACAAAACTCTTCTCATTGACAACACTAAAACTGAAAATATTTATTTTTAGCCTTTAAGTACAGTAAAGAAGCTGTAATCATTTCATCAATGGTAAATTTATGATTAAGATTTGATTTCAGATTTTATTTAGTTCTTTAGAAAGTGAATTCAAATTGTGACAATAGTAATTTAGATATTTGAGATACGGGAATCAAGGACTTATGAAATGAAATTCTTTTTTATTGTTCTTGAATGTGAATCTTTTATTATGAGAGTATTAGATTATCTACCTTTTTTTTTTTGCTAAAGGTCAGCAAAGAATAATATTATAAAGAATGAATGTAGTACAGGGGAACCAAAGAAGAAAAAGAAATAGAAATTCAGGTTGTTGTCCACCTTCGGTATGACCATCAGCAGACTAACAATCTAAATCAACATAACAACAAAAGAGATAAAAATGAAATGTCAATTAAATCTGTATCTCGGACGATCTTGAGCATCCCAACTGATATTCTCTAGAGCAAACTGAGGAAGCACTGACCAAGTCATTGAAGATCTCGTTGCAGCCGTATGCTTTGCTAACACATTAGCAACCGAGTTTGCTTCACGATAAATATGAGTAATTCTCCATGATATTCGGTCTAAGTATCCTTTGTAGAAAAGCCATCTTTGACGGAAACACCATTGAATATTACCATTCCTAATACACAAAATCATTGCCTCAGAATCCCCTTCTACCCATATGGATTCTAGATTCATCATCATAGCCAGCTTGATCCCTTCAAAGAAGAAAGCAAATTTTTCCTAAAAGTTGGATGCCACACCTTCATAAATTGCAAGACAACACAAAGGATTTCCCAAATGATTCCGAAGAACACCACCCTCCCTCGAATGCTGTGGATTACCTTGAGAGCAGCCATCAATATTGATTTTGATGCACCCCTCTTCTGGATGAATCCATTGGACCTCAGTAATGACACTGGTGGGCAGAGAAAAGTAAGAAATCCCCACCTTCTTTGCTAGTAGTAGATCAGCCATAGATTTAATGTGAACTTTGACACCAGATGTGAGATCATGAATCTCATTCAACACGGCTCGAACAATCATCTTCACATCCCTACTGTTATTATCAAATCTACGTTGATTTCTCTCTCGCCAAATCTGATATGGGATAATAGAAGCAACAACCAACCACACTGCCTTAATCGGGACAGAACTCTCCTTTCTCTTCCACCAAGAGAAAAGCTCTTGAATAGAGGGGAAACCAATCCATCTGATATCAAAAAACTGCAAAACACCTAACCATACATGATGGGAGAACTTGCATTCAATGAAAATGTGATTTTGAGACTCACTGTCAGCATGACATAAATCACACCGAGAGGTCAGTTGCACTTCCCTTATACACACCTTCTCATCCGTTGAAAGACCACCATTTAATAGACGCCAAACAAAGGTAGAGACTCTAGGTGTTAAGCCCTTTGCCCATACCATAGAAAACCATTCAAAAATGTTATTTTTCTTTCGCAGCCCTTCCCACGCAGATTTCACTGTAAATTTATTGAGATAAAGACCATACCCTTTCTATCAACTGCACTGACTAAGGGTAACGGATAGTCATAAGCTTTATCACAAATATTCTTCAATATCAGGGATCTAACTTCAGGAAAACACCACCTCCCATCGACTATAAAATCAGCCACAAGAGCCATAAACGATGTCTCTAATTAAGCACCTAATGGAATAGCGCTCAAAATAGGGACACCATAAACGATCCCTCTAAAAAGAGATATTATTCCCATTCCCCACTAAAAATCTTTCATGCAGCCCCACAAAATGCCAGACCTTCTTTAAACCAAGTAAAATAGAAGAAGAGAGAGGGGAAGACTTCAAGGAGCCATTACCTGCTATGAACCGACCTCGCAAAAAACCAACAAAGGGAGAGCTATCATTCTTCATGTACCAGCATAATTTAGCTAGGAGCGCCAAATTTACATCTTTCAATCTCCGAACGCCTAGACCCCCTTCCCTCTTTGGCTTGCAAACCACATCCCATCTTACAGTAATAGCCTTGGAGATCTCTGTTTCACCACTCCAAATGAAGTTTCGAATCCATCTCTCCATCAGAGAAATGGAAGAGGCAGGCCTGAGATACACAAAAATTATGTGTTGGAATGCTACACATCATGGGCTTAACCAACTCAATTCGACCAGCCATAGAGAGGAGCTTACCCTTCCATCCCGCCTATCGTGACTTAAATTTATCCACCAAAGGCATAATATGATCATTTTTCACCCTTCCTTTGAAAATCTCCACATTGAGATATCAAGTAGGAAACTTACATTCCGGAATATTCAAAATATCCTTTATTCTCCTTCTTCTAGTAGCTTCAATATTACCAAGAAAAATCTTAGACTTATCTAAGTTGATTTTTTGTCTCGAGTAAGATTGGTAGTGATGAGGCAAAATATGTCCCCTTCCTCAGCACGGCTAAAGCTTGTATGCTAACCTGAACAGGACTGACCCACTAACTTTGCCCTCTATCAGGCCGTGCTGCCACCTCGGCCCTCCATCAGACCGTGTTGTCGCCTCGGCCCTCCATCAGTCCGTGCTGCCACCTCGGCCCTCCATTAAGCCGTGCTGCCACGTCGTCCCTCCAACAGGCCGTGCTGCCACCTCGGCCCTCCATCAGGCTGTGCTGCCACATCGGCCCTTCATC
Source organism: Macadamia integrifolia (assembly GCF_013358625.1). Classification (NCBI taxonomy): domain Eukaryota; kingdom Viridiplantae; phylum Streptophyta; class Magnoliopsida; order Proteales; family Proteaceae; genus Macadamia; species Macadamia integrifolia. The sequence goes on along the minus strand of NC_056561.1, from coordinate 30,833,944 downwards.
AGGTCGTGCTTCCACCTCAGCCCTCCATCAGGCCGTGCTGCCACCTCGGCCCACCATCAGGCCGTGCTACCACCTCGGCCCTCCATCAGGCCGTGTTACCACCTCGGCCCACCATCAGGCCGTGCTACCACCTCGGCCCTCCATTAGGCCGTGTTGCCCCCTTGGCCCTCCATTAGGCTGTTCTGCCAGTCACCTCAGCTCGGCATAGTCAAGTAATGCATCCAAAAATGTGCACACATCCACTTCTACATTCAAGGGACGTGATCCCTGATCATGGGGGTAGGACTCTATCCACTACACGTCATCAGAGGCGTCCACCCCTCTCACGACTTGCACCTCCAAGATCAATGGAGAATATTCTCAGAATATGCCCTAGAACTCGGAATATTCTCAGAATCACAATGCCACTCCCCTCAAGGACTGTACACCTAAATAGGACTCTCAACAAATGCCCCTCCTTCTCACTCCATCAGCAGCCTATAAATACCAAGGCAAGCCTCCATCATTGGAGAGCGATCAATCACTTCTTTTACTGGAAAAGCTCTCTTGAGCATCTGTTGTGGAAAGATCTAACTTAGGCATCGGAGAGTCCCCCGTCGGGTCAGCTCGACTCTCCCTTGTCATCTCTTCTGTGCGGGTTAGCCAAAACACCAGGAACTGCAGGGAAGATCACCCGATCAATTTTTACCGCATCAGATTGTCATCGTCCGTGGAAAACAATTACAAAAAGTCACCTTGGACCAATGCAATTAAGGAGTGAGAAGGTTGTTTCTTCTACGACAACACGAGTAAGATCCACCCACGAATTACCACTTGGATGTCCCCATTCACCACCAATGGCAGAGCAGGAGAATGTCCCAGTAGAGACCCCTCCACAAGGACCCCAGTAAACCAGGCCTGATGTGCAAGTTGCCCCGAGAGAGGGGGATCAACGCGAGCAGAACCCTCAGTGATCTCGTCATGTCCCATCATCCCGGGTAACTCACCCAAACATGGAAGAGCAGATGCATAGCCTGTAGCTATAGGCATTAGTGACAAACGCACTGGTGCGGGACTTCATACGTCAGTTCCGCTCGGCACTTCTAGTGCCACGGACTAGTTCAGCTCAGCCGCCTAGGCCTGTTCCGGGCAGACAACTCAACAACAAATCTCTTGACAACAGTGTCACCCCTCAATCAACAACAAGGAGGGGGTCGGCCAGGACGTCACACACTAATCGGTACCACCCCTCTTTCCTACCGAGGGGCACAGGTAAGGTCCCGTTCCTGCTCAAAACAGAAGAGCTCGTCGTTCCGCTCGTCACCGGAGTCTAGAGACATATGATGCCCATAGATCCCCACCCCAGGTGAGAAGACGCCAGCTGTCACCTCAAAGACTCACTAGAGGTGCGCATTCGCATGGAGAAGAATGGCAAGATCAACCCCATAGGGGTAAAACCTCGCCCATCAGGCCTACCAGTGACACACCATGGCAAGGCCAGGATCAGTCTGGTGGCCACCAAGGCCGAGGAAGAAGCCCTAGAAGAGGTGAAAGGGCACAACGATCCCCGGAGCACCGAGCCGAGGTGAGAAGGGATGACCTGGAGGGCCACATCTAGCGCCTCAGTGAGCAAGTAGAAGGAATGCAGAGGCAAAGGCACCCGGCCGACATTACTGTAACTCTGGCCTATAATGCACTATCCAACGAACTGATAGATGCCGAGCTACCTCTAAATTTCATGATACCCGTCTTCAATGGATATGATGGCACCACAGATCCCTATGATCATCTGTTGTACTATAGCTTGGCCATGACGGTTCATGGTAGGTTAGATGTCATTCTCTACCGAGCCTTCACAGCCTTATTAAAAGGAGTTGCACTGGTATGGATGTCAAACTTACGGCCACAGTCCATCCGTAGCTATGAAAAGCTGATAAGAGCATTCCTCACATGTTTCCAAGCAAGTATAAAGCAGAAGCAAACTACACAAAACTTGATGAACATGAGGCAGGGAGCGAGAGAGACTATAAGAGAGTTCCTTGCCCTATTCACTAAGGGCGATACGAGTGGCGTATAGTACGTTGTGTAACGGGGTAATGCACCTTGATCTAGTCCAATCTTTGGCCCTTAACTTGCCAGAAACAATGCCCGAGTTGTTGAGACGATGCAATCAATATGCCAACATGGAGGAAATCCTGGCTGCCAGAGGGATAGGTGATCAATCGGAGAAGGAGAATAAAAGTACTTTGAGACCTAGGGAAGATTCTCGCGAGCCGAAGAAGAACAGAACAGATCGGCCACTTGACACAAATGAACTTGATCATTCCCGACCAAACCTGCTCTTAGAGATCCAAGATCATAAGTATTTTCGCTGGCTCAGGTCAATGACAACTAAACCAGAGGAGAGGAACCTCAACCGGTATTGTAGATACCACCGAGACCATGGACATGACACTAAAGACTGCAAGTCTCTAAAAAGAGAAATTGATGAGCTCATCAAGGGTGGATACCTCAACAAGTATTTGAAGTAGAAATATGGTGGGAACTAGCCCGAGCCAAGGAGAGATGATGCTAGGCCGAGCCGAGATAGGGCCGAGCCATCCAAGGAACCAGCCACGAACCGAGCTGACGCTTACGATAACCAGCCCATGGGTCCAGCTATTCTAACAATCATGGGCGGACCCACGCACGGTTCGTATGCATCACGGAACAACCTGTCAAAGCCCTCAGAACGGATCCACTCATTACGTTCTCTGATAGATATCTGGAAGAGTTTAACTGACCTCATAATGATGTTGTCGTAGTTCAATTAGTGGTGGCAAACCACCCCTTCCATAGGATCCTAATGGACACAGGAGCCTCCATTAATCTCATGTCCTACGAAGCCTTCACAAAACTAGGGCTTAGCACTGGGACCCTAAAGCCAGCTCTAGGACCCTTGTACGAATTTTTAGGCACACCAGCAAAGTTGGAAGGAGTTGTAGACTTGCCTGTAACCATCGGACAGAGAGCTCAGACAGCCACTACCATGGTTTCTTTTATGGTTGCCAAGATCGCTTCACCTTACAACGCAATCCTTGGCCGACCTGGTCTCAATGGCCTTGGGACGATTGTGTCCACTAAGCACATGAAAGTTAAATTCCCCGCCAGCAATGGAGTTGGTGAATGCAAGTCCAGCCAGAAGGAATCCCGGGAATGCTATGCAAACTTCATAAAATATGTCAAGAAACCATGCTCGGGCCTAGCATGTACGACAGAAATTATTGATTGCCGAGATGAAAGCCTCCTGACCCGAGCCGAGCCAGTAGAACAGCTGCTTACTGTCCCAATCACTGAGGTCAGTATATACTTTTATCAGTAGATTGCATTGAAATCCCATCGATTGGGTGTTAGCCTTATAGATTTTATATTGTTAGCACCTTAACTTCCATATCTTAGTTATTTAATTTCATTCATGGAGCGGATTAGATTCTATTTCGAAGCAATGTATTTCTCCCAAGTTCATACCACACATCAATATACTATGAAGCTTCTTCCAAATATCTATCTCTTCTAAGGAAACAAAGTCCTTAACAACTAAGGCATAAAGACAGGCAACAACTCGGCAGCATCTGAGATCAAGCTACAGCTCAGCATCATCTAAGACCGAGGTATAAGCTCGGAAGCATCTAAGACCGTGCTCAAGCTTGGCACTATCAAGCCCGAGCCCCCAGCTCGGCACCTCAAGTCCTTACACACTAAGGCATGTAAGCCCGAGCCCCTGCTCGACACCTCAAGCCCTTATGCACTAAGGCATGCAAGCCCAAACCTAGCTCGGCACCTCAAGCCCTTATGCACTAAAGGATGCAAGCCCGAGCCCTAGCTCGGCACCTGAAGCCCTTAAGCACTAAAGCATGCAAGCCCAAGCCCCAGCTCGGCACCTTAAGCTCTTACGTACTAAGGCATGTAACCCAAGCCCAGCTCGGCACCTCGCACCTCAAGCCCTTACGCACTAAGACATGCAAGCCCAAGCCCCGGCTCGACACATCAAGCCCTTACGTATTAAGGCATTTAAGCCCGAGACCCAGCTCGGCACCCCAAGCCCTTACGCACTAAGGCATGCAAGCCAGAGCACTGCTCAACACCTCAAGCCCTTATGCATTAAGGCATGCAAGCCCGAGCCCCGGCTCGACACATCAAGCCCTTACGTATTAAGGCATTTAAGCCTAAGACCCGGCTCGGCACCCCAAACCCTTACACATTAAGGGCGCAAGCCTGAGCCCCAACTCGGCACATCAAGCCCTTACGCATTAAGGCATTCAAGCCCGAGCCCCAGCTCGGCACCTTAAGCCCTTACACATTAAGGACGCAAGCCTGAGCCCCGGCTCGGCACATCAAGCCCTTACGCATTAAGGCATTCAAGCCCGAGCCCCAGCTCGGCACCTTAAGCCCTTACGTATTAAGGTACGCAAGCCCGAGCCCTGGCTTGGCACATCAGGCCCTTACGCATTAAGGCATTCAAGCCCGAGCCCCGGCTGGGCACCTTAAGCCCTTACGCACTAAGGCACGCAAGCTCGAGCCCCGGCTTGGCACATCAAGCCCTTACGCATTAAGGCATTCAAACCCGAGCCCCGGCTGGGCACCTTAAGCCCTTACGTACTAAGGCACGTAAGCTCAAGCTCGAGCCCCGACTCGACACATCAAGCCCTTATGCATTAAGACATTCAAGCCCGAGCCCCGGCTTGGCACCTTATGCCCTTACGCACTAAGGCATGCAAGCTCAAGCCCAGCTCGGTACCTCAAGCCCTTACGCACTAAGGCATGCAAGCTTGAGCCCCAGTTTGGCACCTTAAGCCCTTACGCACCAAGGCATGCAAGCCCAAGCCCCAGTTCGGCACCTTAAGCCCTTACGCACTAAGGTATGCAAGCTCGAGCCCAACTCGACATGCACTAAGGCATGCAGGCTGAGCACAGATCGACACCTCAAGCCCTTACGCACTAAGGCACGCAAGTCCGAGCATGGCTCGACACCTCAAGTCCTTACCCATTAAGGCACGCAACACTTCAAGACCTTATACATTAATTTATGTAAGCCCAAGCCCCGGCTTGGCACTTCAAGACCTTATGCATTAAGGCATGTGAGCCCGAGCATGGCTCGACACCTCAAGACCTTATGCAATAAAGCATGCAAGCCCCAGCCCCAACTTGGCACCACAAAAGACCTTAACGCAAGGCACATCAAAAGATCGAGCCCCAGCTCAGCACCTCTATGGCTAGTCCCAGGCTTGGCACCTCAAGAGCTCATAAGCTAGACATGGAAGATCAATTCCGAACTCAAATAGGGAATGGAGCCACACTCAGACAGTTGTACTGGTCCTTATTCTTCCAAAAGTTACTCATTTCGAGTCGGCTCAAAGTATAAGAAAATAAAGAAAGAAGCACAAGAATGCTGAGAGATGACATCAAAACAAAATTTTCATTCATCAAAAAAAGAGGAAAAAGCCCTCAAAGTACATCACTCCCGAAGGAGACATCTACATAAAATATATATATATATACAAGGCTAATCTCGTGGGGCTAATCCACGAGCCTAGCTCTTCACTTGGCTATCCTTCGAGTTGGATCACCTCTTCACCAACGTCGATCGAACCGCAGAGCTGCACCAAAGTAGCAGGGATGGGAACGTGCTACTTATAGTCTGTCAGATCATAGCCAAGAATCTTACTCAGGATGAATCGGATGGCATCGTCCGAGCCGACCTGAAACGAAGCAATGTTAATGTCAACCAACTTTTGACAGACCTAGGGGTTCAGCCACCTCTTTGACCTCTAGCTCGACCCGATGTTGCCTTTCCAGCTCGCCAACCCTAGCTGCAAGCTCTTCCTCCTTGCGAGCACCCTGAGTCTCAGACAACTCATCCTATAGAGCATCATTCTCCTTCATCAAGTTGCTGTTGGCATTGAGCTGCTTAGCAACCTCCTGTTCCAGCTCTCCAGTTATCAACCTAACATCATTGGTATGGATGTCCTCAGATCGGGCCATTTTCTTCTCAACCTCCAGTTGGCCTGTGATTTTGTGTGACTCCCCATGAAGGCGCTTTGCCTCCTTCGCCTTTGAACAAGCGACAACAATGTCCTCAAATTGTTGAGCAGCCTCAGCTGAGAAAATGAAGCAGCGCCTTTCGCATTAAATTAAATGCTCTAGTAGATCGATTCGAACTGCTAGAGCGGGGGGCTAGTGATGAGGCAAAATATGTCCCCTTCCTCAGTATGGCTGAAGCATGTATACAAACCTGAATAGGACTGACCCACTACCTCAGCCCTCCATTAGGCCGTTCTGTCGCCTTAGCCTTCCATCAGGCCGTGTTGCCGCCTCGGCCCTCCATCAGGCCATGCTGCTACCTCGGCCCTCCAACAGGCCGTGCTGCCACTTTGGCCCTCCATCAGGCTGTTCTGCCACCTCGGGCCTCCATCAGTCCGTGTTGCCACCTCAGCCCTCCATTAGGTCGTGCTGCTATCTCGACCCTCCAATAGACCGTGCTACCACATCGGCCCTTTATCAGGTCGTACTTCCACCTCGGCCCTCCATCAGGCCGTGATGCCACCTCGTCCCACCATCAAGTCGTGCTACCACCTCAGCCCTCCATCAGGTCGTGCTGCCACCTTGGCCCTCCATCAGACTGTGCTACCAGTCACCTTAGCTAGACCAACCTGTCACATCGGCTCGGCATAGTCAAGTAATACACCTAGAAACATGCACACATCCACTCCTATATTCAAGGGATGTGATCCTTGATCATAGGGGTAGGACTTTATCCACTACACGTCATCAGAGGCATCCACCCCTCTCACGACTTGCACCTCCGAGATCAATGGAGAATATTCCCAGAATATACCCTGGAACCCAGAATATTTCCAGAATCACAGTGGCACTCCCCTCAAGGACTCTATGCCTAAACAAGACTCTCCACAAATGCCCCTCCTTCTCACTCCATCAGCAGCTTATAAATACCAAGGTAAGCCTCCATCATTGGAGAGCGATCAATCACTTCTTTTACTGGAAAATCTCTCTTGAGCATCTGCTGTGGAAAGATCTGACTTAGGTATCGAAAAGTCCCCCGTCGGGTCAGCCCGGCTCTCCCCTGACATCTTTTCTGTGCAGGTCAGCCAAAGCACCAGGAACTACAGGGAAGATCACCCGGTCAATTTTTACCGCATCAGGTAGTAGTCCAAAAAATATTTGAACCTCCGCACACCACGAACTTCAGCCTTAGAAATCATAATGTCGTCTGTATACAGCAAATAAGTAGGAGTAGAGACATTCCTCAGACCAGATAAAGACTTAATCATACCCTTATCAGCAAGCTCTCTAATTCCTTGACATAACACCTCTTCTACAATAATGAAAAGCATTGGAGATAAAGGATGTTACACCCATGCCCTGACTCAGTCTAATTTGAATTGTTGTGGTAGGTCTTGGATCGAAGATCGGAAGCACGATCAGGTTTTGGCTTGCGGCCGCCCATTGCCAAAGGGGGAGTGATGTAGGACTAGGTTTGACAAGCCAAACTAGACCCAAACAACAGGATCTTGTAAACCAAAGAACAACCAAAATTACCCAAATAAATCAAGCACAGTATGGTGGTAAAAACCGAGATAACAGAATATGACGCTTGCAATCGATTTCAACAACTCAGAAATTCTGAAACAGAATAACAGCCAAGGGTTTAGGGGCTGAACTCATCAACTATCAAGCATAAACAGTGAAGTATATGATCAGCAACCAGTAACAACACACAGTATCAAGAGAATCAGAATTCTGGGCAGGAAACAAAATCGGCCAGAATAGGAGACTTTCCAGATTTCACAATCGGCTGGTCTGATTATGCTCAGATTAGTATTGAGCCTCCTTATAGATGAGACTATCACTCGATCCAAAATTCAAGACCATCAGATGGCTGCAACTCTCAGAACAGAGAAGGGTGACAGGATGGAAATCTGAAATTCTAAACCCAGAATTTGGAAAAGAAAACCAACAGATCTCTTACCTGAATCAAAGGGCCTTGTAGAATAAGAAGAAGAAAACTTGAAGAAGAAAAAGAACACTTGAAGATGAACCTCTTGGACTTCTCGCCGCAAAGAGTCAATTGGCTCAAACACCAATTCCATCAGCCTTGATCAAACACAAGACAACTCTTCATGAAGAAGACAATAGCAACAACCATTATTTTTTATCAAAATCATTCTAGGCTTTTAGGAGCCTCCTCTTCTTTATTTATAATGTTAATGGGGGAGGGAATTACAAAATAGAAGGTTCCTCAAAAAGGAAACTAAATATTCTCCTAATACAATAGTTACTAAAAGCTGAAATTGGAAACTAACTGAAATTAGAAACTAGTTGAAAAAGGAAACTAACTACTAATGACTTGACTCAATTAATAACTTGACTCCTAAGGAAACAAATATAACTCAAATCAAGCCCAACTAAAAAGGAAACTAATGAAAATGGAAACTAACTAGTAATCCCGTATTCAATCTTAGACCCTCCCTTTTAGACCCATAAAAGTGGCCTATTACACTCAAAACACATGGGATCAAAGGCCCAACATGTATGGAACCCAACCCTAAGCTTATTCCTAATAAAACAAGCCTATTTAGGAAACTAAACTGCATCAGGGAGAGATGACCCCAAGTGTTCTTGTGTCACGTGCCAGTCTAACTGGAGGGGATTCTTATCTACTGATCCCAGACGATAAGTGACCCGACTCCTCAAGTACGAATCCCGGCACGTATTGGTGTTACCGAAAGGCCTTGAGCATTGCTGAGGGCAACCACCCATGTAAGACCAACTGTAGGACAACAATCAGTCAGCCACCGAAAATGTGCCACCAGATCCACTAGGCCTGAATCCGGTGGGCTATTTCTGGTGAGCATAACAGGCAGCTGTCATGGTATCGATGCCCGTGGGTCCCATCGCTCATGTTGTAAACAGTCTCGGATGATCCCAAATCATCCCCCACATTTTTCTCATGAGGTGAACGCATTTCGGACCTAAGTGGTTGGGTTCTCGGGTTCCAAAAGTCGTATTAACCTAATCGGTCTGAATAGGGTCCAACCAAACAGACCCTAAGGTCCACTTTAACTTATAAGTAAGAAATGAGGAAATCTTCTTTGCCCAAATGTAAGAGAGGAGAGGAAGGAAGAAAAGAGGAAGAAGAAGAAGAAGGAAAAGGGAGAAGGGGTTTACCTTGTTGCCTGTTGCCGCCTAGTTGTCAGAATCATTGTCGGAGGTAGGTGCAACATGCCATACGACTCTCTCTCTTCATTCTAACCTAGACAAAGCTAGGTATGAATGGAATCTTAGTGCACAAACCATTTTGAGGTCGTAGAATGCGTGTTCTACCCTCCTGGTGTTGTTGTCAAGCTCAAACCAAGCCCAATGAGCTCCAACAACAAGTATTGCCAAAGACCAACTAGGGTTTTGATTGTTCGATCGACGTATCTCCCAAATGGATCGGTGGAATCAGGATTTTATTGGCTTAGAAAGATGCTAGGAACATCCCCTACAAACTCTATGAAACAAATCCTAGAGATCGGGCCCGAGCCGAAAACCCCAAAATGAGTGGATTGTTCTAAACCACCACCGGAAACAGCCCACCAGATCCACTAGGTCTGCTTCGGGTGGCATATTTACTGTGGATCACAGAGGCTTGTGAGCTCTCTGTCACCACCACCAGAAACAGTAATGATATTTCTAGTGGAAATATCCTGTTTCTGATGGGTGTTTCTGGTGCCATTATTGTCACTGGGAAACCCTGACTGTACCTTTTTGGGTTGAACCAAGTGGGTCCCTCCTGATGTTCCCAGCATGTATTGATGTTCGATTCCTTTGTGTCTAGGAAAGTAACGCACATGAACCTCGAAATTAGAATTGAGTTGATCGACCAGTGGCCGTACTTGAACCCTAACACACTCGAACATAAACCAGGCGAGGGATGGACTGTGATTATTTTTGATTAAATTACTCACATGCTTAGAAATTACATGTTTAATTGTAATTTCTCAAATACAATGATGATATGTTACAATTATCATTTTATGATTATGATATGAGTGGTATGGAGATGTATGACAGGATCCGATGTGGCCGAGGTGGTACCAGTACCATGGTTGCCTTGTGGTTGGTTGTGTGTGAGACGGAATCCAATGTGGCCGAGGTGGTACTGGTGCCGTGATTGCCATATGTATGTTGCATTCATGCATTGATTATGTGCATTAGCGTTAGTTGTAGTCGCGGGTTACACTTTGTGACCAAGGTCTCACTGGTATCGTGTACCCCGAGACTGCATTTGGAAATGGATACGCTTTGTGGCCGATGATTGGTACCAATGTTGCGTAGTCCATACTCAATTGTGATATGCATGCTAGATTAGGTAAACGATCTCGGGTTTCACTTTATGGCCAAGATCTCGTTGGTATCGTGTACCCGAGACTGTATTTGGAGATAGATTACACTTTGTGGCCAAGGCCTTGCCAGTATCGTGTAATTTATACTAACTGTATCACTATGAAGGCATATAGCATATATGTTGTTAGGTATCACTCCCTGTGCTACAAACCCTTGCCAACAGGGGTTGAGGTGTTGGATAACCCATTGTAGTATGTTCGATGTGCCTTTTCGGAATGCCACACCCACGGTACGATGTGATTGTTACCGGAGGCAGGAACTTGTCAGGCGTGGCCGATGATTGGTACCGGTGCCATGACAGCCAAGAGGGGGTTCCAGGGGTTTGCTAGATGACCCATGGATGCATATGGGGACCGACAAGCTTCTATTCACGGCTAGAGTTTATATCCTTGCGTAGTCGATGGCGGTTTCGAGACGAATGATATAGCCTAATGCGCCGTAGTAGCATTTTACCAGACTTAGTTTGTATTGTTAGGTGGATAATAAATAAATGAACTGCATCACAAGCATCATGGACTATGTGTTTAATTTTCGCTACCATGCATCAGGAATTATTAATATTATTTTCTTGCTTGGATGTGCTTGACCCCCCCACCCCTCACTGAACGAGTTGGAAAGCTCACCCCACGTACTTTTTAAATAATGATGTAGGTGTGATCGTGCCTGTGGCTAGTGACTCTTTTTAGTACGGACCAAAGTATGGAGTGAGCGATTGGTGGATGCCAGATGTGGAGGAGCATGGCCCAAACTGTGCTTGTGATTTCTGTGCATACGCAGCGCCATGAGGCGTTCGGCGTATGGCGTATTTTTGATTATGTTGATATAGGTCTGTGAATATTATGTTTTAAACTTGATATATGTAAGTCTTGAAGGATTGCAAATAGAATAACTTGGTTATTGATATTATGTTTATCATTAGATAATTTGCCCATTTATTTCTGATGATTCCGTTATTATACTTTGATTCCGCTACTTATGGTTGGTTTGTGATGTGAGATTGTGAAATGTTAAGGTATCACTATCAAAGATCCTGATAGGTTCGTAAGACAAGTACGTGTCTTACTCACACCACCGGTATTCCTAATGGTAAGTTGGGTCTACTAAAATTGGGGTATGACAAAGGATCTCCTTGCCTCAGCCCACGCTTAACAACAAAAAATCCCACAGGTCCACCATTGATTAGAACCGAGAGTTTAGTAGATTTAAGAATCTGATGAATACGATCAATCCAAACTTGAGCAAACCCAAATTTACGAAGCACATAAAATAAAAAACTCGATCCAAAGTATCATATGCTTTCTATATGTCCAACGTCAACCCCAGACTGCCTCTAAAAGATTTTACATGCATCATATTTGCTAACTCTGAGGCGACACATATATTAGGGAAGATAATCTTTCCTTTCTGAAAAGCTCCCTGTTCTCCTGAAATCAACTTAGGTAATATTGTTGAAACACGAGTAGCAATAATCTTAGGAATTAACTTAAAAAAGAAATTCCCAAGAAAAATGGGTCTAAACTGAGTCACCTTGGAGGCTGATTCCACTTTAGGAATAAGAGAAATAAAATTGGAGTTAACCCCTTTTGTAATAATCCCTTCCCTAAAGAAATTTTGAATTGCCAAACATACCTCTCCACCCACTATATCCCAACAATTGCGATAAAATGTACCTGAAAAACCATCTGGATCAGGGGCACTTGAAGGATCCAAGTCAAACACCGCCGCTCTAACTTCCTCAGCTGTAGGGATTGCCAAGAGCATTGTATTATCTCTAGAAGTAACAATCTCAGGAATACACGAGAGAATCTCTGCCCTGCCAACTGTTGAATCTTTTTTCTGAAAATTCTCAAAATGGGATGCAATTTGATGACCAATAGCTACAGGATCTGAAATCAAATTGCCATCACTTCCTTGAATAGAACGAATAACATTCCTACCTCTCTTGATTTAGTGGACATGGAAAAACTTGGAATTTCGATCACCCTCCCGAAACCATCGAATCCTTGATTTTTCTAACCATATCTTCTCTTGCAGCTCTAAGGCCTTTGAGTAATCACTCCTGGCTACCAATTCCTTATCAAACAAACTATCAGAAAAACCCTCTGACTCAATATTTTCTTGAATCTCATCAAGAGCTTTTATGGTTTTTTGAACCTCAACATCTGCATGAGGGAAGCATAGGCCGCCCAACTTCTCAACTGATTCTTCATTCTCTTTAATTTTCCCGCAACCACATAGATTGGTGTCCCACTAATTGGGACCTCCCACGACTCACGAACCACCTTCAAAAAATCTGAATGCTCCACCCAAAATCGTTGCATCCTAAAAGGGTTATTTGCTGGACAAGGAATGTCATCACAAGAGATCATAATAGGAGAGTGATCAGAATAATTATGAGTCAACACGTGTTGTGAACAACGAGAAAAGGCATCCAACCACTCCTCATTTCACATACTCTGGTCCAAAGCAGCCTTACATTTCCAACACGCCTATTATTCGACCAAGTGAATTTACAGCCATGCAACGGGATAGAAATCAGCAAAGCCATATCCATCATAGCCAAAAATTCCTCTGCCGACCCAACACTGAACGAACCAGGTCCCTGTTTCTCATGAGAAAAACAGACAAGCATTGAAATCACCAAAAACCATCTAGGGGATTGATGACCTTGAGATGGTACATAAATCACACCAAAGCTGCCATCTATTCACCTTGAATGAGCTCGCATGCACCATCGATAGGAAGAATTTGCATCCCCACGCTTCAACAAACATAGAAACCTGTTGATCTGAAGAGAGAACCACCACCAATTTCCATATCTAAGTCTTCCATAGGACCCAAATATTTGGGACTTTGTCAGCTCCAGAGTTATGAATAAAATCACAACAATATCCCAAAGAATTACAAAATAATTTAGGACACCTGTCCAAACTACATTTTGGTTCTGCCAGACAAACCACCATTGGATTATGATCCTTTATGATCAAGCGCAAAGCAGCTGTCGCTCTGCAATTACCTACACCTTGTATATTCCAAAAGAGGAGCTTCTTAAAAAACAAATGAGAGTTGTGCACAACCAGGGACCGATTTGAACTCGCCCCTGCTCTGCAATTCCCTTGAACCGCATTGTCAACTAAAGTCATCTCCATAACCCGATTACTACGTCGAAGAGTACCCTGTAAATTCTCCACAGCAACACCTTGAGCATTCTTTGACCTCTTACGAGTAACTAGAATAAAATTTCCAACTCCTTGATCCTCCCCATCCTCTAATGGATCATAATGGATAATTTCCAACCTCCCATTATCGTGACAATCAACCAAAGGAGAAGAGCACCGCACATGACCAGCATTGGCAACTTCCTGTGGACTACCCTCAAGAACTACAACAATAATTCCTTCACCCACTGCTCCATGCAAATCACTATGGTTATCACCCACATCCAATGGGTCCAACCCACCTGCCGCCCCATTCACCAATCCACTAGGGGAGAAATTAATGGGAAGAGACGTGTCCTCATTATCTTCCCGATTTGGTGCAACCACCTCACCTCCTCTAGCTGTAGGAGATCCCATAGTATCCTACCTTCCAAGATTGGAACACCCCTCTCCCTGCTGCATTTGAACTTCCCGTGGCCTCCATTCCTGCCGACGGCACTGAACCACCGGTCTCTCTACATCACTTGAAGTTGCTGACATCTTCTCTTTCCCCTTTCGTGATGGACAATAATCTGGCCTATGGCCATACTTGCTACACACCACACATCGAACAGGAGGATCTTCAAAAATCACCTTTTGTTTAAAAATAAACGAATCTGCCTAACCAACCTGTCGTTCCACATATAGTCCCTCCACACGTACAGGACCATGTTTCCAAATTGCCGCCATATCTGCTTCATTCTGGAACTGAAACATAACAAATCCTTTACCCATCGATTTGAGCACGACCTGCTCCTTTAACGTCAACGATTTATTAACAAAATCACGTAAATCATTCATGGACAACGATCTGAAATTCAAACGCCCCAGCAGTGTAAACTGATGCAGTTCCAATTGTTTTTCATACGCTGACTGAGGAATTTTGATGCGAGTTAGAGAACCATCCTTAATAGCACAATGCAACTTATCAATGGCAGGGAGAGAAGAATTCCCCACCACTGTCGAGTTAGAAACAATAATTTCTTCACCTGCGTCACCCCCCCCCCCGGCAACCTCCTGAACCATCCTTGGAGAATTATGAACCCTCAGAGGGATTCAGTTCAACCTAAAAAATAAAAACTAATTTATCAAAAACTTACATGATTTTCAAATCAGCTCTTTTGCCCAGTAAAATTATATTTAATTTATCTTTTACTTATATCCCAACAATTGGGTCACACCTAACATCTCTTAAGCCTTTCATATTTCTTTTCATCTTGCGCAAGCTATTTGTTCCTTAGATCCTTGTAATGAAAATGGTGATACAACAAACTATAAAAAATTAAGCCTTATCCCAACTTAATGGAGTTGGTTATAAAGAAAAAAGACCAGAAAACAAAAGGATCCATATAAAAGTGGTTGGCTAGGTATATTAAGGTGCTAACTACTTACCTGATGCAACACAATAAGAAAACAGGGAAGAATAATCAAAGAAATATACAAAAAGGTATAAAAGAGAGGACACGTAAAGCATTAAACAATACTCTTAACAAAAGAAATTGAGCTTGTATTAGTGGAACAAAGAAATGCTGAACATCCAACAATTGACTGCCACATGAAGTTCACTGACAAGGGACAACAAGCCAAGCCATAAACTTGAACTTAATGTTGTGAGTGGACTGCCAAGAATCCAGTGTTAGTAAAAATGTTAGCCTCAAACACCGTAATGGGCTGCCAAAGACTAAAGTACTAAACCAACAAGAAGTAGATGTAAAATATAACAAAGTTTTCTTATGAGTTGGGGTTTTGATTTCATACTATTATTCTGGAAGTTTGTGTAGCTATTTGTTTAAGAGAGGGAAGACTAGAAACGAAAAAAATATTATGGAATTCGCAAAGTAAAAATTATCAAGTAAGGAAAAAATAAACAACAATGACAAAACAAAGTAGCATGAAATAAGGTTATTGTTAGTAGGACAGAAAATTACTGCTTCATAACCCAGATTCTCAAAAAGAATACACAGAGGCACTATTATAATTGTGTCAACAAAATATTCAAATATGAGAATAGCTTCTTCAGTATAATGTGTAAAAGGGATACAAGTAGCAGTTTGGAGGCATAACATTACTCCATATAAAACATATAGTTATACAACAATAGTCTAACAAAAACACCCCACTCACATGTGTAAGCTTTTCAAAAATTCTTAAATTGAAGTCCTTCCAAAGAAATAAATTATATACTAGGTTCCCCATGCATAAGTACAGTTATCAATAAAGACCTATGACCTTAGATAATTAAGCTGCTCCTCATGGATAAAGAGGGTACGAGTCCGTTTTAACTATGTATGACTCTATATCTTCAGGTTCCGGGAAATGTTTAAATGCTTAGTAGGAAATCAATGTTGAAGCAAGAAATTTATGTAAATTAAGGGTTGAGTGTCTAATAGAAAAGAAATTAGATATGCTAGACTAGATAGTACAATGTATTGTGAACATTAATCTGGCCCACAACCAGCCCAGCCTACAGCTTGAAATTCTAAAGGGATTCCCAGTCTTGCTGGAAATACAGTCGAATTGAATAGTTGGGCTTGTGAGGTATCACATACTAGCAACACTACAGCAGAGATAAAAGGCATAACATACTTCAAGGTAGTCAATATCACCACCCCTTATATAAATGATGAATGCATTAACCTATGGTAGAACAGGGCAATAAATATTAATCTCTTTAGTTTAAATTTACAAATTAATTTAGTTGTTTACATGCAGTTAATCACCACTGAATATCGAATGCATGAAATGATAACTCCCCCGCCTCTTAGGAATAATGTAACTTAAATACATAACTGTCACCAACTCTTGCCTTTAATTACAATGATTTGTGGTTGTAGTTATAAATACTTATATGACTAATCAATTATTTTAACAAGATACTCAAGTTCAAATGAAAATCAAGAAATTAGTGGTACACAACATGATCCTTAGTTAATACATATGCAATATAGTCTCAATATGAAGCGTAGGGAAGAAACATAATCATCCTAAGATTTCTCTTCCTGCAGTTATAATCAGGTTGGCAAATGAAAACACTCATAGAAAGGGACATGGAACAAAAAAAAAAAAAAAAAGATTCAAGCAATCTGATGTCATTCAAAATATTATGGTCTTAGAAAGTCCATCTAAATATCTTGGTCAGGAAGTAGAAGTTAAATGTTAGAGATCTTGTTCAATGTAGTTAAAGTTGCTTATTAAGATCTAAATTTTTTTTGTAATAGAAGCCATATGAGAAGAATTTAGAAATAAAGAATAGAATCCTTATCCTCAATTCCAAACAAGGATGAGTTATGCATGAATTGATGGTTGAAATTTCAGACAAAAATAAAAAGTCATGAAAAATAACCAAATACCAAAGACAACTTAAAATTTTAAGAGAATTAAGCAAATGGTATAGCACCAGAACACTCGCTTACCAAAGAGCGCAGATGCTTGTAACCTACTAAAAAGAAATAGTCATAAAACCTTCACAAACCTGCTTAAGGTTGTCGCTCAATCTAAGTCCCCTATAGCATGAAGAGAAATTTCTATTAGAAAAAAAAAACACAAACTTCATAGAAAAACATAAAAGACAAGGAATCGTAAAAGATTTACACAAAAAATCACCTACACCTAGCAGAACGCCAATAATTAGTAGATCCAGATGATACTATAATGTAAGATATCACATAGTCTTTGGGCACAGATGCCTCACCAGTCCAGTCGATGCCTTCTTATTCTGAAAACAGTTAAAACAACGATTTTCCTTTTTCCAATAAACTCATTCAAATATGAAAACTCGATTCTGATTCTTAAAAAACCTAAAGAATCGTTGGTATTGGCCTCAGATGCAAAACGACTATAGAGAACATGAGGGAGGGTAGGGGTTTAGAGCACATGAGAGAGAGAGAGAGTACCTTTTCTTTTTTCTCTAACAGTTTGTCGAAGATATTTAAAGGGGAGAACACAACAAGATTAAAACACCTTCGTGATCAGGAATGGGATTTGGCGCGCTGAAAGGCGGAAAACAGAATGGAGGGTTTTCATTATACCATATATTTCCTTCGGCTCTGTTTTTCGTACCGTGATTTTGAAGGAGAGAGATGGCGAACACAGTTGTACATAGGTGTGCTTCCTTGACTGACGAAAATGGGACGAATGGGCTTGGCAAGAGACGTGAGGAAAGAAAATGAAACAAGGAATGGGGTGCTATGGAACTAAACACAAAATAGGGTATTCGTGATTGTAGCTCATATATACCAATCTTATTTTTGGTATAATTATTTTACTATAATAGAATATTCCACATCAATGCAACTCTTGCACTTTTAATCGATCACTTTAAGAAGTACCCCATACAAGATTTTTAAATGTGTTGATTGTCCAGAAAACCCTAACCCCTTTTTTATACTTAAAGCAGTGAAGAGCACTAAATACCCCGTGTGATTGGCCCAAGGTGTGCTTAGTGAGAGTTGAACTTAAGACATCCAAGTTTATGACTCATATCAAATTCGGTACTCACCAACTACGTTAAGTAAATGTTAAATTTTATTATGTACTAATCACTAACAAATTTTTTTTTTTTTTTAAATTCACTGACCAACGTACCCTGATGTTCTTTTTCTTTTGATGGAAATGACGACAACAAATGATGTAATATAGCTTCCGTCACGAGCTGGATTCGCCTTGGATACCAATCCTCTACTGTTTCTCAAAACTTACTTTTCAAAGTCGTCTTCTCCTTAGTAGAAATTTTTCCCCTAAAATCCAAGAGGTCACGAATATATGTGGCCAGTGACTGAAGTGTAGAATGAACCTTTAATTTGTGGCCAATCAATTGAAGCTTTAATATTTGGCCAATCAAGATGATCTGTTATACATTTAATAGATTATAACCAGATTTTGATTTTTTAGCAAGACCTACAATGGACAGATAGAGTTGCAAGAGAGTCGGTGAGATGACCACTAATTCACATTTATTAGACTATTAATTTATTATGATATTTCAAGAAGGTCGGTGGGGGCAAATATTGCACGAGTGGACCTTCTTTGAACTTGTCATCCACTGAGCTAGAAGCTCATTCCTACGTTAATCCTCTACTACATGGTTAAAGAGACTTCTCTCGTACATGATTGTCAGTGATGCAAATGATACTAACCTATATGATGTACTAATCCATTGGCCTCTCTCTTTGGTAGATATTGTTGGAATTCGTGAACTGGCTTTGAAATCTCTACCACCATCCGATGGAATGATGAATCAATGACCTCTTCTCCATCCAAATCCAATTCAAGGGAGTGATAGCAAAATGGGGACCACCCAATCTTCTACCATCCATGGGTGTCAGCAGGATTTAAAGTAGCCATTCGTAAAGTATTGGTATCGTGTTGGTATCGGTATTGATGGGTATCGATATGTCTCATAATCTTTCAAAAGGTTAGTATATGATAGGTTTAAAATATCGGTCTGTAACGTATCGTATCGTATCGATATCAATGAGTACGATATGATATATATGCGATACTGATACTTTAAACCTTATGTGTGACACACTTTTAACTCGTGGTCTAACACCTTATGAGCAGTGAAAGATGGCGTGGAGGCGATTATCATACAGGTTTCAAAACATAACTTAAATGGATGAAATCGAATTGAACTAAAATCGATATGAGCTCACTGGGTCATGTTTTGGACTAGGTTTTTTGAGATTGAAACCAAACTAGGTCACACTGAAATCAATATAATCCGATAAGAATTGAAACCAACCCAGAAATTCATTAAAAAAACTTTAAAATATACTTACATACTAAACTGAAATCAAACAGATAGTAAACTAACAAGGGAAACCACAACCAATGGACCCTTATTGGATCAAATTTTAGACTCATTTATTATCTAATCAAAATCAGATCAAATCGAAGGATTCACACCCCTTAGGTAATAGTAGGATTTAGATCCTCTCCAACATGGGAGAGAGCCTAGCATACATCTCGTGGTTGGGAGCCCCTTGGGCTATGGGCCTAGGTGTTGGGTTGCTCCCAGCAGTCATATGTGGCTGGAGAGACCCCAACGCTCGAGAGGATTAGAATCCAATAGTTGATCGTGTCATGTGTGCAAGAGTTGTTGTGTACATTGGAAATTCATCGGTACATGGGATGTAAAAAAATAATAATTGGCAGAGTAGTATAAGACTTATTTGAAATATATTGTAGCAGTATATCACAAGACATATTTTGTGCTAGATGATGTAAGAATTCACAGCAGCATAATAATTCTTCTTGAATCGGGAACAAAAAGGATTGGAGTCGAGTGGTATCAAAATGATATTATCCTTGAGGTTTTTAACTGCTCCCTAATTGTGCAACCAAGTTGACCAATGCGTTTATAACTCCAAGATAAAACTACATTTCAATCACATAAGGTGCATTCCAATATGTGATTACACAAGGAATAAGTGTGAAGGTTATATTTTTTACTTAGACATTCAAAATACTAGATATATAGTGACTCAAAAGAACATAATACAAAGACTTAGAAGAACAAAAGCACCCGCTATTTTTGTTCTTAATTCCTATTTTAAATTTTCAAACCTTCTATAGAATATATAGACAATGTACTCTTTTCAAGTATGGGTGTATCTGTCATAAACAGATGTGTCTATATGTGTATCCTTATACATATGCATCCATACATGCACAAGTGTCCCTGTATACATACGAATGTGACTTTACACTTGTATACAATTGTAGACCCACACCCACACTCACGACCAGACCCATTCTCAGTCATGTGGCCCAGCTCGGCACTAGAAATATTTTAAAACTTTAACTACAAAAGCAGTAAATCCAACATGGGATGATCATATGGTGTTCAAATTTAGAGTACTAGCTTGAAGCCATTTCAACGTGACAATAAGTTTACATGGGGGCTTCAATGAGCCTTGTATTAAATATCCATAACAATAATTGATAGCCTCATAATTTTTTGGTAAATAGAAGGCTTTTACATAGTTATCGCATTTGCTGACATTCATAGGGTGTCCATGGATTTTGATTTCTCCCAAGCTAGAAAGAGCTTAGCCACATCCAACGACTAGGAACACCTCGGGATGATAAATGGTATTCAAATTTAGAGTACTACCACAACTGCACGTTTCAAGCTATTACAACGTGACAAGTTCACATGGGGGCTTTATTGAGCCTTGTATAAAATATCCATAACAATAATAGAATGCCTCATATTTGTTTGGTAAATAGAAGGCTTCCATTAAGTTACTGCATTTGCTGACATGCATAAGGTGTCCATGGAATTTGATCCTCTCCCGAGATGGAGAGTGCTAGCGACATCCAACGATTGGAAACACCCTGGGAATGCATCCCAACATCTAGACACACACCTCAAGAGTTTCTTAGCCGTTGGATATGCACTGGGCTCCCTCCATCACTAGAGAGGATCTAAATCTAGTTGTCCAATGACCAAAGCGGAAAAGAGTTGAAATGTTGTTTATTTAGTTTGTGATTGAGTGTCATTAAGAAGTACTATTGTTTCTTGTATGATTTTTTTTTCCCTCTCCTTTTTGGGCCATATGGGTCTTTTTCCTATCGGGGTGAATCTCCTACATGAGGGCCAATGAGGGTACGCAAGGAAGCATCAATAGAGGTGCCAATTTCCGTTGCCTGGGAGCAGACTGCTCATTCCCCCTGTGTCTGAATGTAAGGTCCACACTATTTCATTGAAACCATTTTCCCTTAAAAGCCAATGCCATTAATCTATAACATCCAAATCATTCAAACCCTTAATCGTGAAAGCAATAATTCAAAACCTAGAGAACCAATGGTGAAGTGAAGGGGGATGGCCCGCACCAAAAAATCAAAAATATAATTGAAGGGGAATGGCCCAGCTATTGACCTGGACTTTCAACAGTGCAATGGCGAGTGTGGATGAGGTTCTTCCACAGATAAAGTATGTAGTTGCAGTCACATAGAAATAGAAAAAGGGAGGATAGAAACTATGGAGAAGAAAGTTTTTCTCTCAATTTTGTTGGTTCTGATCATTGTAGTCGTTGCGACCTCTGGTTTCGGACATGTATCTGCTCAAGCGGATGGGATCGACAATGCCCAAAAACCATCCGTCATCGGACTCAAGCGGGTGTTTTCATCGGAGGATACCTGCGAGCAAACGTACGGAGTCTTGCCCTGCACCTCTACCATCGTTGGGAACCTTTTCCTTTTCGCAGCCTATGGGTTCCCGATGTATGAGGCTGCCATGCTCCTCTCCAATGGAAGTGATCTTCTGCTTGAGATACTTGGCCCTGGAATTATTGGTGGTCTTATCCTCCCCTTGTTAGGTGCGATTCCCGATGCCATGCTCATACTTGGTGAGAAAACCAACCTTCCTTTTGTACTTTTCATGTCTCCCCTCCCCTCTTAATTTTTGTTTATTAAAGTGACTTGTTCGGAAAAAAATCATCTGCAATTCCGATCTTGTACAATTCCATGAAATACCACCTTCAAGGGGTGACACGTGTATTGATACCAATGTAATGGTCCAGATCTGATTTAAATGTCTCTTCACTGATTTAAGGTTTTATTAGTTATACCAGATCTGAACCATTGTATTGGTATCAATACACGTGTCACCCCCCAAATGTGGTATTTCACGGAATTGTACGAGATCGGAATTGCAGACGATTTCAACCCGACTTGTTCTGGGGGATAATGGAAAAAAATCGTCTGCAATTCCAATCTTGTACAATTCCGTGCAATACCACCTTCAGGGGGTGACACGTGTATTGATACCAATGCAATGGTCCAGATCTGATTTAAATACCTCTTCACTGATTTAATGTTTTATTAGTTGTACTAGATCTGGACCATTGTATTGGTATCAATACACGTGTCACTCCCTAAAGGTGATATTGCACGGAATTGTACGAGATCGGAATTACAGACGATTTCAACCCAGGGGATAATAGTGCCGTATGAGTTTTTTTTTTTTTTTTTTTTTTTAAATAATAAGAATTTTAATGATGATAACCCGTTGAACACAGGAATTCTGAACAATAAGTTTAAAAAATTCATGGAGTGGACTCTTTTATGACTAATGTAGAGTTTTTTTTTTTTTTGGTAAGGATGACTAATGCAGAGTTAGAGCTACATAAAGCATCAGTGCTCCGTTGAAAAGTTTTATTTTGTGGATCTGGTTCCAAGACAAGGAGGTCAAAATCAAGGGTTTTCTGATGTCTTACCCCTTTCTGTTTAATTTGCCGAATAATTTTGAATTTGAATTTTACAAATTGGGTGATTAGCCAATTTTTAATTACTATTGAGTTGCATTAAAGTTCAGCTTTAAGCTCTTATTTATTTATATTTATCATGGATGACTTAATCAAGAACATCCAAGGTGATGTTCCATGTGTATGCTTTTTCCCAATGATATTGTTGTTATGGATGAAATAGTAAGATGGTGTAGACAACTAATTTTGTCCCCCCCTTGAAAATGATGAAGCATTCACTCTCTCGGCACAAATCTAGTCTATCGCAGCTAATTCTAGTTATCCCAACCTAAATCCGCTATGCAAGATTTTGCAGGGTACGGTTGAGTGCAAGACCAGTCAAGAGTTCAGCCCGATATTGTTAAATGGTGCGCGGAGGGTGACCAAAAGTGGTCATTGATAACTCCAGAATACAACAATCGAGCCTAGCATGTGCTCGATTCTTGTACCATTGGAGAATGCTCGGAAATACGATCATATTGATATCTTGCACGAAAAGAATGGATACCCAAATGTGTTGTATTGTCTACCTAAACTTTGAACCCAATAAACCAGACCAAACCTGAATCAAATCAAACAAGACCAAACCTGAACCAAACTAAAACCAAACTAGACAAAACCCAAACCGAACCAAACTAAACCTATCAAATCCTGCCTTCCCCTCAGCTAATAGGATTTAGTTGCCAAGCTACTAGGTAGCCGCCCACCCTAGGTCTCTAACAGATCATAGGGAATTGCTTCCACTGAGATGGTAAGTCTTACCATCTCCCTTTAAGCCTTACCATCTCTGTGCAAGCCTTACAATGTCCCTTTAAGCCTTACAATCTCCGTGTAAGCCTTATCATCTCCCTGTAACCCCCTACCATCTCCATGTAAGCCTTACCATTTCCCTTTAAGCTTCCACGAATCTTAATCCTTTAGATTTTCTTCCAAGGAGACCCCAATAAGGATTTCCACGAATATTTGCCATTTTCTATAAACAGTGACCAAGGTTTATGGGAGAGGAAGGAATTTCCCGAGAGAAAGAAATCCTAGTTTTAAAAACCTTGCCAGAGAGAGAGAGAGAGAGAGAGAGAGAGAGAGAGTGCGAGCTCCGGGCGACAAGAATTATGTAGCCTTACCCCGAGAATGTCGAGGGGTTGTTCCGACCACTTAACCACCAAATCGCAATATTCATACCTTACCTTAAAAAAAAAAAAAAAAAAATTGTACCCGTTGGACCACGCGCACTCCTCGGGCTCCTTATATTTATGTATTTCTCATCCTCTACAATTGTAGGTGTACTGAAAAATATTATTGAAAACAGTTGCGCGTTGACAATTTGAATAAGCTAAGAATTATTATTAATTCGTTGGTTGTTAATTTCATCAGTATTTGTTTGTATTATGGTTTGGTTCTAATGAATTTTTGCATATTTCCACAGTATCTGGTCTTTCTCGAAGTAGAGAAACTGTTCAAAATCAGATCCTCGATGGAATGGGCTTGATAGCTGGGTCAACTCTCATGCTTCTGACATTACTGTGGGGATCTTGTGTACTTATTGGCAAGTGTGATATTGAGGATTCGATTGCAATAAATTCAAAAGACACAGAAGGTTTAAGCTTAACAGGTACACACTTATACATTAACTTGTTAATCACTACTTATATGTAACTCATAGTGCACAATATATAACTTTTACCCAAAGGTGAACTTTATTTATTTATTTATTCCTTAATTTTGAAATGGCTAGACAAACAATATTCCCTGTATATAGAAGACCAATTACTTTACCAAAAATTAAATAAATTAATAAATAAAAAGAAACCAATTACAGTTTAAGAAATATTCAAGTTAAGGGTGTAAGAAAATATATTGATAACCATAAATTATTTATCTTTGTAGGATCTGGTGTTACCACTGATATATGGACTTGTTACGCTGCAAGGATAATGGTTATTTCTGTTTTGCCCTTTATCATTGTCTAACTACCACAAATTCTCCATTTAAGTTCTGGAAGCGATATAGCCATCTTGGTTGCACTTATTGTCTCTGTTACACTATTACTCACTTACGGCCTTTATCGGGTAATCATTTCTCTCTATTGGACAATATTTTCCTTTACATTATCCTGTATCCACTATCCATGAGTAAACGATGTTTTAGAAAATGACGAAACTATTTACTGATTTCTTCGAATAAAAGAAAATTATTGATTTCTTGTGAACTAGGTTGGTGAAATTTCAAAAAATATAATTTTTTTTGCAATATGTCTCTCCCAAAAGTAGATCAGCACTTTTTTTTATTTTTGTTACCACGTGAAAGGGGTTATTTGGAAATTCTAACTATTGGGAAAAAAAATACATAGAAAATGCAGAAAATTCCAAAAAAAATATTTCAAAAAATGTAGAAAAGTTAAAAAATTTTGAAAAAAAAAACATATAAAATTTATTTTTTTGTGCATAGAAAATGTTGAGAAGACGAAAAATGAAAATCCAAACTTTTGAATATGCATAGAAAGTAAAAAAAAATTAAAATTTTGAAAAATCATGAAAATACCAAAAAAAAATTTATATATATAGAAAATGCAAAAAAAAAAAAAACTACAGAAATATCCAAAAATTTTAAAAATTCTGAAAAATAAATAAAAAATGCATAGAAATGTAAAAAATATAGATAATGCAGAAAAAAACATATAAAGTACAAAAATCTTGAAAAATATAAAAAATCATGAAAAGTGAATAAAAGAAAAATGGTGTGGTCATACCATGGAACCAAGTATCGGTATCGGATCGGACGTATCGAATCGGTATCGGCTGAGACCGATCCCGATCCCGATACTTGACCTATCCTGAGACGGGCATCGGTATCATCCTAGGTATCTGATACCGATCCGACCTGATCCGTTAAAAAATTTATTTTTTTAAACTTAAACGAACAAAAAAGAGAGAGAGGGCGATTGCAGCCGTAGCCGACGGTTGCAGGGCAGCGGCGATTGCAGCGGCGGCCGACTGTTGCCGAGGCAATGACGATTGCAGCCATTGATAGTTCAGGTGTTGCTGGATGGCCTCTCCAGCCCACGGGGCCCCTCTCCAGCTTTCATGGCGTCTAGATGTCGATCTTTCTCAAGACCTGCTCTCAATTTCCTGAAATCGGACATGAATAAACCCAACAACAAGCTTGTTCCTTCAACGCGAACTTGTTTCTCGTTTCTTACCTTTTCAAGGTTACCTTCCGAGGTGCGTTATGTCCAATCACTCCTTCCGTTACACAGCGCAGTTTCTTCGGTGCTCTCACGTCTTGTCTCGGCATTGACTCGAGTAGCTCGAGATCGCTATCTCAAGGTATGCTCTGCCTTGCAAACCCTGGAGTTTGAGTTCCATTTTTTATTCGTATCTAATTAGGTATCAGCATGCCTCGATAAAAAGATTGAAGTTACAGATTGGTCCAAGGTAGAGGGAGGATTGGGAGAAACACATGGAATATTTGTCTGATTAACAACTTCTAGTAGAGAAAATATTTTGCAGCATGTGGAGTTTTGGATTTTTATGGAATACTTCTCTCTTGCCATTGATGACTCTCCCGTCGGATTCATATTTTTCTTTTTTCCTTTCTGATTTTTAATGGAATTGGTTGATTTTTCTTTCTGTTAGAGTAAAGATGCAAGATATTTCAATTGGATGAATAAAGAGTTCAAGCTTCCCTAGCAGAAGCCTCTGCCTTGTTTAGCTGAGAAAGATGCTTGCTTGGAATGTTACAAGGTAAATGTGAAGGATCCTCTTAAATGTGCCCAAGTTGTGAAATCATTTGTAGACTGTGCCTGCAAAGAGAGGCAGCAGGTGACCTCAACATTTGATTGATTAGTGGACCTTGGGAATTTTAATCTTACTGGGAGCTGATCCATGTTCATTTACTTCCCTGAGCGTGATTCAATAGCAGTTTGAGGAAGATTGAGACAAAGTGATGAGCACCCATGATCGCATGTTAAGAGGGCTTTGGAGGAGGAGTGGGAGGAGAAGGAGATTCAATAGTTGGAGAGTCCTGCGACATGGTGGATAGATTCAACTCACACAAGATGCAGATGAGTTCAAGGAAACCTTCTAGATAGACAAGATTCTAAAATACGGTCATCTAAAGATTTTATATTGCTATAAAAAAAAAAAAGGGATTTTATATTATGCGATATGTTAGCGCCCGTTTGATAACGTTTCAAAAACGCGTTTCTGTTGTTTCTGTTTCCAGAAACAGCAGAAACGGTGCAAAAAACGTTTGATAAAACTGTTTCGTTTCATTTATTTTTAGAAATAGAAATAGAAATTTTTACTTATTTATGGTTCAAGAAACGACCCAGGCGAAACAAGTTCAACTTGTTTTGTCGTTTCTGGAAACGACTTGTGGCAATTTTTTCACTGGTTACCATCGACTTCTAAAAACATGACTTATCAAACACCTTCAATTCCGTTTCTGTTTCTAGAAACGAAAATTTATGTTTCTACCGTTTCTTGAAACAGAAACGACAGAAACGTTATCAAACGGGCCCTTAGACACTCTTACCAAAATAATAGGATATGTTAGACTATTTTGTATACAAATTAAGCATATGTACGAGAAAGAATTTTTGTGATGACGTCGGCATCTTGTTCTTGTGGTGTGTACTATATTATTAAATCTTCTTTTATTGACTTTGGTATGTGTCTGTACTTTTCCCGGTGTAATGCTACCTTGTTGACAGGCCTTGAATATTAGAGTCAAGATGGTTGTTTTATTTTCTGATTATGTTGCTTCAGCACAAATAAAGCTCTATAAGAAAAAAAAGAATGGTGCAGGCCTTTCAACCTTCGATTCAGAAGAGAAGGATTGCATATGTAAAGCATAAACTTGTAATATCAGGAATTTTGAAACATTTGAAAGAGTATTCGCTAGGAAGGCTCCTCACATATGAAGGTCAAACCTAATACTGAAGTAATCAAGAAGTTAGTCCATGTTGTACTCACTATAGCTTCTTTTTTTTTGCTAGAAGATCCAAAGATGTATATTAAAAATAAGAAAAATAATGTACAAGGGAAAAGGACTCCAAATACATAAGAAGTGAATCCAAGGACAAATAACACACCTTCGGCATTGCCATCAGTAGGACAAAAGCCTTAAGCAAATGAACCTATCACAGAGAAGGAAAATTACAAAAATCTATATTGAGGATGCAAAGATGCATCCTTGTCCAACTCCATACTAATCAAAGGGGACCAAGTGAAAACAGGCTCAGATGCATCAAAATTCGCAATAGACCCAGAAAGGTGGTTTGCAATAGTGTTGACTTCACGGTGGCAATGGATAATCTTCCATTGGATTCTGAGAAGATTACCTCAGCTCTCTCATTCCTTAAGATCCCATCAATTTCTGCCTTTCCTGGATTTCCTAAGAAACATCCATCCATATTCATCTTCAACCATCCCATGGAAGGAGGAGACCAGAAAATCTCCATTGGGCCAGACATTTTGGCCTGAAAAAAACATAAACCAATACTTCTTGCACAAAGAAAATCCGAAATGGAAATGGAATTCCCTGTTAGCACCATAGAAGAGGAAGTGATATCTCTTTTTATCGAATCAAAGCACTGACTGGGAGACCTGGAGATACCATCATGACGTCTGGCATTTCTTTCCATCCCCAAAAATTATAGAACAAAAATCGCTCCACTATTCTGTACCTTTTTAAGGGTAATGCTTCTAGCCTTCCTTTTGCACCATTTAAACAGGGCTTCAATATTATCGAATGAAGGCCAATAAACATTGAAGAGAGCACAAAAGGACCGCCGCCAAAGCTAGACAATGTAACTGCATGTCAAAAAAACATGAACCTTCGATTATTCATCTTTATCACATAGATCACAACGGTATGACATCTAAATACCCCATTTGCTCACCGCATCATCCGTTGGTAAAAAATTATGAGCTAGCCTCCAACCAAACACCGCTTGACGGGGCTGAGTAAAATTTTTCCAGACAAGAGAGTACCAGGACACTGCTGCATGCTTTTTCCTAATAGAGTCCCATGCTGAGGACATTGTGAATATACCAGAGGGAGTAGGCATCCAGTGTCATATATCCTCAAGACCTGAAACCAAAATATTACTTGCTTTTGCAAGAGACTCCTTTGGGAAAATTGAATTCACTTTTGAGAAATTCCACCTCTTCTTAGAGATAAAATCTGCTACCTTTGAGAGTTTGTTATTGAAAAAATTTTGATCAAGGCCTGAGGTTTCAACCAGCGATTTCCCATCAAGCCATTTATCAGTCCAAAACGAATTTTCTCTCCATTCCCAACTGTCTACCGCTCCAAATCAGAGACTTTATTCCATAATTTATTCAACCCAGGAAGAATGGAGGAAGCTTTATAACCATCTTTCAGCGAGCCATTTGGATTTACAAATAGAGCTCTATAAAAAAAAAGAGCTCATAATTGATTTCTCATGCTTAATTTGCCAAGCAACCTTGCACAAACATGCAGTATTCACTTCTCTCAGCTTTCTTATAACAAGCCCCCCCCCCTCCTTCTTAGGCTTACAAGCGTTCTCCCATTTTACCATTATTTTCTTCTGCTTCTCCACATCACCAGACCAAGTGACGTTTCACATCCACCTCTCTGCTATTTTAATGAATGATTGGGGCCACCAATACACAACAAAGTTTTGAATCGGAATTCCTAAGATCACAGACCTGACTTGCTCAACTCTGCCCGCCAAAGACAGCAATTTTCCCTTCCAACCCATTAACTTGGATTTAATTTTGCATTGGGAGCAAGTGATTTTTTCTGACTCCCTTTGAAAATTTCCACTCCAATTTAGAGCACCTAACTCATGAATAATTATTTAGTTTTAAGGAAATTTTCACAATTGTTTCAGATATTTCCTCTCCGTCAGTTAACAAATGCTACTTACATTTGCATGTGTAGGTTTACTTGGTATTTATATAGATATATATATATATATATATATGTAACTCCTCCAACCGGATCTATTTTTCACAGTCAAGAGGCTCCACTGTAGGCTTCTCTGTGAAGATAGAACAAGAAGCTGATGTATGCAGATGCAGGAAGCTAATAATGCAATCAAAAATAATTTGAAATATAATTTGAGAATTTAAAGTATACAATATTTGGAGATTTTGATTCAGAGTTCTTGGGTCTTTGGGCAGGCTTGGGTTGGAGGGTTTGAGAAGAAGAAGGGTGTTTGGTCTTGAGGAGTCTTTGAGCTATAGGTGGCTAACCTTTGAAGGACGATCAGACTTGTGATGATCGGAGCCTGTTGTTGAAGACCGACGGAGCACTTGGAGGTCCAGCGGAGCACTTTGAGATCTTGGAAGAACTTGGGAAGACAAGGCTTGCCTCGGAGCTTCTCTCTCTAAGTTCTAAGTTTACAAGGTTGAGAATTTTTCCAAGTGGTTTGGGAAGTGAGGGTGTGCTCCTTTTATAATGTAAGGAGGCTCATTTGAATTACATGTGGGTTTTGGTTTATTTGAGTTTCATTTGGTACTGTACCAAATTAGGTACTATTTGACATTTCATTTTGGCACTATTTGGAACTGTGCACTTGAATTTGTATTTTGAAGTGAACAGTTGCTGCCGACAGTTTGGAGAACTATTGGCACCGAAAGTTGGAGTTGCTGTCGATCTCTGATTTGGAATCTTCCATGATCTCACCATGGCATTCCACGTGTCAGAGACACTGTTCTCCGTATCGGTTTGATCAAGACTTTTGTATCCTATTTGTTTGAGCCGGATATTGGCTGGACTGTCCTTTAACCTGGGACAGTAACAGTACCTCTTTTCCTTAACAGGTTATCCGAGGTTATTTGACTAGGTGGTTTTACAACTACACCAGTCGGCTAGTTTAGAACCATCCTAACAGACGTTGGGGACCAAATCATGGTTTGGTCGAAGAGGATTTTAATTTTGTAGCCCGACGCGATCTTCAGGAGGTGACTTCTTTGAATTTTCTTGAGGAAGATGCCTTGGAGCTGGCGGGCTCATAGATAGGATCATCTTCATATGGATCTTGGCCATAGCATTGGACTGACAAAGATCCTTTGATGGGGTTGAGGCGGCCTGTCTTGAACATCTCAAAAATAATGTTGCCACCCAAAATTCTCCCCAACCATACAATCTCCAACAAATTATGCAAAAGTTTGACAAAATATCAAAACCGCATATTCCCGACCATTCTGGACGGATCAAATCTCTTGAAACTACCACTGCATCTTTGCAGTATGAAATAAAACATATTAAACAACAATTATACTTCCTTAATCGGCAAACAAGCCTCAACTTCAAACACTGAACCATTAACTAATCCCTTTGCAAATCATGCTCCTTCTGAACCTAACCCTACTGCCCCTGGGATTGTGACTGTCATAACTTGCCAAAACTGGTATGTACGCATAACCCTAGTTATTAATGCCTCATTCAAATTCTCTGCCATTGCCCTAGTTGATTCTGGTGCAAATGTCAATTGCATCAACGAAGGTGCTATTCCAACCTAGTTCTATGAATGAACAACCCAATGCCTTAACACGGCTAAATAATTTGAGAATTTAAAGTATACAATATTTGGAGATTTTAATCCAGAGTTCTTGGGTCTTTGGGCAGGCTTGGGTTGGAGGGTTTGAGAAGAAGAAGGGTGTTTGGTCTTGAGGAGTCTTTGAGCTATAGGTGGCTAACCTTTGAAGGACGATTAGACTTGTGATGATCGGAGCCTATTGTTGAAGACCGGCGGAGCACTTGGAGGTCCGGCGGAGCACTTTGAGATCTTGGAAGAACTTGGGAAGACGAGGCTTGCCTCGGAGCTTCTCTCTCTAAGTTCTAAGTTTACAAGGTTGAGAATTTTTCCAAGTGGTTTGGGAAGTGAGGGTGTGCTCCTTTTATAATGTAAGGAGGCTCATTTGAATTACATGTGGGTTTTGGTTTATTTGAGTTTCATTTGGTACTGTACCAAATTAGGTACTATTTGACATTTCATTTTGGCACTGTTTGGAACTGTGCACTTGAATTTGTATTTTGAAGTGAATGAACGAACAACCCAACGCCTTAACACGGCTAATGGATATGGGTTGAATGTCCAATACAAACTTTCAAATACCCATGTTTGTAACCAAGGCCTCTGCCTTCCTCAAACTTTCATCCTCGCAAAAGACCTTGACCAAACCATAATCCTTGGTCAACCCTTCTTAGAAAAAATCAAACCTTTCAAAATAACCCAAGATGGGATTTCTACAAAATTTCAATGACAAAAAATTGTCTTTCCATTCCTACAAGCCCAAAATTCTGACAATCAAAGCGTTAACAAAATTAAACAATTAAACTTCCTCAAAACAAAGCTTCTCCATGAAAGAATCTCTGAACACCTTAAAAATCCCAAAACAATTCATCAAATTAATTAGATCAAATCCAAATTTGAGGTTAATTTCTGTTATGATGTTCCTGATGCTTTTTGGCATCGAAAACAGCATATGATTTCCCTACCTTATGCTTCTGGGTTCTCAGACCTTCAAATACCAACTAAAGCACGACCGGCCCAAATGAATCAAAGTATTTTAGAGACATACAAAGAAGAAATTAACGACCTCCTGGCTAAAAACCTCATTCGGCCTAGTACTTCTCCTTAGAGTTGTACAGCTTTCTATGTTAATAAAGTTGCCAAAATTTTGAAGTGAACAATTGCTGCCGACAGTTTGGAGAACTATTGGCGCCGAAAGTTAATGATGCACTCTCATCATTGCTTGGTATATATATATTTCCTCTCCGACTGTTAATAAATACAGGAAGCCTTTCAAGGCACCTAAAAATTTCAAAGATCCAAAACCAGACAAGTCATCTCAAGGATGTTTTCGATGTGGCAAACCTAGCCATATCACCAAATTTTGTAGACTCTCAAATAAAATTAATTCCTTAAAAATCTCCGAGCAAGATAAAACTCAAATTCTTGCCCTATTTCAAGAAACCTCTTCATCCTCCTCTGAAGATGAAAATTACAAACTTAATCAAATCCAAGCTTCTGAACATACTACTTCCAGTTCATCTAATAATGAGAATTTTCAAGCCTGTGCTTATGATTCATGCATTATTGGTCTTAGCTGTGAAGATTGTGTTCCCAGATCCGTCCGGATGCTTCGTGCATCATTAACTAATCCCTTTACAAATCAGGTTCCTTCTGAACCTAACCCTACTGTCCCTGGGTTTGTGACTACCATAACTTGCCAAAACTGGTATGTACGCATAACCCTAGTTAATTTGGAATCTTCAACTATGAACGAACAACCCAACGCCTTAACACGGCTAATGGATCTGGGTTCGTTGTCTGAGTCGGAACCGAGCTCAGCTAATCTGGCAAGAAGGGCTTCCTTCTCACTTTTGACGCTTGATTTTGATGTACTTTGAAGGGTTGGAATTGGTTTGAGACCTATGAAGCTTTTGATGAGTGACGACTTTTCACATTTGGAGATGTTACAGTTGTCCCACCATTTGACGTTGAAGGTCCGGCAAAGGACTGGAGTAATCCAGTCAGGTGTCTGGAAATCATAAATTTGGTATTCCTAGAAAAGTATCCATGCCAAGCAACAGTGGAGGAAGAACCGGAGGAGGTCAGGTTGGTGCGGTTGTGGGGTTGAATTTTGGTAAAATGTTTGGAAGGAATCTTGTATTTGTGGTGGGAGGATTTCAATCATAGGACCGTATCGATCCCACCATTTTGGAAACCATAGGGGTGTTTGATTGTTAAATTTTTACTCAAAATAGAAGAACCAAGAGTGGCGGTTAATCCTATTTTGAAAACAGAAGGCTTTGAACCAGGCTTACTGGTAATCATAATATGTATAGGTTTGTGGACTGAAAGTGTTTGAAAAACTTCTTGTATTAAGGGGATGACTACCCCAGTCTTGGAGAGTAAGAGTTTTGCAGATGGTTACAGTTGTATGTGTAACCAAAGTTTGATCACTTCTGTCACAGTTGAGTTTGAATCTGACAGAGTCAGTTTCTACGAGGATATACTCGTAAAACTCTTGGGTTTTTACAGCCGAGGAGGAGTGGTGGTGCCATCCTTTGTAGAAAATTTGTTGTGCCAAATTGATGGGTGAGTCGGTAAATTTGAATAAGGGTTCTTCAATAGTGAAGAGATCTTCTTTGCATGGTTTTTCATTGTATTGGCTTTTGAGTTTAGAACCTTGGGCTGTTTGGAGAGGTTTGGCTTGAGTAGTTTGTAGGCTGGAGCTTGCCTTGTTTGTGGTTTGGAGGGGACCAGCAGCCGAGGATAAAACCACAGCGTGGGAGTAAGGTTTATTTGAGGAGGCCAATTGGGACTGGCTTCTAGTGACTATTTGGTTTGAAGGGGCAGCAGAGGCACCATAACTGGATTTGGTTTTGACAAGGGAATTTGAGGAGGTGGACTCCTTAGGGGGAGCCATCTTGATAAGGTTGATTTGTAAAGCCTAGCCCTGTAGGAATTCACGGGTAAGAAAGTCAAAGACAAAATTTGATTCTTCTTTAATATATTATATTTGAAATTCAAAAATTGATAATAAAGCTTGCCATCGGGCAAAAATTTGTTTTGATGCAACATTTGAAACATCATTTTGTAAAACGTATTTAGCTGTGCTACAATCAACACGAACTAAAAATGATTTATTTAATAATGCATTTTGAAATTTTTGTATGTAGAGAACAATTGATAAAATTTCTTTTTTGATAGTACTGTAATTCTTTTGGGTAGAATTCCAGATACCAGAAGTGAATTGGACTAATTGTTCTTTGTTGTCATTGAGAAGTCTCTGTTTAAGAATTCCTCTGTATCCAATATCTGAGGCGTCGGTTTCAATGATTTTAAAAGCCTCAGGGTTAGGGATAAATAAACAGGGAATTTCTTTGACTAATTTTTTTATGGTTTGGACGGCCGCGGTTTGGGCCGAAGTCCAAGGGGTTGGTTTCTTTTTAAGCCGAAGGTATAAGGGTTCAACGATTTTGCTGATTTGGGGAAGAAAATCAAGAACGTTATTTAGACTTCCTAAAAACCTTTGTAGTTGGGTTTTATCGAGAATTTGATCGGAAAATTTTTCACCAAAAGTAATGGCCCGATCGATGGGGGTAAGAGTACCATTTTCAATCAAATGACCAAGGAATCTAACTTTGGTGAGGAAGAATTCCATTTTTCTTTTGGATAACACAAGACCATTTGTTTTAATGATTTGGTAGAATGTTCTTAAATGTTTGAAATGCTATTCAATAGAATTTGAGAATACTAAGACATCATCAATGTAGACAATAGTGAATTGTCCATGAAAATTGAAGATATCATTCATAATCTTCTAAAATTCACTGGGAGCATTTTTGAGGCCGAATGGCATGACGTTACAACCATAATTTGAGAATTTAAAGTATATGGTATCAGAGCCACGATGGTGGTGGATTCATTTTACTTTTTGTAGATTTCTTTTCTTTTGAGTAATCATATTATTTTTAGTTTTTTACGGTGTGGAAGCCTTTGGACTTTTGGGAAGAGTGGCAGATGAGAATGTAAGACCACGTTTGTGCCCAAATTAAGTTGGATATACACCATCAAATGACTAGATCTAGGAGGTTACCCCAAGTTTAAGTTATCTCAAAACATGAATCGTCTATCCCGCTCCATGTCGATGAGATCGGCAGGTGAGGCAAGCACAAGTTCTAATGTGCTCAATTATGATGAACAAACTACAAGACTTGACCGTCAACTTCAAACCTAGAATATGCCAAAAATCTCAAGAAATGATATCTATGATCGAGACTGGTTTGGTCTCGAGACTGTCAAAACTATCGAACAAACCATAAATTTCACCCCTCAAACACAAGAAATTCAACTTTTTGATCCAAATACTTTACAAGAATTATATAAAGATCATAAATTTAATTATGTCCATATTGGTTTAGTCCAAGTGGCCATCAAACCACTTCGCCGAGAAGGACTTAACAACTCTATGTTGTTAGCCCTTCGCGACCAAAGATTTCTTGAGTTCAATGATTTCCTTCTAGGAGCCATTGAAACAAGCCTTTGTTATGGATCCGTCCATTTCAATGTATACCCAAATATGTCCATAGCCCTAGAAGACCCAAATATTTTACATTCTCTCAAACTTAATCTCAAAACTCATGGATACAAACTTATGCATGGAACCATCCCAATTTCTATTATCCACCGCATCAAATACAAAGCCATGAAATCGGTCCAACCCCGTGCCCGTAGGACTTCACCTAAGGGTCAAAGCCTTTACCTTGAAACCGACTGTATTCAGGGTCAAATTGTCTACCCAAAACTTTGTCAGTGGAAAGACATCACTTTCCCTGAGGAATGGCAGCTGCAAACGACTGCAATTCCCCCTCAAGTTTCCAATATTAGTATCCGTTCTATCTCCCAGGATTCCGACGGACTAGTTTCCATTCGGTTTAACTAGCAAATACCCCCTCCTAATTACCAAAGTTCCCGAAGTTCATGCTCTGATGCATCGACTTCTTCCAACATAGGTGGATGGTTACCCCAAACTAGGACTCCACCTATCCCAAACCTTGCTGGAGTTTAGACCAATCAAAATATTGCCCAGGGAACTTATGAAACTACTTTCCTTGAGTCAAATCCTTCTGAGGCTCCTGACCAGCAGTCTCCTACTCATTCTGAGGTTGCTCTACCTCCTCGTGATCCAAAGAATCCCGGAGTTTACATGATTCAAATAGCCACAGATTACCAAATTGATAAACCTTTACTTAGAACCGATTTTGAGTCACTTAAAAACAAACAAAAACGTGACTGGTTCTTAAAACTTTCAACCTTGAACAACAAGCACAAATTCGAACAAACTGGTATAATTTTATGACAAATCTTAAAACAAATGTTTTCTTCTTTACATATTTTGATATTTATGCCCAGGATAACAATATCTACTATCCCTGGCATAATCAGATATGTACTCAAACTGCTTCTCACAAATCTTGGACCCTTTGCGTCGGCCCAACAACAACTGCTATCCATCCCCCGGTGGAAAGCATCAAACATAACTACAAAAACAATGAAATAACGGCCTCTCCATTCAAAGTTTCTGAACAAGAGGATCCAAATAGAAGACAAATTGAACAATTAAATTTTGTAAATCTAAGTCTTCAAACCATAGGTAGTCAACTATCCAGAGTTGAAAACCCTGTCCAACCAAAACCAAAAGCCTCTTCATCTATGACACCAGCTCCAGTTCCAACTTCCGTTCCTCTATTCAAACCCTATAATATTCCAAAACAACAACAAAATGCTCTTAACAAATCATTTGTCCTAGACCAAATCAATCAGTGCCTTACTATTCTAAATGTTGCTGAAGCACATGTAGAAGCAAATTTAAACGATCCACATACACCAGTTCAAAACCAGCCCTCAGCTGAACCCTCGGCTGAATCAAATAATAGAGGTGTTCGCACCATTATAGGACGTTCTTTGGATTCTTCTTCAAGTTCCGAAGAAGAAGATTTTCCACAAATTAATCAAATTGGTCAAAATTCAACCCAACATCCGGTCTTCCCCGACCTTCAAATTGAAGCTAGAGGAACTACTCGTCAGGCTTCCTACCAAAGTGGCATCATCTATGAATGGAACATAGATGGATTGTCTAAACATAATCTCATGAACAAACTCCAAGAAATGACCATGGTTAGCAATGCACATCGTATCAAGAATACACCTAATAGTGTTGTGGCTACCTTGCTTGTTTCTGGCTTTACTGGCCAACTCAAAGGTTGGTGGCATTATGTCCTGACCGATGTCCAAAAAACTGAAATCCTCATGGCTGTCCAAATTACACCGGAAAGAACCCCCCTTCTTGATGGTGAAAGTATTCCTATTGAGGATGCTGTTAATACCCTTATTTTCAGCATTGCTAATTACTTTTTAGGAAATTCTTCTCGTCTAGATAGAACGGCCAAACAATTATCAAACCTTCGATGTAAAAAACTACATGATTTCAAGTGGTACAAAGACACCTTCTTAACCAAAGTCTTAACTAGACCAGACGCAAACCTTCCCTGTTGGAAAGAGAAATTCCTTACAGGATTACTAACTTTATTTTCTGAGAAAATCAAACAACGCCTTAGGAAAGAAAATGAAGGGATTATTCCCTATGATCAAATGACCTATGGCCAAATCGTTAGTCTAATTCATGAAGAAGGCCTCGCCCTCTGCACAGACATTAGACTAAAGAAACAAATTCATAAGGAAAACAAATTTTACAAACGTGAATTAGGAGGTTTTTACGGAAAATTTGGTTTTCCTCCCCTTAGGCCTCCAACAAAACATAAACACAAGTCCTCTCGCAAATACTATAAAAATTTTAACAAATCCAAGAAGCATATGTCCCACAGACCATTCACAACCCCTGAATTTTATCACAAAACTCCTCCAAAGCCTAAGTATAATAAATACAGGAAGCCTTTTAAGGCACCTAAAAATTTCAAAGATCCAAAACCAGAGAAGTCCTCTCAAGGATGTTTTCGATGTGGTAAACCTGGCCATATTGCCAAATTTTGTAGAGTCTCAAATAAAATTAATTCCTTACAAATCTCCGAGCAAGATAAAACTCAAATTCTTGCCCTATTTCAAGAAACCTCTTCATCCTCCTCTGAAGATGAAAATTACAAACTTAATCAAATCCAAGCATCTGAACATACTACTTCCAGTTCATCTAATAATGAGAATTTTCAAGCCTGTGCTTGTGATTCATGCATTATTGGTCTTAGCTATGAAGATTGTGTTCCTAGATCCGTCCGGATGCTTCGTGCATCACCTAATTCAAATATCTTTGATTATATTGATAATCTGACAAACCCTGAACATAAAAAGTCCTGTCTTGAACATCTCAAAAACAATGTTGCCACCCAAAATTCTCCCCAACCATACAATCTCCAACAAATTATGCAAAAGTTCGACAAAATATCAAAACCGCATATTCCCGACCATTCTGGACGGATCAAATCTCTTGAAACTACTACTGCATCTTTGTAGTATGAAATAAAACATATTAAACAACAATTATCCTTCCTTAATCGGCAAAACCAACAAGCCTCAACTTCAAACACTGAACCATTAACTAATCCCTTTGCAAATCAGGTTCCTTCTGAACCTAACCCTACTGCCCCTGGGTTTGTGACTACCATAACTTGCCAAAACTGGTATGTACGCATAACCCTAGTTATTAATGCCTCATTCAAATTCTCTGCCATTGCCCTAGTTGATTCTGGTGCAAATGCCAATTGCATCAACGAAGGTGCTATTCCAACCCAGTTCTATGAACGAACAACCCAACGCCTTAACACGGCTAATGGATATGGGTTGAATGTCCAATACAAACTTTCAAATACCCATGTTTATAACCAAGGCCTCTGCCTTCCTCAAACTTTCATCCTCGCAAAAGACCTTGACCAAACCATAATCCTTGGTCAACCCTTCTTAGAAAAAATCAAACCTTTCAAAATAACCCAAGATGGGATTTCTACAAAATTTCAAGGACAAAAAATTGTCTTTCCATTCCTACAAGCCCAAAATTCTGACAATCAAAGCGTAAACAAAATTAAACAATTAAACTTCCTCAAAACAGAGCTTCTCCATGAAAGAATCTCTGAACACCTTAAGAATCTCAAAACCATTCATCAAATTAATCAGATCAAATCCAAGTTTGAGGTTAATCTCTGTTCTGATGTTCTTGATGCTTTTTGGCATCGAAAACAGCATATGGTTTCCCTACCTTATGCTTTTGGGTTCTCAGACCTTCAAATACCAACTAAAGCACGATCAGCCCAAATGAATCAAAGTCTTTTAGAGACATGCAAAGAAGAAATTAACGACCTCCTGGCTAAAATCCTCAGTCGGCCTAGTACTTCTCCTTGGAGTTGTACAGCTTTCAATGTTAATAAAGCTGCCAAAATAGAACGTGGAACTCCCAGGTTAGTTGTTAATTATAAACCTCTAAATGATGCCCTCCAATGGGTCAGATACCCAATTCCAAACCAAAAGAATCTTTTACAAAGAATTTATCAAGCAAAGATCTCTTCCAAATTCGATGTGAAGACTGGTTTCTGGCAAATCCAGATTCATGAAAAAGATCGTTACAAAACTGCTTTCACAACTCCTTTTGGCCTATATAAATGGAACGTCAAGCCATTCGGCCTCAAAAATGCTCCCAGTGAATTTTAGAAGATTATGAATGATATCTTCAATTCTCACAGACAATTCACTATTGTCTACATTGATGATGTCTTAGTATTCTCAAATTCTATTGAACAACATTTCAAACATTTAAGAACATTCTACCAAATCATTAAAACAAATGGTCTTGTGTTATCCAAAAGAAAAATGGAATTCTTCCTCACCAAAGTTAGATTCCTTGGTCATTTGATTGAAAAGGGTACTCTTACCCCCATCGATCGGGCCATTACTTTTGGTGAAAAATTCCCCGATCAAATTCTCGACAAAACCCAACTATAAAGGTTTTTAGGAAGTCTAAATTACGTTCGTGATTTTCTTCCCCAAATCAGCAAAATCGCCGAACCCTTATACCTTCGGCTTAAAAAGAAACCAACCCCCTGGACTTCGGCCCAAACTACGGCCATCCAAACCATCAAAAAATTAGTCAAAGAAATTCCCTGTTTATTTATCCCTAACCCTGAGGCTTTTAAAATCATTGAAACTGATGCCTCAAATATTGGATACGGAGGAATTCTTAAACAGAGACTTCTCAATGACAACAAAGAACAATTAGTCTAATTCACTTCTGGTATCTGGAATTCTGCCCAAAAGAATTACAGTACTATCAAAAAAGAAATTTTATCAATTGTTCTCTGCATACAAAAATTTCAAAATGAATTATTAAATAAACCATTTTTAGTTCGTGTTGATTGTAGCGCAGCTAAATACGTTTTACAAAATGATGTTTCAAATCTTGCATCAAAACAAATTTTTGCCCGATGGCAAGCTTTATTATCAATTTTTGAATTTCAAATAGAATATATTAAAGGAGAATCAAATTCTATCCCTGACTTTCTTACCCGTGAATTCCTACAGGGCCAGACTTTACAAATCAACCTTATCGGGATGGCTCCCCCTAAGGAGTCCACCTCCTTAAATTCCCTTGTTAAAACCAAATCCAGCTATGGTGCCTCTGCTGCCCCTTCAAACAAAATAGTCACTAGAAGCCAATCCCAATTGGCCTCCTCAAATAAACCCTACTCCCACACTGTGGTTTTATCCTCGGCTGCTGGTCCCCTCCAAACCACAAACAAGGCAAGCTCCAGCCTACAAACTACTCAAGCCAAACCTCTCCAAACAGCCCAAGGTTCTAAACTCAAAAGCCAATACCATGAAAAACCATACAAAGAAGATCTCTTCACTATTGAAGAACCCTTATTCAAATTTACCAACTCACCCATCAATTTGGCACGGCAAATCTTCTACAAAGGATGGCACCACCACTCCTCCTCGGTTGCAAAAACCCAAGAGTTTTACGAGTATATCCTCGTAGAAACTGACTCTGTCAGATTCAAACTCAACTATGACAGAAGTGATCAAACTTTGGTTACACATACAACTGTAACCATCTGCAAAATTCTTACTCTCCAAGACTGGGGTAGTCATCCCCTTAATATAAGAAGTTTTTCAAATACTTTCAGTCCACAAACCTATACATATTATGATTACCAGGAAGCCTGGTTTAAAGCCTTCTGTTTTCAAAATAGGATTAACCGCCACTCTTGGTTCTTCTGTTTTGAGTACAGATTTAACAATCAAACACCCCTGTGGTTTCCAAAATGGTGGGATCGATACGATCCTATGGTTGAAATCCTCCCACCACAAATACAAGATTCCTTCCAAACATTTTACCAAAATTCAACCTCACAACTGCACCAACCTGACATCCTCCGGTTCTTCCTCCACTACCGCTTAGCATGGATACTTTTCTGGGAATACCAAATTTATGATTTCCAGACACCTGACTAGATTACTCCAGTCCTTTTCTGGACCTTCAACGTCAAATGGTGGGACAACTGTGACGTCTCCAAATGTGAAAAGTCGTCACTCATCAAAAGCCTCACAGGTCTCAAATCAATTCCAACCCTTCAAAGTACATCAAAATCAAGCGTCAAAAGTGAGAAGGAAGCCCTTCTTGCCAGATTAGCTGAGCTCGGTTCCGACTCAGACAACGATGAAGGCTCTAGCGATGGTGCCTACAGCCTCAACTCCATCAAAGGATCTTTGTCAGTCCAATGCTATGGCCAAGATCCATATGAAGATGATCCTATCTATGAGCCCGCCAGCTCCAAGGCATCTTCCTCAAGCAAATTCAAAGAAGTCACCTCTCGAAGATCTCGTCGGGCTACAAAATCAAAATCCTCTTCGACCAAACCATGATTTGGTCCCCAACGTCTGCTAGGACGGTTATTAACTAGCCGACTGGTGTAGTCGTAAAACCACCTAGTCAAATAACCTCGGACAACCTGTTAAGGAAAAGAGGTACTGTTACTGTCCCAGGTTAAAGGACAGTCCGGCCAATATCCGGCTCAAACAAATAGGATACAAAAGTCTTGATCAAACCAATACGGAGAACAGTGTCTCTGACACGTGGAATGTCGTGGTGAGATCATTGAAGATT
This sequence comes from Macadamia integrifolia, assembly GCF_013358625.1. Lineage (NCBI taxonomy): Eukaryota > Viridiplantae > Streptophyta > Magnoliopsida > Proteales > Proteaceae > Macadamia > Macadamia integrifolia. The sequence continues at coordinate 30,791,398 of NC_056561.1, read as the reverse complement.
TCAAATCAGAGATCGACAGCAACTCCAACTTTCGGCGCCAATAGTTCTCCAAACTGTCGGCAGCAACTGTTCACTTTAAAATACAAATTCAAGTGCACAGTTCCAAACAGTGCCAAAATGAAATGTCAAATAGTACCTAATTTGGTACAGTACCAAATGAAACTCAAATAAACCAAAACCCACATGTAATTCAAATGAGCCTCCTTACATTATAAAAGGAGCACACCCTCACTTCCCAAACCACTTGGAAAAATTCTCAACCTTGTAAACTTAGAACTTAGAGAGAGAAGCTCCGAGGCAAGCCTCGTCTTCCCAAGTTCTTCCAAGATCTCAAAGTGCTCCGCCGGACCTCCAAGTGCTCCGCCGGTCTTCAACAACAGGCTCCGATCATCACAAGTCTGATCGTCCTTCAAAGGTTAGCCACCTACAGCTCAAAGACTTCTGAAGACCAAACACCCTTCTTTTTCTCAAACCCTCCAACCCAAGCCTGCCCAAAGACCCAAGAACTCTGGATCAAAATCTCCAAATATTGTATACTTTAAATTCTCAAATTATTTTTGATTGCATTATTAGCTTCCTGCATCTGCATACAGTAGCTTTTTGTTTTATCTTCACAAAGAAGCCTACAGTAGCGCCTCTCGACTGTGAAAAATAGATCCGGTTAAGCAGCTTTTAATTTTCTGCAATTCCATATCTTTATTTTAAGTTCATAGTCTTGTTCTTTATTTACTTGTTTATTTTAATTCTGCACGATTTAAGTTCTTAGTAAGGTATCGCACCTATCTAAGTGTTAGTCTCCCTGCTGGATCGGAGTAAGGTATTGCACCTATCTCATCCTTCTTACCATACAGAACCAGGAGATCCCTATTTCCCTGGATTTTGGTTAGATCAATCCTGTTATCTAATATATATCTATCTATCTATATATATACCCCTATTTTAATCCAAAATTTCTTCTCTTGTTTCCAATCAACACCCACACCCACATCTGATCTGGTGGTACAACTTGCTGAGGAATCTGCTAACCATTTGCCAACTTTGTTGTCCATGGTAACTAGGGATATAAGCAGAGTCTTCTTCAAATTCAATGTAGGTATAAACTCAATATTACAATTTGATAAATTTTTTTCTAAAGTTCTCGTAGAATCTGAAACTAAGCTGTTGTATCTAAAATTATTGGATTTGAACTTTTGTTTGGACTGGATTCAATTCACATAGGATGGAGATGAGTTCAATGAAACATTCCAGGTGACAGTGTTAGCTCATGTAAGGCTTTATATCGTATGATATGTTAGTTGTGTTTTTTGGAGGGTGAACAAAGCATATGGAAGAGAATTTTTGTGATGACTTCAGCATCTTGTGGTTTATAGTATGTATCACTAACTCCTTCCTGTATCGACTTTGGTATCTTTCCTGGACTCTGGTGTAGAGCTGCTCATTGCCAAGCCTCATTGTTATAGACAATATGGTTATTTTTCGTTTTGTGATTGAAGATGTTGCTTCACCACAAACCTACCTTTGACTTATTAAAAGAAAAAAGAATGGTGCAGGTCTTTCAACCTTGGATTCAGAAGAGAAGGATTGCATATGCAAAGCATAAACATGTAATATCAGGAATTTTGAAACATTTCAAACGGCATGCGCTAGGAAGGCTCCTTACAGATGAAGGTCAACCTAATGCTGAAGCTATCAACAAGTTAGTCCATATCGTACTTACTATAGCTTCTGTTATTAAGTACTATTTTCTGTTTAATCAAATATTTTTTTCAATTAAATCTAATAACAGGTTATTCAAGACAATCGATCTGGATTCAGATAGGAAATTGTCAGGCTCAGAGCTAGGAGCATTGCTTTTAGGAATTCACTTTGATGAGATAGATATTGACATGAATGATGCCATTAAAATATTATTAGAAGATTTTGATACATCTTATGATTGTCATGTTAATGAGGAAGAGTTCTTGAATGGAATCTCAAGATGGATTAAGGTGGCCGAGAGATCTGTTGTTTTGACTGGGAATCAAGGTTCTCGCACAGAAAAGGTTTTAGATGGCTTTCATCAGGTAACTTTTGTTATGGTATGCCTTGAACTTATCCTAACCTATATATAAAAGTTTGATACCTTCAATAATGCAAACTTTGCATATGCATGCATGCAGAAAACCAAGGAAGAATATTATCTAATAGGAGAAGTGAGTGATGTGGAGAATAAACCCAAGTGGATTTACGTTAAAGCAGTATTTATGTTGCTAGTGGGAACTGTTATTGCAGCTACATTTTCAGAACCCCTTATTGATGTTGTTGAGAACTTCTCCACTGCTACAACTATACCTTCGTTCTTCGTCTCATTCATAGCTTTGCCTTTTGCTACTAAGTCAAGAGAGGCAGTGTCATTATTCATTTCTGCTAGCCAGAAGAAGCAGAGACATGCTTCTTTGGTCTTCTCTGAGGTTTGTAATTCTCTACTTTTCAATTATTATCTTATATATATATATATATATATATAGAGAGAGAGAGAGAGAGAGAGAGAGAGAGAGAGAGAGAGAGAGAGAGAGAGAGAGATATGTCCAGTATTACAGAGTGCAGTCATCTCCAAAGGATTATGTTGCCTCAGTAGTCCCCGAGTACATTGAACATGGTTATATTAAACTGCATCTGTTGGGACTCTCAACCTGCCATTAGGAACTGTTAGTATAAAAGCATTATCAATTTCACAAAAAAAAAAAAGGTTATCAGTTAATAAGAACTGATCAAGGGAACAGAACCATTTCTTGCTAGTGTTTCACTGCCATCTCTCCTATCTGTTGTACTATCATCCCCAGTGATAAGCCCTCACAACCATTATATCACTTTTATTGCTCTCCTCCTTGTTTAATTTCCATAGAAGTGTGAAGAGCAAGAAGCTTTCCCTTAAACAAATTCTTTCAAGAGAAGAATTCCTCGTTCTTCTCCGGCAGAAGGAAGAACTCAGTTGTTTTTCTATGATTTCTTACTGCTATTTGATGTTTCATCTAGTTTCATATATTTATTGTTCATCTAATTATATGGTTTATATAATTAATGTTCATCTATTTGTCATTTCTATCTATTTGTTGTTCTTTTGTTTGTCATTCCTCCTATTTGTGTTTTTTTAAATCAATTTGTCCTTTCGAGTCTGAATGTGTTGTGTTCTCGAATTTGGTACTTTCTGTGTTTAGATTGGTCATGTATGATTGCCGTGGATTGTCTCTTGCTTAGGTAGTTCAAATTTTATTGTTTTGTTGTGTCAAGTAGGCATCCAACACTGTAAAAAAATTAGGAATCACCATTTGCATGGATCTTGATCAGTAATAACTAGGAATTATGTCTATCGACCTTATGCTAGTGCATTCCCAGGAAATCACGCATTGTATTATGACAAGGGAGCACTTACAAGGACCAATGGTTTTTGCACCATGGATGAGTTAAAAATCTATCCCAAGAGCGTAGGATTAGATTTACATCTAAGAACTTATGAATTTTAATGGGAAAGATTCTAGAATTGGTAGATGTAATGAAAAGAAGAATTAACATAGCTTGTAGAGACAAAATGGAAGAGTAAAAAGGCTAAGGATTTAGATGACTATAAACTTTGGTATAATAGGGATGCAAATAATAAAAATGAAGTAGAAATAATAGTAGATAAATATTTAAAAAATAGTGCCATAGATTTTAAATGGATTAGTGATAGGATGGTATCCATCAAACTTATATTAGAGGATTTGATTTTGAAGGAGGGGATTTTGGTTTTAGATTTTGTGGTTGCCTACGATATATCAATATAGTAAACATATGCTTCGAAAAAAATGAAGAGCATCTAACAACTTTAAAAAATGGACAACTAGTAGACAAATATATTTCTTTCTTTCTTTCTAACTAGACAAGACGATAGGTTATCATGTAAAGATTGTAAGACTATACCAAGGGAGAGCTTAGCCACGTAACATAGATTAATGACCTTAAATATGTTTTTTAAAATTCAAATTGTAAGAGTTGTGAGATTATTTTCCCTAGGATATGGTGGTCGACATATACTGATAAATTAGTATCATAAAGAATATGGGATTTAGATGATGGCCCTAATATTGTGGGATGAGATGGTTACTTATATTAGAAATACAACTATAATTTTTTTTTTTTATTAGAAATCAGCAAAAGGAATTATTAAAAAGAATTAAAAGACTATGAGATAGGACCAAATAAAAAATAAAGTAAAATTGGGCTACTAATCCACCTTTGGTTTGGCCATCATTAGATAAGCAACCCAACAAAACATAATTTGAAAGACCAAAGAAATGGGAGAGGGCTCATAGTGCCCCCCCCCCCCCCCAATTAACTAAATCTATACCAAGACCATATTTGGGCATCCCAACTTATATCATATAAAATAAATTTAGGTATCACCTCTCAGATCGTAGAAACTCGAGTTACTGTTGCATGCTTAGAAATATGACTATTGATATTCTAGGTGAATTTGAACGAATATGACCTTATCTAGGAAGACTTGGTAGTGGGTGAGGAAGTTCAAACAATAGTTAAGGCTAAAAAATCCAATTTAAAACTTTCCAAAGTACAAATGATGAACAGGAATTCAAAATGTATAAATTCAATAGAAATGAAGTTAGGAAAATAATAGCGAATGCAAAGGCTACAAATTATGACAATCTCTATACCATGTGAGGCACAAAGGGCAAAATGAAGGGGAACAAGATATTTATAAACTAACCAAATTGAGGAAAAGGAAGAGTAGATATTTAAACCATATTAGATGCATTAAAAGTGAGGGTGGTAATTTGCAGCCAAAAGAAGGGAAACTCATTTGCAGCCAAGGCAAAAAACTTTTGGGTGGCTGCTTATGAATGGTAAGATGCCCACTGATGATCAGATTAAAGCCAAGGGCATCCCTCTTTCTTCCCAGTGCTCCTTTTGCCTGAAGTTTGAGGATCGCTTAATCATTTATTCTTAGATTGTAGCTTCTCGAAGGAAGTTCGGAATAGGTTTCTCTCTTGCTTTGGTATGACTTGGTGCTACCAGTCAAGTATATCAGACCTGGTAAAATGGTGGCTCAGAAAATGCAGGTTGATCTCTGTTAAGTACCCATGGTTAGCTGGTTTTGTGCTAATTACAGATCACATATGGAGGGAAAGGAACACTAGGCGATTTCAAAATGAGTTTAAAAATCCTAGCTATATATTCAATATGGTTAAGAGAGACCTCAATGAGTCTTCTCTAAACTTGCAGAGAGTAGTGAATTGTATTTCAGATCTTATTATATGCAGAACTCTTGGTCTTCAGGGTATTCCCGAAAATCGCCAATCCATTCTGGAAGTTTTCGGGTGTAAGCCATCCGTTGGATGGGTGAAACTCAATGTAGATGTTGCTCACTTGGCAACCCAGGAAAGGTTGGCGCTGGGAGTCTGTTCAGGGACAACACTGGCCATTCCATTGAAGCTTTTAACATTTCATTGTGTGTTCAAACTAACTATTATGCTGAGTTTCGTGGTTTTATGGAAGGTCTTTATAGAGTGAAATCCCTTGGCATTTTGAGACTTTGGATAGAAGCTGACTCTAAAGCTTTGGTGGTGGCAGTTTAGAGAAATTACATTACTTGGTTCAATCTGCAAGAATGGATTCGTATTAATCACTATCTTGACTCAATTCAGTGGAAGGTCTCTCATTGCTTCAGGGAAGCAAATGTCATTGCTGACTTCCTTGCTAAGAATGCGACTAAAAATGATTCCTCGGGTATTTTCATCTCCTTCCCCTCATATATCAGGGATGAGATGATGCATGTTGCTTTATCTAGACTTCGATTTAGATTCCATAATTAGTGCGTGGGTTTTCCCTGTTGATGGCAATGCCGAAGGTGGGGAATTTCCAGATCCACTCTTGCATCTTTTTTCCTTTTTTTCTGATTTTCAATAAATTTTCTTGGATCTTTAGGGAAAAAAAGTGAGGATGGTAATAATAAACGATGAGGAGATTAATGAGAAGTGGAATAGCTATTTATATAGTTTATTAAATGAAAACAATACAGGTAACAATATCTTAGAAGGCTATACTAACCACTAAGAAACTACAAATCTTGATATATATGAACAATTAGGGTGGTTGAAGTAAAAAAGCCTTAAAAAATATTAAAATAGGTAAAGTAGTAGGTCTAGATGGTATCCTGATAAAGATTGGAAGAGTGTAGGAATTTGTGGATTATCGTGGTTAACTAGGTTATTCGATAAGATTTTTAGCACCTAAAAAAAATGGATGAATGGAGAAGAAGCAATGTGGTATCGATTTATAAAAGTAAAGGTGATATTCAAAGTTGTAATATTTATAGAGGAATATAGTCATTCTATGAATTTATAGAAGACAATAATTAAAGTTCACTTGAGACAAGATACTAGTATTATAGATAACCAACTTGGTTTTATGCTTGAGAGATCAACCGATGGGTATGTGAATGAGAGAGAGGACCATGAGTGTGAGTGTGGATAAGGTTTCCCCTATCCAGAACTGGAAGTGGGTAGTGTTTCTAACGCGCAAGGGTTGGAGGCTACTGGAGGTGCTTGATCGTTGGATTTTTGATCCTTTCTTGATGGGGGGAAAATCATTCGATTCCAGTGAGACAAACAAAGGCATCATTTTCCCCATCTTCATTGGGGGAAGGAAACTTGGATGTTCGGTAAATAGCTACAGTTCCTCCTTGTTGAGGTATGATGTGTTGTATTCAGTCGCTTGCAAAAGTGGGCTTATTCCTTATCTCAATTTAATTTAGGAAGTACTAGTGATTTTTCCTAAATAATGAGGGTGTAGGAGGTTGAAGCCCTCTGCCTGAAATAGTTTTTGGGAATCGTTTACTTCAAGCAATTTTGGACTTTCAGGAGCTATATGGGTATTTCGGTAAATTTCCTGTATAGGGTTCGCTATAGATTTGTAGTGAGGATTCTTTCTCTGTAAGCAATCTAAGAGAGCTGTGAGGATGAGTGGTTGTAACCCTATTCTTCATTGATAATAAAACAAGATCTCATCTCACCATAGATGTAGGCAATCTGGCCAAACCACATAAATATTTGCATTCTTTGTGTAACTGTTGTCTGCTATTTCCATTTATTTTTCTGCATCATTTTAGGGTTGTGTTTCAACACTCCTATGGGGAGTTCTTTTGCTTCAGTGGGGGGGGGGGCACTCTCTCGGTTGTGGATAGCCTTACTATTACAGTTAAGGATTGTACATTTACGTGCATTAAGATTCCACTATGGCTTATGATAAACAATTGGTAAAGCATCGATATTCTTTGTTAGGTCGAGTTAACTTTCATTCTATCTCTATGAATGTTTTGCGGACGTATGTAAAGGATTGCTGGGTTCTTGAGCATCTGGAAAATCTATAATCACTTGGCAAAGGTTTATCTTATTTCAATTTAAGACTGAGACATGTATAGATTCAATTTGGAAGAATGATCCTATGCTAGTGGATGGACAACTTTTAATGTTAATAATCAAGATAGGACACATGAGCTTACATGGATTTTTTTTTTTCCTAATTTTCCTCAGGAATATTAAGATGAGGAGATTATTCTCTCTTTGACGAAGGTAGTGGGAAGTCCTATTTCTATTTGACTGGAAGATTCGTGAGTCTCTATTCATCTATTTTGCTTGTGTGTGTGTGTTGACATTGATGACTCCATTCCAAGGGTGGAGGAACTGTATGTTGAGAGTGATCAGTATGGCTCTATAGAATCATTTATTTCCAAACAACCTATAGTTTTTGAAAGTCCTCCTATCAAATGCGCTACAAATTGCCGCTATGGTCACAGGGCAGACGTTTGCCAATCAAAGAACTAAGAAGAGAAGTAGGTATTGGAACTAAAGGTCCTATAAGGAACATATAGGTATATCCCAGCCCAATGAGAAAGGGTATACGTGCTTGTCCTCAGGAATGATAAGGTTGAGGTAGTTGCTAACTTCAGAAATTTTCTCAGCGGCCAAACAAATTTTGAGGCAGAGTTTTTGGCATTGATGATTGGGATTGAGGTTGCTCAGAATCTGAGAATTCAACGCTTGTGGATAGAGTGTGCCTCTGTTACAACTGTTATTCTTTTTCTTAAGAGGAAACCTCTGTGGAAAGCTCGTCAAAGATGGTTAAATTGTTTGTCTTTTTTGGAAGCGGTGGAGTGGAAAATTACCCACTGCCATTGGGAAGTGAATTTTGTCGATGATTACTTGTCAAAATCAGCGGCTCGTTTTGAAGTCTCTTCATCGGTCTCAGTCTGGCCATCGCTGAAGAAGATGGATTTAGACATGGATGCATCTGGTTGTCCTCGCTATAGATCTAGTTAGGTGATTTTACTGTTTGCTTTTGGGTGGTTGAGTCTGTGGTTTGTCTTGTTCTACTGATGGCAATGCCGTAGGTGGAACTTGTACTTTCCCTTCTCTTCCTGTTTTTGAGAGGCTTGGGTTGTTCTGCTCTTCCTCTTCTTGATGTATTATATTTGTAATTTTTCTCCTTTATATTTAATATACATGATTTTCTAGCGAAAAAAGTGCTTCTCCTCCATTTCATCTCTTGGGAAAAGAGAGAGATGACCAAATAAGAGTCACCACCTAGAGTTAGGGTTTAAGATCCACTAAACCAAAGATTGAATCTACAACCACCCAATGGGGAATTGGTCGAACCATCAATCTGAGTAAGGGTCTAAGTTACGGTCCAGGGAAGGTGTTAGGCACCCAGGTCTGCTCGATATGAATCGGTCTTCCTATTACGTGGCTAAAATATATATCTAATACATGATAAGTACTCTTAAACTATGAAGGAATAAAATACTTAAAATAAAAGAGATAGGGTTCAGAATCACATACTTAGAGGTTCGGTTGCAGAACAATGGTTAGTATACTGAATATAAACAAGATAATAGTGAGGGAAGCTAGAAGATCGAATCTCATGGTCGATAGAGAGAGATTTCCTGATGGAGAGCATTGGGAGAGGAGAGGGAGATAGGGATGCTAAGGAGGTTGGCGTTTTGGGGGATGGCCAAGATCCAGGTGGAGGTTTCCCTGTGCGGGTGGATGAACCTCTTGCGGATGAATCAGTGGTTGTTGTCCGCGAAGGTGGAGAGCCTTCAATTCATCCTGCTCTGAGGAAAACTTATGCAAGGGCCGTTGGCTCGGTGCTCCCTGAAGTGAGTGACCTACCTGAGCCGATAAATGCAGGGAGATTCACCAAAGTCATTATTCCTTAGGATGAATACGAGGATAGATTATCTATATATCGTTTTGCCTTGATTGGAAAATTAAACTTCAGATATTTATCATTAGATGAGGTGCGACGGCAAGCAAAGGAATCATGGAACTTAAAGGGGAATGTGAAGATGGTGCCTATGGGCAAAGGTTTCACAATTTTCTAGTTTGATTCTGATGGTGATATGGCTTCTATGTGGAGAAGAAGCCCTGTCCGTGTGGGAAAGCAATACCTACGCTTCTAGAGATGGCATCCAGACTTCAATGTGAACGAAAAATATGTTAACAAATCATTGGTCTGGGTTCGCTTCCCTGATCTACCACTCGAATACTGGCACGAAAAGGTGCTCTTGACGATGGCAAAGGCTGCTGGTCACCCTATTGCGCTCGATCAACACGTCAAGAACGTGGTCTTTGGAAATTATGCTAGAGTTCTAGTGGAGATTAAGATGGGAGGGGAACGACTAGAAGAGATCCAGGTCGAATGCCGTCAACCTGGTTCCACTAATCTCTTCTGGTTCACGCAACCCATTGTTTATGAAGATTCATTAGGTAAGTGCGGATACTGCAAAAAAATTGGACACGTGATTGGAGATTGCAGAGAAAAAAAAAGCCGATGATCTGAGAGATGCGCCGTAAGAGGTTGGAGGTATCCCAGGAGCCGTTTACGCCGACAAATCCCCTATTCTTGCTACAAGGGGCGACCATGATCAGGAAGGAGACCAGCCAACTCACGGTGGTGAAGCCAGAAACGGTGGTGGAGAGCCAAATCAGGAAGGAGGAGAGATTCTTACGGAAATATTCCTGATTTGGAAGGAGATGCTATCAAGGATTTGAATTCGATTGAGAATCAGTCCGTTGAGAGATCTTGTACGCCTCAGTCAAGGAGGCCTTCCCCTTTTGGAGCAGCTAGGAATGTAACTGCCAATAATAGAGAGATTGACTCAATATCAAACTCAAATTCAAATCTTCAAATCCAACCTTGGTTAGAAGTGCTCCTAGGTGCTAGCGATGGCTCCAATCAAGTGGGGGACCTGGATCATGGTGCAACCCACTCTACATCTAACCATCGTCCCTATCCATAGGGCGAGCCAACCAAGTGCTACCCAACCTGATCGGCGTGGCCTTATTCCTCCAATTTTTGCAATGGAAGGTGTTGGGAGAGTTGACACTGCGACGGCGTGCAGAGAGGAAGCTCAGAATAGGTCGACCCAAGCGCGAAAAAAAAAGGGGAAGCAGGGGAGTAAGAAGGATCAGTCGAGCGTTGATCACCAAAATTCCCACATGTGATCATGCATGTGTTGTTTTGGAACATTCGCGGGTTGAAGAAGGCTGCTGCTCAGGTGGCCTTAAGCAATTTAGTGTATGTTCATCTCCCAGACTTGATTTGTCTGGCTGAACCCATGCTTCCAGTTTCTAAGTTTCCAAAGATGTTTTTTAACAGTCTTAGATTTGCTGCTGATGTTATTTCCAACGATAAGCGTAATATGAACCCAAATCTATGGGTGATTTGGAGACAGGGCACAATTACTCCATGGGTTACTTCCATGTCTGATCAATAGATTTCTCTGCTATTGGATTGGAAGGGATTAGTTCTTAAGCTCTCTGTGGTTCATGCCAAATGCTTGAGAGCTAAGCGCAGATCGTTATGGACGGACTTGGTGACAGGTTTGACAGGGAATTCAAGAATGATCATTGGTGACTTCAATGCAGTCCTAGTTGATCATGAGAGGGGGCCGAGAAGATTCTGCTTAAGGGCGGCTACTGAATTCGGAGCTATGGTTGATGCTACTTCAATGATTCAGGCTCCATCTACTGGTAGAAAATTCACCTGGTCCAATAATAGAAGAAGAGGGAATGTATCAGCTATCCTGGATAGGACTTTTATGAAGGAAGTTTGGCTAGAGATATTTGATAACAGTACTCAGCAAGTTCTCCAGCTAGTGGCCTCTGACCATGCGCCTTTGCTTATATGTTTAGGTATGACAACAAAGCCTCAGAACCGCCCCTTTTGCATCAATAACTTCTGGATGGATCATCCTACTTTTTTTGATATGGTTCGTAACTCTTGGAGGCCTAGCATAACTGCATCATACACTTTTATTCTAGCCCAAAAGCTCAAAAGATTAAAATTTGCTATGAAATCGTGGTCGCAAGAGACCTTCCCTCACTTAGACCATGAGGTTGCCATCTCTCAGTCTTAGCCAGATCAAATTTTGAAAATAATTGAGGAAGAGGGGCATTCTGAGGAGTTGTTTGATCTTGAGGCCAAAACAAGACTCTTAAAAGCCTCTGAATACCAGGAGAAGCTATGCAGGAAAAAATCTAGAATAAGATGGCGATAAATGCTCGAGATTTTTTCATGTCATGGCCAAAGTGAAGAGGGCTAAGAATTACATCTCTAGCATTGTTAAGGAAGATGGTGAGACTATTTCTGATCAGGATCATCTGGGTAACCATATTGCTCAGTATTATAAAGGAATTCATAGGTGCGTGGACCTAGCCAGCCATCCAGATTTATTTAATTGCATCCCTAGAATTCTTCAGGACTTTGATCGCTTGGTTTTGGATTCTATTCCTCTGGAAGATGAAATTAAGAGAGCGGTTTGGGATCTTGACCCTGATAGCTCTCCAGGTCCAGATGGTTTTTCAAGAATATTCTTCAGGACATGCTAGGAGATTATAGGCTTCGATGTTTGTAGAGCTGTCAGGGGCTTCTTCTCTTCAAGTATTCTTCCCAAAGGAATTAATAACAATTTTTTGATTTTAATCCCTAAGGTAGATGGAGGCAGGACCCTTGGGAAATTTCACCCTCTCTGCATGGGGAATTTTTTCTGCAAGGTTCTGTAAAAATTATGGCCTCTCGTATCTCTACTCTTCTCCCTATGCTTATTTCTCCTGAGCAAGGAGCCTTCTAGAAAGGAAAATTTATTCAGACGAATATTGGTTTAGCTTCTGAGCTAGCTAACCTCATGAGTAATTATGCTAGAGGAGGGGCCTTTTATATCAAGTTCTGTACAAGTTTGGATTCTCTGACACTATGATTGGTTGGATCCACACCCTGTTAGAATCTCCTCGTATTTCAGTGCTTCTAAATGGGGGGCCTATTGGTTTCTTTCCAGTCAGTAGAGGCCTACGGCAGGGAGATCCTGTATCCCTAATTCTCTTTATTATTGCGAAAGAGGTATTGTGTCATGGTCTTAAGGAGTTAGCTACCAAAGGCTTTATTAAGTCCATTGCTGGTCCTCGGGGTGCAGACATTCCGACTCATCTTTTATTTGCTGATTATGTATTCATTTTCTCGAATGCATCCAAGAAATACATTAGAAACTTGAAGATCTTTCTAGATTGTTACCAAAATTGTTCTGGGCAATTTTTCAATCTTGAAAAGAGCAAACTTTTCTTGGGTCGAATTCCTCCAATTATGAAGCAATGGCTAGTAGAGGAATTAAATATTCCCATATGTAATTTTCCAACCAAATATTTGGGCGTGGAAATCTTTCATGGCAGAGTTAAGCACGATCCTCTTATCCCGATGATGGATAGAATTAAAAGCAAGCGTAAAGGTTGGAAGGGTAAGCTTCTTTCAATGGCTGGTTGGGTTGAATTAGTAAAATCTGTTATCTGTGGAATACCCCTGCATAGCTTCTCTGTCTACTGGTGGCCTTCCCCCTTGATTAAACGGCTAGAACAATGGATGCGAAACTTCATCTGGACTGGGGAGATAGACACCTCCAAAGCCATTTCTGTCAGATGGGATCAGGTATGCAAACCAAAGAAGGAAGGCGGTCTTGGTCTGAGAAGACTTAGGGATGTGAACATGGCCTTGATTTCGAAGCTCGCTTGGAAAATAAAAAATGAAAGTTCGCAGCTGAGTTCTCTGATCAGAGCTAGATTTATCTCTAGTTCTGGAGCGTTTAAAAGTGGCTATAAAAAATCCTCAATCTGGTCGGGAGTGAAGAGACTATGGTCTTTTGTGACAGATAATGAAAAATGGTTTATTGGCAATGGGCATAGCATTGATTTTTGGCGTGATAACTGGTGGGGCAAAAAGTCTATTAGAGAGCTTGCAGAGCTGCCAGATGAGGTTTTCTCGTCTCTCAACCAATCTGTAGCTGATTTCATAAAGAATGACCAGTGGTGTCTTCCTCATGTTGATTCTACTACGCTGAAGGATACTTTTGTAATTATTAAAGAAATTAAGCTACCCTCCTCAAATTCAAATGATCGTTGCCTATGGGGTCTTCATACTATGGGGGTGTTCTCTGTGAAATCTGCCTGGGAGGCCTCAGATCTCGGTCTCCTACAGGTCCCTGGGGCGGGGCTGGTTTGGAGTAAATTCCTTCCCCCGAGACTCTCCCTGCTGGGATGGTGATGGGTCTACGGCAAATTCCCTACTGACGACATGATTCAAGCTAAAGGTATCCCTCTCTCTTCCAGATGCGAGTTGTGTGGTGCGCCATCTGAATCCTTTGCCCATCTCTTCTTTGAGTGTGATCTCTCTATTGGAGTTTGAAAAGGTGTTCTGGATTTTTTTAATTTTTCCTGGCCAAGTTGCAACTCCTCGAATGCTCTTATTGCCTGGTGGAAGAATAAAGTTCATGGTTGGTGCTTGAAAAACCTCTGGGAGATCAATCTTTTCTTGGTAATCGATGCTATCTGGTTCGAAAGAAAACAAAGAAGATCTGAGGGGAATGCTCGCAGTCATGTGAGGATCATTTGTGCCATCCAAGGGGAAATTAGCTTCATATGCTCCCATATGAAAGTCTCTCTTAGAAATGCAGCTGATTTGTTAATTTGCAAAAAGTTCAACCTCTCCTCTTCCCCTCACAGAGAGTGATCTATATTGGAGGTGCACTGGTGCAAGCCTTTCCCTTCCCGAATAAAGTTAAACGTGGACGGATGCTCGCTTGGCAATGAGGCAGAGTTGGTGGAGGCGGAATTTTTAGAGATCATAATGGCAGGAAAATTCGCTGCTGCAGTTTCTACTTGGGAATTTCAACCAGTTTCTTAGCAGAGATTTGGAGTATCATCAAGGGTATGTGATTGGCATGTGAGATGAACATCAATCGTTTGTGGATTGAGTCAGACTCTTCGGCAGCGGTCTTCATTTTTCAGCATAGACTCATTCCCTGGGTTATCCTTCAGGAATGGTCTACACTTTCAAAGTTCCTTAACTCCATTAAATGGAAGAAATCCCACTGCTTCAGAGAAGCAAACCCCGTGGCTGATATTTTGGCCAAGGATGCGGCAAAGGCAGGGATCAACAGCGATGATGTGCAGCTCCCCTCTCACGCTGCTAGAGAGCTGCAATTAAACATTGATGGTCGTTCTAGATTTAGATTCCTAAACACTTTGAGGTAGCAGCTCTGAGTCTCTGTTGATGGCATTGCCGAAGGTGGTGCCTCTTAGCTTGCTCTTGTAATATATTTTTATTTTTCTATTCCTTTAATACAATCTGATCTTCTAGCGAAAAAAATAGTGAGGGAAGCCATAAATCCTAACTTGGCAAATTCTAACAATGTTAAAGGATCATACAAGATGAAAAAAATCATACTTATCATTATGAAAATACGATAAAATAATCATGAAAATTCGTGCCTATTAATATATAAAAATTTACAAAAATTCCCTAGGTCCCAAAAAAACCTAGAAATCTAGAGAAATCCCTAAAAATACCAAAAAGAAAAAAAGAAAAATAGTCCCATGGGGAAAATAATAATAGAACACCATGAAACATATCACGAGCATACTATTATATCCCTATCATGTGAAAGAGAAGAAGAAAGATGATATATTTTACGAGAAGACACCAACAGACTCATAACATGGAAACGATGAACATATGAAGATCAAAATTTTGAAATAAAACCTAAACAACATTTTATGTGACTGTATGACCACCACCCAAAAAGGTAGGATCACACACCCTTTAAAAATATCCAAAATCAAGCAAAGAAAACAATAGTGAAAACAATAAACAAGTGAAGAAGACATACCTTGTAAAGAAGAGCCAATAATAAGTAAAGAAGATATAAAAGAAAGTTAAAGGCTGCTCTAGACTCGTGAGAAAAGCTTCAACACAAAAAGTTCCACTTGCCCAAGCACTTAGGGCTTCAAAACTTGCTCTTTTGAACACACTCTAGTCAAGGAGAGACTCCATGTACCAAATTTTAGTCGAAAGGATCCATCTCAACTTGAATAACCCTATATTTATAGACTTTAGAGCGATCACAACCCTCTTCACACATTTTAGGGTTTAGGGAAACCATCCATGGAGTATCCAAGAGAGAATCATCTCACCAATGGTGCAAAATAGAGCAACACACTTGATAAAATTCTATCCAATTAGTGGGGGTGTTTATCATGCCCATGAGACACATGAAGACTTAGGAATGAACTTAGATGAGTTCCCAACCTTAGAAAAGAGGTTGAAACTGCTTATGCTTCATCAAATCCAAGGAAAAAGAGTACTTGTACATCTGGAATTACCCAAATAATCAACATTGATATGGCTTATGTTCACATCAAGGTGAGGGTGCATCGATATCGACAGATGCTCTGTCTTTGTCTAACAAAGGCTTCTAAGTGTCGATTAGAGAATTGATTTCAGTTGACATTCACAAGGTTTTGGTTGATACTCGCACTGCAAGGAGTTGACATCGATAGACCTAATCCTCGATATTAACATGGTCCCATCTCTGTGTCAATTCTAGTAGGGTGTCTCTTTATGCACTTTTTCCCGCTTTAGTCAATTCACTTCTTAACTAGGCTAGTTCTAAGGAGAACTGGGCTAGGGTAGCCTATCTAGCATAAGGATTATAAACTTGGAATGCCTATGACTTAGGCTTTTTTTTTTGCTAAAGATCAGTAAAGAATATTATTAAAAGAATGAATGCAATACATAATGATACCATAGAAGAAAACAAATTTAGATTGCAGTCCACCTTCGGCATGGCCATCAGCAAACTAACAATCTAAATCAACTAGCAGAGAAAATAAAAAATAGATCAGTTGAATCTAAATTTCAGATGGTCTTGAGCATCCCAACTAAGATTCTCCAAAGAAAAACGAGGAGGATTCATCCAAGTCATTGAGGTTCTTGTTGCCGCTGCATGATTTGCTAAACCATCCGCAACTGAATTTGCTTCCCGAAAATTATGAGTAATTCTCCATGAGATTCGATCTAGATAGCTTTTGTAGTGGATCCATCTTTGTTAGAAACACCATGGGATATTACCATTCCTAATGCTCTGAATCCCCTTCCACCCAAATAACATCCAAATTCATGTTCATTGCCAATTTGATTCCTTCAAAGAACGCAGCAAACTCTACCCAAAAGTTGGTAGCAATAACTTCATAAATTGCAAAGCATCGAAGAGGACTTCCCGAATGATTCCTTAGGACACCACCCACTCCCGAATGACCTGGATTACCCCTAGAATATCCATCAAAATTGATCTTAATACAACCCTCTTCCAGATGAGCCCAACGAACTTCAAAAATACCTTTGTGGGGTTGCGAAGAACAAGAAAGCCACAACTTCCTGGATAAGAGAAGGTCAGCCATGGATCTTATATGAATCATATTACAAGAAGAAAATCCTTGAATCTCATTCACAATAGCTCGACTCACCATCTTCACATCTCTACAAATATTCTCGATCCTGCACAGATTCCTCTCCCTCCAGAGCTAATAAGGGATAATGATAGTTGCTACCTGCTAAACAGATTTAATTGGGACCATAATTGCCTTCCTCTTCCACCAAGAGAAAAGTTCTTAAATGGAAGGGAAACTAGACCACCTAAGATCGAAAAAATTTAAGAAGGCCAACCACACCTACTGCGAGAAATTGCAATCAAAGAAAATATGATTTGAAGTCCCACCATTAGCATAACATAAGTTGCACTGAGATGCCAAAGGCACAGCTCTTTTGCACACCTTCTCATCTGTTGGAAGACCACCATGGATGAGACGCCAAGCAAAAGAAGAAGTTCTAGGCGATAGGCCCTTTGACCAGACCATATTAGCCCATTGAACAATAGTGGATTTCTGACGAAATCCTTCCCAAGCCGACCTCATAGTAAAATTACCCGATTGGGAGAGAGACCACACCCTCCTGTCTTCTAGATTGATCAAAGGTAATAGGTAAGCACGAGCTTTTTCACAGACATTCTGCATGATCAATGACTGAACTTCTGGAAAGCACTACCTTCCACCATCTATGAAATCAGATACAGGTGCCAATAGAGATGACACAAGATGAGGATCAATAGAAATGATATGAGAAATTGGATCATCATACAACCACCTATCCCTCCAAAAACTAATATTTCTACTATTACCAACCAAACATCTCTCATGGAGATTCACAAAATCCCAAACCTTCCTTATGCCCGGCAATATGGAAGAAGAGATTGGGGAAGACTTCAGAAGACCATTGCCTGTCAGAAACCGACCTCGCAAGAAAGCAGAGAATTGAGAGCCATCATTCTTTACATACGAACATAATTTGGCAAGTAAAGCCAGATTTAAATCCTTCAGTCTTCGAACACCAAGGCCTCCTTCCCTCTTAGGCTTACATAACACATCCCACCTTACAGTAACAGCCTTAGAGTTCTCAGCTTCACCACTCCATATAAAATTCCTAATCCATCTCTCCATAATAGAGATAGCAGAGGCTGGCCAGAGATAAACTGAGAAATTATGAATTGGAATGCTGCACATCACAGATTTAACCAGCTCAATTCTTCCTGCCATAAAGAGAAGCTTACCCTTCCAGCCTGCCAATCTCGATTTGAATTTATCCACACCAAGATATTGGATTGGGAAGCTACATTCAGGGATGTTCAGAATATCCTTAATTTTCCTCTTTCTAGGAGCTGCAAAATTTCCCAGAAAAATCTTAGACTTGTCTAAATTAATCATTTGACCAGAATAAGATTGATAATGATCTAGAAAATATTTTAGCTTGCGAATCCCTCTTATATCAGCATTCATAAAAATCAATATATCATTTGCATATAACAGATGGGAAGGAGTGGTGACATTCCTTGGACCAGATAAAGGTTTAATCAACCTCTTATCAATAAGATCTCTAATACCACGACACAACACCTCCTCTGCAATGATAAAAAGAAGAGGAGATAAAAGGTCCCCTTGTCGCAACCCTCGCTCAACTCCGAAGAAACCTACCGGCCCACCATTGATTAGGACCGAGAGCTTGGTTGATTTGAGAATTTGGTGAACACGGTCGATCCAGACTTGAGCGAAACCAAATTTGTGGTGAACATCAAACAGAAAATTCCAATCAAACGTATCAAAAGCCTTTTGAATATCCAACTTTAAACCCAGGCTACCTCCAAAAGATTTAACATGCATCATGTTCGTTAGCTCCGATGCAACACAAATATTTTAAAAAATAATCTTTCCCTATTGAAAAGCCCCTTGCTTTCCTGAAATCAATCTAGGCAAAATAGTAGAAACACGGGAAGCTAAGCCTTTTGGATTAGCTTAAAAAAGAAATTCCCAAGACATATTGGTCTAACTTGAGTAACCTTGGAGGTTGATTCCACTTTTGGAATAAGAGTGAGAAAATTAGAATTTATCCCTTTTGTGATAATTCCTTCTTTAAAAAAATTCGGAATGGCTAAGCATACCTCTCCACCCACAATGTCCCAACAACAACGATAGAATGTACCTGGGAAGCGATCAGGGCCTGGGGCACTAGAAGGGTCTAAGTCGAAGACCGTCGCTTTAATTTCCACCGCTGAGGGGAACGCAGATAGCATGACATTGGCATCAGAAGTGATGATCTCAAGAATACATGAAAGATTCTCTGGCCAAGCAAATGTATCATCTTTCTTACGAAAAGTTTCAAAATGAGAAGCATGAAGACCGATTTCACCTGGATCCATAATCATAATACCATCATCACCTTGAATTGAACGAATCACATTCCTTCCTCTTTTTATTTTAGTAGTCATGTGGAAAAATTTAGAATTTCGATCGCCATCCCGCAGCCATCAAATCCTAGATTTTTCCAACCAAACCTTCTCCTGCAACTCTAAAGCATTTGAATAATTGTCTTTTGCCGCCAACTCCTTATCAAATAGATCCTCTGAGAAACCCTCAGCCTCAATACAACCTTGAATCTCATCCAAAATCAGCTTGGTTTTATGAACTTCCTCATCTGCATAAGGGAAAGCAGTAGATGCCCAATTTCATAGATGATATTTCAATCTTTTGAGCTTTCTTGCAACCACATAAATAGGAGTTCCACGAATAGGAGCCATACCACCTCAAGAAAATTTGGGTGCTCTGCCCAAAAACGGTGCATTCTAAATGGAGTATTAACAGGGCGAGGGATACCAGCACAAGCAATTATAATCGGAGAATGATCAGAGTAGCTACAGGTAAGAACCCATTGAGAACAGCCAGGGAAAGAATTCAACCACTCCTCATTGCCAAGACTTCTATCCAAGACGGCCCTAACATTGCCCAGTCTCCTATTATTAGACCAAGTAAATTTACATCCATGCCAGGGGAGAGAGATCAATGAGGCTGAGTCGGATTGAATGATTCAAAAATCATTTTTTCACATATTTTATATACCTCGACTGGGCACAGGGATTAGGGATGGTAATGGCCAACAGGGACTGCTTCCAAGGAAAAATCTTGATCATCAAAATAGAATCTTTTCTTAGATAGTGGGCAAATGAACTCAATTCCTTGCCAAATTGGGAGGGTATGACAAAAAAAAAATCTGACATTAGTGCATCCCAGCAACTCTGCAGATTGAGAACCACATCTCAGATAAGATTTCCCACTCAGGAGTTTTTTTGTCATTTAACATGGATGCTTTTTCAGAGTGTCAAGTCTATAGATATAGGATCCTTATGCTTCAAAGGATATCATTGTCCAAGCAGCTTCTAGGGGTGAAATATGAGGTGTCTACAGGTCGGTAGCACGAATTATGATGAGGAGATGGAGGTAATCCCTCTTCAAAGGAGAGAGTGGCATCTAATTGTTCATAAGGTTCCAATTTTGGGATCCTGCGGTGGGTTTGCTAGCTACTGGGGTTTGACAAATACGGTGGGATTTTTAGCTAATGATGTCTCTCCTTTGGTAGCTTCCATGGCTCTCTCTTTTCCCATAGACAAGGCCAATCTGTTGCAATTGGATGGATGCCCTGCACACCAAGAGCTAAGTATAGAGACTTGGAGTAGACTCCGAGGGGGGACTCTCTGATGCTTAAGTCAGATCCAAGCAATAGCAGTAAGATGAGGGTGTGGAGAGAGCAATAGAATATGAGATGGTGAAGTGTCCATGCCTAGGGCCCTACCTCATTATTTAAAGAAAGGGATGAGGTAGACTCCGGCTTGAATAGCGGAATTCTTCCCAGATAGGGTGTTAAGTCACACGCCCCTTATCCATACAACCATAGTTGTCACGGCGCCAAGGCGAACAAAGGCGGTGGAGGGTTGTCTAAGCGTTTAGGCGAGAAGGCGTCCGCCTTAAGGCGAACAAGGCGAACAAGTGTTATTTTTTATTTTTCCTATTTTCTAACATTATTTAGTAAGTTATATATACCTTGTATCATAAAAAATCAAGATTAAGCCACATCAAGTCATTAAAAATCAACATTTAGCCACATCAAATCATAAAAAATTAACATTAAGTCATATTAAGTTATAAAAAATCAACATTTAGATAAATGCTCTTATTCTATAATAAGTTTGACTGGTCAAATGATCTTATTTTTACATGAGACTTTTTGTATTAGCTATAACATAAAACCAACTTTCTAACAAGTTTAATATTATTTAAATCTGAGTTGCAATGACAAAGTTATGCTTCAGTCAAACTTATTTTTAAGTGCGCGAATACTGTTAAAATCGTCTGAATGAAAATAATTTTATGAATATCAAAACAAAATATTTTTTTACCGGACTTTTGATTTTTAGCAATGTTTTAATATGATAGAATTTATAAAATTTTCATAATTGAGAAAAACCCTAGCATTTAAAAGTTGAAAATCGTCCCTATAACCAAAATCCAGTTTTTGTTCTTGGACTGGGGGGTTGACTTTTATCCTTTTGGAATTTGATTTTTAAACTATTTTTATTGGATTCAAATAGGGGGTATTTGTTTATTTATGAATAATATCTTAAGTAAATGAATATTAAAAACATTTACTTGAATGATATTTGGCATAAATAAGTGCCGAAACACAAGGCGACATGCAGTGCAACAAGGCGGCTGTCGCCTAGGCCCCAAGCAAACTGCCTGGACTCCTAGTCGTCGCCTAGGCGACGCCTTGACTACTATGCATACAACAACGAACAGTCTATTCCCAATGTGACAGCTATCGAGGAGTTTAATCTCCACAGAGAGTCCAAGTCTTATTGTGGCTCTACCAACAAGGAGTTCATTTATGAACGGGTCACCTCAACTTAGTCTCTTCTTCTCGACTGATCCTGTGCCACATGTTGACCGCTTATAGGTGGGTCATTTTTATGCATCTCAAACAATATATAGGAAACCCTCATAACCTGATCCCCACGCAAGTATAATTTTAACATGTATGATGAACCCAAAATCCGACTCAAAACATATACAAACCTAATAATAAAAGACAAAAACCCAACACGACATATATTGTCACCCATGGAATGATGTTTTCATTCCATAAACTCTTTTATGATAGGTTCCACCAATATTTTAAGAAAGATTTAAGCATTCTAAGGATCATATCATATGCTATAACTTGATGGTGTCTCTCCTCCTAAACATCTCATATAATTTGTTGCTTCTCAATTGATTATCCCTTGACGACATCTATCTAATTATAGTGATCTACTGATATGTTTTTTTTTTGGGTGAATTACTGATATGCATATTTGGGGTATTCCAATGCTAGGCTTTAGGCTCTATGTAGTGAAGTGTTGAAAATATAAGTATAAATTATAATACTAGCATGTAACACTGTTTGTGGGACATGCATTGCCAATGTGATACTTATCTCTGTTCTTCTTTTTTCCCTTCTGCAGATATATGGTGTAGTGACCATGAACATCGTTTCTCTGATTGTCATCCTAGCCCTTGTTTATGTGAGGGAGTTGACATGGGACTTCTCATCTGAAGTGCTAATCATTCTTATTGTTTGTCTTGTGATGGGTCTCTTTGCCAGCTTTCACACCACCTTCCCTCTATGGACATGCTTAGTGGCCTATGCGCTTTTCCCAATCAGCCTAGTGCTGGTTTATTTTCTTGCCTATGTTATCGGTTGGTCATAGACAGTTGTGAACGTAAAGTCACGAAAGAAGCAGATGCATATCTCCTCCTCAAGGAATTAGGGCACATCGGACAACTATCAATGCTTTTTAATTTGGGTTTTTCTAGTTGTAACTGACCTTGGTACGAAACAGCTTAATCTATTTTCAATTGTCCAATTGACAAGCTTTTTATTCATTAGCATGGGAGAGGCAAACCTCTACCCAGCAACAAAAGGAGATACAAAAGGAGTGGTGGTAACCACTCCATCCCATCTCACACTGTCCATGGGGTGTGGGGACACCTTTGGGGTGCAGAGACCACACCTTGTGGATGTGCGAGATTAGGTGGGTTGGTTACCTACAGGGGAGAAGAACCTGCGCCCCACACCTGGTGGACGGTGTGAGATTAGATGTGGTGATTATCTGCAAAGGAGAAGAACCTGATTCGAAGATAGCCACCGAACATGAGAAAGTTCCACTCGTTACACCCATGTGGAATGGCCAGGTAATGAGCCTCTCTATCAAAGGACTGGGAAATATGCACAAAAATTGCATCACAACCCGCAAGAATTAACCTAACAATATCCATATGACAGGCTCATGTTTGGATAATTTTAATAAAAGGCAAAAAGGTGAACCCATATGTTTATATTTAAAAAATCTCAAAAGGTTTCTAAAGCTTAATCTGATGCCATAAGTATATTTCGACCTCATTTCAATAACCAATAGGGCATGGGCCATAACCCAATCACAGAATTTTCCTTCACCACATGTCTAGTCTGAAGTACCTGATTTTGAATTTGAAATTCAAAAACATTTTCATTTTATGTATAACATTCTATATTCTTTTTCGATTTTTTTGCCAATCTAACAATATTTTTTTATATTAAAAAAGTAAGGTCTATATCCCCATTCGGTCCTAATTGGCTAATCCTCTTACTCTTATTTTCCACAAACGCTAATAAAGCTCTCTCACACTTGATCCACGCATTTAATGAAACTAATAAACCTTAGAACATCGAAGATCGAAACCAAAACTTTCACTCGATACATTGCAAAGATGGATTATGGAATGCACAAAATGAGAAGACCCAATCATTGATCTGCATGGAAATTCACAGGTCGCATCGACATCACTTGGGATCCCAGTCGAGAGTTCTCCACTCTGCAATGAGAAGGAGATCAGCTCTCAGATAATAAAGAAGAAGAGTTTGAGATCGACTCTGAGATGAGAACGAGAGTCTACAGATGATCGGCAAGGAAGATGGAAGGAGGAGATGAGAAAGCTGAGTCTGAAGTCTCTCAGCCCCCCATAGATTTTCCAAAGTTGTTTTACCAACAAATTTTAGTGTAAATTTTTCATTCAACTTTCCATAAAGGGTAGACCTCTTGTAAAATTTTATCAAATGAAAATTTTCCAAACTAAAAAACAAACTAGTACGACCCATCTGGAGCATTCAGGTTGCTACATCACCATCAACATCGGCCTTCTTGGACGTTATTCTAACTATGCAAGTCATTCTACATGATCTACAAGATTTGAATTAAAATAAATAAATAAGGTTTTTCGATCAGTTCAGATATTCCAATATACAGTAACATATGGAAAAAGGCTCTCTGAACCTTTTTTTTTTTTTTTTTTGTCATACTCGAATATTATCTGGGATCGGGAAAGTCTCTAAAAATTTATTAAATAATAGAAATAGAATAATGAAGAAACAAAAGGGGGGACATAACCTGCCTAACCCCAACCCATGAGATACAAATCACTCTAATACTAATAAAACCCAAAAGAAAAACCTGCGAAAGAGGAAAGATTACATTCTAAAAATTGGTAATCCCACTTTATCCTCCTGAATGATGTAACTAATATTAGATGAGAAAGCATTATCATCATGGAAAACCAAATTTATAGTAGATTCACATGCAAAGTTAGTTAACCAATCCGCTGCGTGGTTGCTTTCCCAAAATGAAAAGTATATACGAGCTCTCAGGGAATCGCAGAGGTTGATTACTTCTTGAAACCAATACCAGCAACTCTACAAGGTACATGATCTTTGAGAGATAAGTCCCACAATCAGGAAGGACTCAGAATTAATAAAAAAAAGTCAGAGAGACCCAGATCCTTACACAATACCAAGCCATCTCTAAGGCTCTCTGAACCTAAGGCATACATTGTGCCTCCTAAAATTCATTATTATATTAATTATTTTAAGAAGAGAGGAACAATAATTTATAAAAAAACAAAAAAAACAAAAACAAAACAAAATAAAAAACAACAACATGAAAGGGTGTAGGATACCATGCTTGTATTATAGGTCTTTCTGGCTATCACTATGCTTAGTGAAGTATAACGCTTCACTATTTTCCACCAGGTCATACATTTATAGGTTAGGCCATGTGATGGAGGACCTTTACATATATCTCATTGGAAAAAATTGAGTCTAAGAAAGGAATGAAAGTTACTCAAACTTTGATTTAAAGCTTTAGTAAAATTACCAAAATTGAAGATGAATATATAATAAGAACCGACATATTTTGTAATTTTAGATATTTCCACTACTCATTATAAGCTAAAATTGTACGAGTGAGATATTAAATTTTTTTTTTTTTTTTTTTAGTAAATGAGATGCTTAACTACTTGGCACTGACAATCTTAAGAAGGAAAGGAATCTTTGTTTCCTTATATAATAATAGCTTTAAGGAGAGAGAAATAAGACTCAAGTCATTACTCTCTCTCTCTCTCTCTCTCTCTCTCTCTGGGTAACCATTGTTCAGGGTAGGGGTGTCAATTCGTGGCCCGACCCGATTAAACCGATCGGTTCAGGGTAGGGGTGTCAATTCGTGGCCCGACCTGACTAAACCGATCGGGACCGATCGTTTATAGACCGGCCCGGCTCGGACCATTTATTAAACGTGTCGAGCTTGAGCCCGGCCCGTTTATAAATGGTCGGTCTCGGTTTTGCTACTTGGACTATCGGGCGCCAGACCTAGACCGACCGAATAACGTCCGACCGAGGCCGGCCTATTGTGCACCTACTTGGCCCGACCCTTTAATGATTGTAGAATACCTATTTTACCCCCCAAATTAAAGAATAAAAACTAAAAGGTAAAGACATGTTCACATTTTAAATATTGGTTATATTTGGTATCATTTATTGTCATTTTTTTGGGCTTACATGAGTGGGCCGGAATATAAGAGCACATTTTAAAGAGGGCCCGTTTAAAAACCGGTTAAAGCCCGTTTAACATTAAACATGTCCGTAGCCCGATTAAGGCCCGACTAAAGCCCGATTAAGGTAGCCCAATTATAGCCCGAGGCCGACCGACCGAATATAAAGTGTACCATGCCCTCAATAACTAAGCCCGATTAGTTAAATGGGCGGACACGGTGTAGCCTTTGAAAATCTTCAAGCCCGATTAAGCCCGACCAAAACCAGACCAGCCTAATCGGTTGACACCCCTAGTTCAAGTTCAGGGGAAGATTCTACTTTGTTTTTCTTCATCAAGGATTAAGTACAGATTGGTGTTGTGAATCATTAAAGGTGCTCATTTGTAGTACGGAAGAGATAAAATAAACTCTATTTAAAATGTTTGATTTTTTTTTTTCAAAAAAATGTTTTGATTCAAATACCCTATATTGCGTGGGATTCAATTCATTAGATCGAATTGAAATTTTTTGTTTATATCATTTCGAACTACAGTTGCCGGGGTGGAGATGCGGCTCAGAGACAATATGATGGACCGAGATCGTCTACAATTCTTTGCATTTCTACCTGCAAAAAGCGACATGTGACGTCGTTGACGTGGACGGCTCAAATTCAAAGAGAGAAGACACTCCTACAAATCGGATTTCGATCCCATACAACCCGATCCACATGTCCCTTCCTTCTTTAGATCCTCTATCCCGATATGAAACCCCCTTTACAATCTGTCACTTGGTGCAAGTAGTTTGGTAACTGCGCCATTTATCCCTGGCCGTTCGGCCCAAAACCTTGATAGACCGCCGTCAAGATATGCCCCACAGGGAGCTGGCCAAACTTAACCCACAGGCCACAAGTTATGGGACGAATCCTAGTAGGACTCTCACTAGAGCATCTAATCTTCCCTCGAAGGAAGAAAATCTTACCATATTCTCCGGGATATGGTCATAAAAGAAATTCCCATAGTGGCAATGCCTATAATATTCACTTTCTTACTATAATTCCTGCTATATCCAGACAAAATACTACCAAAGCAGGACTCTCAACCAATGACCATCATCTTCGGTTATAAAACCCAGGTAAACCTCTTTCCAGGGGACCGATATTTTTTCATTCTTACTGAAACTATA
Source organism: Macadamia integrifolia (assembly GCF_013358625.1). NCBI lineage: Eukaryota > Viridiplantae > Streptophyta > Magnoliopsida > Proteales > Proteaceae > Macadamia > Macadamia integrifolia. The sequence goes on along the minus strand of NC_056561.1, from coordinate 30,764,537 downwards.
TGTTTGTGAAGAGTTTGACTTAGGCATCGAAGAGTCCCCGTCGGATCAGCTCGGCGCTCACTCTCTTATGTTTGTTACTCTTTGCAGGGCATAAAGACTGCCTAGAAGCAGTTTTTAAAGCCTGGATATGGCTTGAATGAGTTCACCCCACCCCACCCCACCCCACACCACACCACACCACACCACACCACAAAGCCATCATCTCTTGATCCGGGTTAGGGGAAAAGAGAGGTGAAGGGTAAAAATTCAGCCCAAATCAGTTGGATTGATCAAAACCGACCAATTCAGCCAGACTAACCTCTTATTGATTTGATTTTAGGTTGGGATTTTATGGAACCAGTAGAAATTGAACCGGTCTAACCAAATTCAATTACCAAGCCCCGTAAGAAAACCAAGATCAGATCGATACTAACTCGATAAGAAATAGAAAACCCAAAAAAAATCAATATTTTCTCTTTTTTTTTTTTTTTTTAACAAGAAAGAAACACTATTTATTAGAGAAAATCAAGGGAGGACAAAGTCCTTCTAGGAGTACAGTTATTTACAAGACAGATTAGTGGATTGAGTCACCAAACCCGGGAAATTCCCAACAAAGAAGCACCCCTGGCTAAAGTATGAGCTTCTCAATTATTTGATCGGGGAAAGAAAAGAAAATCAACAAAACTAAAGAAAGACATCAAAGACATGATGTCCTCAACTATTACTCTCGTTGCCCAGTCAAGGGAGGAGATATTACAAGTCAAACCCTTGATGATAGATTGACAGTCACTTAGAACAACTAAAGCAGGAAGATGTAACATATGGGCAAGAAGAATTCCATCCTGCAAAGCCTTAGCTTCCATAGCTGCAGTAGAAGCGCTAGTCCCAGTCTTGCTTTTGGCTATAATAAACCTGCCCTCATGGTCTCTAATCACAACACCACGTCCCCCCATTGTGAGTTGTAGATCACCAAGCACCATCTGCGGATATAACAAAATGAACTTCCGGAGTTCAAAAAGGCAAATTATCAGCAGGAGGACACCCAACAGTTGAACTTTGAGATGCTAGACAGATGTTCCCCTCTACAATAGAAGCAGCAATGCAAGACATTGTACTATGAAGGTTGGGATCCCCATGGTTGAATACCACATTGTTTCTAGCCTTCCAGATCTGCCAAATTGTAGAGGACCAGGCAATGTGGAAATCCATTAGACAAGGAACATCTTTATATCGTACAAAGAGGAAATTAAGCTAGTCCTTAATATCCCTGCCATTGAAATCAGCAGTGTTAAAATGCAGCGCAGAAGCAAGCCAAACAGTAGAGGCAAATGAGCATTGAAATAATGCATGAATAATAGACTCCTCAACATTTGCACAAATAGGACACAGAGCATGAGACAACAATTTCCTTTTAAACAATTGTTGTCTAACTGCTATTGAGTTCACACAACACCTCCAAATGAACAATTTAACTTTTGGGATTAAAGGCAACTTCCATAAAACACTCCAAAAAGGGTCAGGGGTAGAAGTAGAAGGACCAGCTGGAGAAAGAGAGCAATAATAAGCAGATTTAACTGTAAACAAACCAGACCTAGTAAAGCCCCAATACCAATTGTCCTCTTTATCATTGATGCAAAGGAGAATTTGAGTAATAGCCAAAGTCTCCAAATGAGAAAATAAGGATCGTATTAAAGGAACATTCCATTGTTTGGATGAAGGAATAATAAGATCAGCCACTTTATTTACAAATGGGTGAGAAGAAATACTAGAAATAGTCCCTCCAGGTAATGAGGGAACCCACTGATCAGTAAAAATACAAGTTGTAGCACCATTACCTATTTTCCTTCTAAGTCCCTTGATCAAGATCTCTCTACCATCCAACAAACTTCTCCATGTTAGGAAAAAGAATTTTATATTATTTATTTTCTGAATAAATTTGATCTTATCTTATATGATAAGATTGGTTTCAGTTTAGTTGTTGGCTCTAAATAAGAAACCCATTACTTAGTTGAATGTTATTAAAACACTAACTAATAAGTTATTCTGATTGACTAAGAATATATTAGATTGACTAAACTAAAACAAAGTGAGATGAGAGAACAGTTCTCACGGTTCTCACCCTCCTCTAGAAAACGCCTCTACCATCTCTCTCTTCCTCTTTGAGTGATCGAGTATGATGATTAGGGTCTTATGAAAATCCTAACTATTGTGGAGGAGCTTGGATCCAAGTGAATGTAAAGTTGTACGTGTGGGATGGACTCACTGTGAAAGAGTTAAGATCATGTGGATGTTCTGCACTTGTGGAGTTCCAGGTAATGATCGAAACCCTCGTATTAATTAAATATTGAATGGAACCCTCGTATTAATTAAATATTGAATGGTCGATCCTACCGGTAGGACGATCCAAATTGCTTCCATGAATACTCTCTTTCAGTGGTATCTGAGCCTCCCTACCAGTGGGAGGACCTTCACTTATTATAATGATTACTGCATCTTTTGATCCTAAAATTTTATTTAAAAAAATATATATATAATAAAATAACTGAAACTTGAGAAGTTTCGTTAGTTTTTCCACCCTGCGCCTTGGCATGAGATGCCTGGTGCTCCTTCAAGTGATCCGTTGGATCGAGTGATTAACTGTTACACCATTTACCAAATATCTTCGTGGTAAATCGAAGGCTCCACACCTGTCTCAGCCCCTTCGCCGCCATAGGCGAACCGATTTCACCCATCCAAAGTTCCCTTGTTTCCGAGGCAGCATCTCTGCGGTATTGGGCCCGGGGACTTTCTTGGCCTCCTCATGTGACTCAAGTGAATCTTCGATATTAAATTTAAAAAAAAAAAAAAAAATGAAGGAGAGAGGCCAAGCCGCAAGGAGTTGCAGGCTTGGCGGCTGGCAGATGGATGGATTCACGAGGAAGATGAAGGCATTTGATGTAGGTTTGTTTTTTTTTTTGTTTTTTTTTTTTAAACCTCAAATGATATGCCCTTGGAGTTAAGTCATGCTATGATTTGCTTCTTGGGCTTTATAGTTGAAGCCCAAATTGAGCTTATTTTTTTTTTTTTTTTTTTAAGGAAATCTTTTTTTAAAGTTTTGGGCTTGGATTGATTTTACATAGAAAACCATTTGGTTGTTGGGCTTAGTTGCTTATTTTAACGATAAGCCCAAATAAGCCCTGTTAATTAAGAAGCTACGTAATGATTTATATTGTCCCTATCAAAAAACCAACGTTATGTATATACATATAGGTCTTTAAAATAAAATGTGTTTTATTTTAGAAATTTGCATAGCTATGTGGGTTTAGTTAAAAATGTTTTTTCTTAAAATCCACATGGGCTTCAAAATTGAACATTGACTTAAAAAGTGTTTTAATTTAAACCCATTTGTACATTAAAATATTACACCCCTAAAACCAAATATTAAATCATATTTAATTATACGGGTTTAAGGGCCCATGGGTCCACTAAAGTTTTAAGAAACTCAAAGAATATATAAATGTACAAATTAGCTTAATGGGCACTATTTTCTGAAGATAGTACTTAACACTTTAAGTTATAAGCCTATTTGGGCTCTATGTATAATATAATATTCTTGGCCCATGGTGCAATCCACCTCACACAGGCACACTCATCTTACTATAATTCATGAAAAACACCATTTCATCTTTTGAAATGTTATCTCTATAGTCCACACAACATTAAATGCTTTAATGTAAAATTTTAAAATAAAATAGAAGTGGGTGGGCACTAATAATAGGACCCACAACCTTCACATGTTTAATATGGGTTTTAACTCTTAAAACACTTAAACAAATCCAAAACATTAAACATCTTAATGTAAAAGAGTGGATTAAAAGAAAAACAATATGCGAAAGAATTGTCAAAAGTTGGTAATTTAAAATATGGTTTTGTAAATCTTTATTTCCACATAAATGAAATGAAAGGATCAAATGCATGCATTCTTTAGTGGTTATGAGATTTAAAATGAACCATGTTGATGGATTTTTATGTGGATAACATGTATATCTGTAGTTTTGAAATTTGTCTCCTATTATCTGTTTACTCTCTCTCTCTCCTCCGTTCTTTTTTTTAAAGTAATGTACTCCCCTTGGGCAGCCCAATTAGTGGGTTGGTTTCCCAAGGTTTCTTTAATAAAGAAAATATAAAATAGAATTAAGATTTTATTTTATCATGTGATGATCGAGAAAAAATTGATGACGATCGGAGAAGTTGGTCAAGGGTTGATCGGAGGTGTTGATTGCTTGAAGGAAGCGGCCAACATCAAGATAAAAAATTTTTATTTTATTATTTCCAATGTAATAGTTATTTTTATGTAATTTGCATTTACATTATCACTTAACTTAGGTAGAGTGGGAGTAGCTAATAAGACTATATTATTCTCACACATCTTGGAATCAAGCTAACTTGCATGAGATGTAAAGTCAATTTGACTCCGAATGCCATTCCGTAACCACTATAGTTAATAATTTACATGTGATCCTTATATCAATTGTTTAACATAAATGCTTGCTTTATTACATGTGATATGAAGTTAGTTTAAATACATATAATGGAATGTATGACAATGCATTGAATGTATGTTTATCTATGTATATGCATTCTTGTTCCCCTCATTATAAAACAAGTGTGATATGGGAAACCCTAACTGATGAGATTCTCATGGCCTCCCATGGTCGGTGAAGGTAGAAGTTTCATAGGTCAGTTCTGACAAATGTCGATAGGATAATGCTTGTGATTGATCAATGAACGGTCTATACTTATCTCCTATGTGATAAGTAAAGGATATGGTCAGTGAAAGGTGTACTGCGATAGTAGACACTAGCTCATGATGCCATGATTCACTCTGAGACGATGGGTATACACTTGACTTGAGTATGTGTCAGCCGATAGGAATGGACATGGTACTTAGGTGGTCAAAGTAATTGAAAGTCTTTATGATGGATAGAATCAGTCCAATCAATCAACACGTGTACAATGAACTCCGATAAGCTAAGTTGTGCATGTAAGAGTTGAATTATTTCAATTCACACCCCAAAGCTTTGAGGGAAGCTTAAGGTGTAAAAAACCATTGATTGAGCTTCATCCACTTATATTCAATGGTATGTATCTGTAAATTAATTGTACATCATTGTTCATTTTTTCATTACTAACCCACAAATTATTATAATGTTGACCCTTTGTCTGATCTAATTGTTTGGAATAGACAAAACTATTTACTCATGCTATTTGAGTAAATTGGTTTATCCTAAGAGATAATATTCTTTCCCTAATTGACTCTATGATACTCTTTATAATTGCCAAGGGTTATAGACTTGATGAGGATGTTAAGGAGATGTTTTGATGAGTAAACTAAAGATGCTCATTGATCGTCAACTAAGGTCTATTATATTACCCAAAATGGCTTAAGGTTCTCAAATTCTTGACTATGTCATAATACTGATAGGTCACTCTATGAGATTGGAATTCCTTAAGTTAATTATGGATACTTATTTTAATGACTTAATCATGTCACCAACTACATCTAATGTAATTGGTGAAATCTTTTGCTTATGAAAAGTCAGGGCAATAGTAATGACGTTTGAAGTTTTCTCTTCATGTTCAATGCCTAATGGTTAAAACAAAAAGAAGGAATGCGTGGGTGTAACCCATGTGTCAAGTAATATGGGAAAGAATGATACAAAGAATTGTCAGCTTTATCTAGCCACCTTATGAAAGTAGTTGGATGAAAATTTTTTATAAAACACTTGTCCTATTTGAATATACTGTGTTGGTATGATCGACAATTGCATGATATGTATGGACTCCGGTTCCTCATGCATGTTTATAAACTAATTGTATAGTTCAAATATGATAAGAATGTTTTATGAAAACTAAGAATCATCTTTTAACTGGGACTAGAGCAGTTACCATGATACGGTAATGAAAAAAAAAAGTTTTTATGTGTGCTCTAGTTAATTTCACACTTTTGGCACTTGTTGTAAGGTTGTATATAATTAATAGAATTTATAAGTTGAAAGGGATAAGCATCTAAAATGTCTGACGGAAAATCTTATGTCAACTTATAAGTCTTATTTATGAGGACATATGACCAAGTCTTTTTCTAAAAAAGACTGTAGAGTTATTTGTGTTTTAGAGTTAATTTATACTAATGTAGATCATCCAGTAAATACTCTACATGATAAAGGTATGAGTGTTAACTCTTGATTAAATCAAGTGAGAGTATTTATCATATATTCTTTGAATTATCTAAAACAGTGTAAGATCTCTAATTGAGATATCCGGAGACATCATATTGTATGATGTAATAAAAAGATTGAATTGGACATTGTAAGACAATGTTTGACAGCTGTTTTATTAGCATTGTACTTTTAAAATAGCAGTATTTATTTTGAATAAGTATTATCTAAATTTGTACCTAAGGTGCCTTATGAATAATAGCATGTGTGAAAACTTATTCTACAATTTCTTAAAGTATAGAAATCGTTTAGCCTAAATACAAAAGCAGTTGACAGATGAGATGAAATACAACAATGAATAGCATAGGGTTTGATAATCCTATTTGGCTGATTTTTCTTTAAGAGAATTATATTACATTGTGATATATTTCTGAGGGCATAGAATAGTTCTATGTATACTAACTAAATCAATATTTGTAACTCACATGTTTTGTGTAATATCTTTGAATGTCTCAATATTATATAAGGATAATTTTACTTCGTATTAACTATACATTCTATATAAAGGATGATGATTATGTAGAAAAGTTCTACAAATACGTGTGGTTCTTTAAAATCAAACAGACTTTTGTTAATGTTGTATAGGATGTAGACACAAAAGATAATAGAATATTGAGCTTTGAAATAATCTCTTTTCATTCTTACCAAGTCTGGATTTTTATAGATCCACTATAAGGCGTATGTCCAATGAATGTAAGTGGATATATATAAAGATGAAAGAAAATATTGAAATAAAGGAAAAATTCAAAGCATGATTGTTGACGAATGATATACACTCAAGGTTTCATTGTTGACAGATGTACACTGTGATAGTCACAAATTCAACTGTTAATAGGAGAAGAGTGCATTTCATTGAGATCTAATCGATCTTTTCAAAGTTTCTATTATCTAAAACATTCACATTTGATCAAATAACAAATTGTTTATTTGGATCAATTTTTGAATGGACCAAATGGTCAGTGAGAATACAAATATTTTTCAGGATAAAATAGTTGGATTGTTGTCAAGCTTTAGTAATTGAGCATTGCTAAGAAATGGACCTAAGTTCGTAATATTACTATATGTCAATTTAAGTAATATTTGATTATTTAAAAATTTGACAAGTGTGACAGATAATCTATAATATTTAGGATTTTGCATTTAAGTGATGGTGTTATATTTTAGAATAGTTCCAAAGAGTAATTTATCTTGAATTTTACTATAGTAGTGGAATGTTTGGCAATTAGTCAAGTTGTTTGGTTGATAAAAGTCCTTAACTAAATAAGAGACTATTTATAAGCTTGTAAAACTACTTATTGTCCAGATATGTGATAATGAGAATGTTTTACACTTGAATAAAGAATTCAAGTTGCATCCTGTAGAAAGATTCTAGGCAGCTGATGAGATTAGCTCAGAGGAATAGTTTTTCCAAATCTCTTTACTAAGGGATTGATGTAAGATGTGACTATGTTGAGAACATGTAAGACAACTTGATGACTTTGATGTACAAGTGTGAGTTTGTTGGAAATGTTTCATCTTCAATCCATATTTATATGGAAATTATATAAATTAATTTGCATAATTTAATAACGGGCTTTGGTAAGTCTAATTAATTTGCATAATTTAACAACGGGCTTTGGTAGGTCCTTACGTTTTAACCTAAAACTGTTCACGACTAGGGATGGGACTGGACATCTTGTGTAAATGGTCGTCGTATTTTGGGTACCTAGGAATGGAGATTCCAGTGCATAAGTGCGAGTGTACATACAGTGTGTACATTGAACCGAATCATACGAGAAAATTTCAAGTGTGTGTCACTGTCTATTGATTTGAAATGAAATTCTCGTGAGTAGTGTATGGTCGGTCCTTTTACCTGAGGGGTTCTTATCGATGCGATCACACATTATGAATTTTGGTGCACCAAAGGTTAATGTCATCCTAACTATATATCGGTGTACTGGATTCATGTTTTTTGATCGTATTCGAAAGAAATTCCTAACAATGAATCCACTACCCTTATTGGGAGAATATCAATGAGAGAGAATTACTGTACTTGATTGGACATAAATCCGGTACCGATGGCATTTTTGTAAATAGTTTGCAAAGTTTTTAAAATTAATATTATTTATTAATATTTATTTTGGTAAAATATTTTGAAAAATATTTTCTTTAGTCCAATCAGAATTACAGAATCTCTGAAAAAATTTCTATAGACTAGGATATGACAGTATACACATGCCTTATAGTCTATAATGTGATATTGTATTGTGGAGGGACTTGTGCATAATGATCTACTTAAATTGGGTAATAATTGTTACTTCTACAAGACATCACATATGTTGATTAAGACTGTATTATGAATATAGTATTGTTAAGATGCATAGCATGTTAGGTGGAATCCCAATGGGATCCTACCCCTTTCCTATAAATTTAACCTACATGTACAACATTTTAATGGTCATGAATTCTTTTTGTGATCTAAGATTTTGAATCCTCATAAGAGATGAGATCTCATATTAGGATGGAGGAGATTGTTAGGAAAAAGAATTTTATATTATTTATTTTCTTAATGGTAGGAAAAGAATTTTATATTATTTATCTTCCTAATGGTAGGAAAAGAATTTTATATTATTTATTTTCCTAATAAATTAATCTTATCTTATATGATAAGATTGGTTTGGTTTTAGTTATTGGCTCTAAATAGGAAACTCATTACTTAGTTGGATGTTACTAAAACATTAACTAATAGGGGATTCTGATTGACCAAGAATATATTAGATTGACTAAACCAAAACAAAGTGAGACGAAAGAACAGTTCTCACGGTTCTCACCCTCCTCTAAAAATGCCTCTTCCTCTTTTAGTGATCGAATATGATGATTAGGGTTTTATGAAAACTCTAACTATTGTAGAGGAGCTTGGATCCAAGGGAACGCAAAGTTGTACGTATGAGAAGGACTCACTGTGAAAAGACTAATATCGCGTAGAAGCTCTGTACTTATGGAGTTCTAGGTAATGATCGGAACCCTCAAATTAATTAAATATTGAATGGTCGATACTACCGGTAAGACCATCTAAATCGCTTCCGTGGATACTTTCTTTCACTCCAGCCCCAAGAACAGTTGCTCTTAAGGCTGGCTCCAGGAAAAGTTGAGTTAGGGAAATACTTCCCTTTTAGTACCTTAACCCATAAAGCATCACTATTATTTGAAGAGCATTATTAAAGTAGTTAAAATCACGGAAACCAAAGACCCCCCCCCCCCCCCACTTCTTATTTTGACAGAGCTTTTCCCAACTAACCCAGAAAACCCCTTTCCCATTATTATCCTTCCACCAGATTTGTTTAATCACTTTGTTCAAGTCTTTGCATAACCCAGTGGGTAGAAGTAACATTGACATTGTATAAGTGGGAAAGCTACAAATTTAATCAAAATTTCCTTACCAGCAGCACTAAGGAGGTTCCCCTTGCACCCTGAAAGCTTAGATTGAACCCTTTCAGTAATATAAGAAAACAGAGTCTTTTTAGATCGCCCAAAGCTGGTCGGTAAGCCCAAGTATTTCCCCAAATCAGAAACAGGTTGAAAACCTGTAGCTAGAGAAGTTTCATTCTGAATGGAAATAGGGGTACATGGGCTGAACCAAATGTTTGATTTATTCATATTAAGATTTTTATCAGAAACTAAACAGTAATTTCCAATAAATTGAATAATAGTTTGCCCTTCCTCTTTCCCAGCCTTTGAAAACATTAAACAATCATCAGCAAATAGGAGGTAGGAAATAGAAGGTCCATTTCTACATATTTTCACTCCAGAAATTATTCTAAGATGCTCAGCTCTTAAGAAATAAGAAGAGAAAGCCTCTTGACAAAGGATGAAGAGATAGGGACTAAGGGGGCAGCCTTGTCGGTGCCCCCTTTGAGGGGTAATTGGATCAAGAAGGACTCCATTAAGCTTTATATGGAAGGAGGCTATGGACACACATTGCATAACCCAATTCACCCATGTAGGATGAAACCCAAATTTGATCGAACAAGCCTAAGAGAAGGCCACTCTACCTTATCATATGTTTTACTAAGATCAAGTTTAAGTGCCATAAACCCATCCTTATTTTTAGAACCCTTCATTTTGTGAAGAACTTCATGGGCCACATAAACATTATCAAAAATGGCTCATGGAAGGATAAAAGCACTTTGGAAAGGGCTTATTAAAGAACTCAAAATGGGTTTAAGCCTATTTACAAGACATTTGGCTATAATCTTGTATATAACAGTGCATAGGCTGATAGGCCTAAAGTGGTTCATCTCATTGGGGTGATTATTTTTGGAAATCAAAACAATAACAATTCTATTAAAGCTACACAACATATGTCCAGAATTGAAAACCATTGCACCACATTAACTACATCCATACCAATAACATTCCAATGTAATTGAAAAATTTTTGCAGGCAATCCATCAATTCCTAGAGCCTTAAAAGCCCCAATTTGAAACATTGCGCTTTTAATTTCATTAAAAGAAAAAGGATGACATAAATTCTGGTTTTGAGAATCTGATATTCTAGTATCAATGCAATCAATGAAATCAGGAATGTTATCAGGATTTGATGATGTAAACAAATTTTTATAATGAGAAATAACAAGTTGAGACATACCTGAGTTTGTTGATATCCAATCTCCATTAGGATTTCGAAGTTTAGAAATGTTATTAAACTACCTATGCCTCACTGCAGATAGATGAAAAAAACCTGTATTCCTATCTCCCTCTTTCAACCATTGGACCCAAGATCTTTAGGCCCAATGCTGCTCCTCTTGATTAAAGATAACCTCAAGCTGACCTCGGGTTTGGTTTCATCATTTTGGAGGGATATACGCTGAGAATGTTGCTGGATTTTCTCAAGCTCTTGAGTTAAGCGTTCCAATTCCTTCTGCCCATTCTTAAAAGTATGTGAACCCCAAACCCAAAGTTTAAACCCACAAGTTTTAAGCTTTTGAAATAATTGGTAAGAAACCGATCCAAAAAAAGAGGCATTCCAAGCTTAGGACACAACTTGGCTTAATTCTGGGTGCCCCACCCATTTTAATTCAAAATAAAACTGTTTTTGCTTGGTTTAAAGTAGGATAGAAATCTCACCGAAATTGGAGTGTGGTCAGAAGCCACCATGGCATGTCGATATACAGCTATGAGGCCCTGATCCCGAAGAAAAGCAGCATTACCGAACACCTTATCAATGCTGGCCATTATGAGATTATTTCCTTAGCGTTTGTTGGACCATGAGAATCTAGGACCTGAAAATGGAAGCTCTATTAGATTACAGTCATTTATGGCAGAAAGAAACTCTGAGATCTGGAACAAACTCTTGCTACGTCCTCCCGCTTTCTCTTCCACAGATAGAATTTCATTAAAATCCCCTAGACAAAGCCAAGGGGTGGATACAAAGTGGCTTAGTTGAATTAATTCCTGCCAAAGTGCAGGCCGGAGTTCTGTTTTCGGATCATCATAGACAAAGGTCAAACATAAAGAGGAAACAATAAAAAAGGTTTTGATAGTAACATCCACCAATCTGCGAGAGGAAGATAAAATGGTTGGAGATACACAATTATCCCAAAATAAAGCTAAACCACCAGATAAGCCCAAAGGATTAACAAAGAAAGAGTTTGTAACGCCTAACCATTGTTGGAGATTTCGCATGTACCCCTCTTGCTGTTTTGTTTCAATTAAGAAAACCACAGTAGGTTGAACACTTAAGCATAATTTGCTTAAGTATTGAACTGTCAGGGGCCGACCACATCTCTGACAATTCTAGCAAAGAAGACTCATTGCCCCTTGGGGGGCTGTGGAAGGGCAGCCACCCACACCCTTTCAGAAGAGGAAACTGAATTCCCAGAGAAATTAAGATGTTTCCTTCGAGCACGACCTTTAGTATGTTGGCGAGGATGCCATCCCAGAATGGCTGATCTATTCACAGGGCTCTCCCCCAACACATTAGATATGTGTAGTCTCTTGAATTGATGTAGCACAGGACTAGGGATCTCTCTTGCTGGTCGTTTTAATAGCATAGCAGCCGGAGATCTGGGTGGTGATGGTAGTTCCTCAATCACTACAGAAGAAGTTGTGTCTGCATGAAAGGAATTTACCTCAGTAGCAACCAAAATAATCTTTGAGGCCTTTGCCAATGGTAAACTCTCAGAATTCTCATCTCCATAATCAACCGCAGTTCGAGATGAACTCTCACTAACATTCTGCAATCCTCTTTCAGAACAAAGAGGGGAAAGTCTCTTAGGGTTGAGGTCTTTAGGGTAAGCAAGGGCCGTTTGATAACGTTTCAAGAAACGCGTTTCTGCCGTTTCTGTTTCTAGAAACAGTAGAAACGGAGTAAAAAGCGTTTGATAAAACTGTTTCGTTTCACTTATTTTCAAAAATAGAAATAGAAATTTTTACTTATTTATGGTTCAAGAAACGACCTAGGCGAAACAAGTTGAACTTGTTTCGCCGTTTCTGAAAACGACTTGTGGCCATTCTTTCATTGGTTACTATCGACTTCTAAAAACATGACTTATCAAACACCTTCAATTCCGTTTCTGTTTTTAGAAACGGAAATTTATGTTTCTACCGTTTCTTGAAACAGAAACAGCAGAAACGTTATCAAACGGGCCCCAAGACTCTCATCTGGAACGGTTGATAAGCCTAGGTTTTCAACTAAATGCTTCATAATCCCAGTTGAGGCCCGAAAAGGAGAAGTATTAATGTTCAGCCCAGGTGGTAAGGTACCAGGGGTGTTTGAGGGGGGCCCAAAGTCTTTTTCTGATTTTGGCAAATCCAGCCCATTAAGAGATTGAGTACTTCCCATAGTCAAATTGCTAGAGCCCAATAGCAATATTAGAAGAAGTTAATATTTTCTCTTTAATTTCCTTATGCATACATGTAAACCTGAAACTGGACCAGACAGAACTTGATAGTTGCCCGAGTACAAACGATTGATAAGAATTGTTTTGGGATGATGAGACCTCCAAGTGCGTTGAGAGTAGAGATTTACATCTTGGGAATTGGATCAGTATTGGTCTAAGCTAATATCAATCAAATATTGATTTGAATATATCGATTTTATTTTTATGTTTCATGAAAAAAAGGGGTTTTAAGGAATTTACTCTTGTTACGACATTAATACCCAATTCAAGTCGATACCAATACGATGCAGCCGATATTTAAAACCCTGTTCGAGATGAACGAAGGAAAATAGAATAACCGAACTTATATAAGAGATTTTTCTATTATTTTTTTAAAAATAATTTGGGGGAAGTGATGTACATGCTACCGGTAATGCATGCGTGCTCTCGCACTCTCTCTTAGGGGTGCAACTTTGGTCCTATCGAACCATCCGCCTTGAACCCTAACAAGGCCTGGTCTGTGATACTTTGGCTTTGAGTGCGGGTGAGAGCTAAAAATTTCTGGCCCATAGTCAGGGTCAGACCGGGACCATATAATAACTGCATCTAATCCTGCTTGCAAAGCGGGACTAGAAATTATCTGCATATCCATAAATATCTGGGCAGTTCATAATTAGTGAATTAGGAGTGCGTGTGATACAATTGAAAGGAAATACAGTGACCATGGTATTAGACAACACAGTTTGTTACAACTAATAAAGTAAGAAGAAGTCTTACAACTAGAAGTGCAGCGTGAATTTAAAAATGCAACTAAGAAAGTAAAAACAGTTTACATCTAGCATACGGATCAGTACAGGAAAAATAACAAATTTTAACAAGAAACCCTGGCATAGCTCCACTTTTACCCCTCTTTTACCCCGTAACATCTACTTCAGTAAGTTCTATTTGAAGCAAACCCAAGATATACTAAGGGCTACAAGCCATAACTCACTGGTCACTTCAGTGTTCCATTGCTTTGCAGATACAGTCTGTTCTTTTGTGCCATCTATCTGAACAGTTTTCTCTGTTGATGTATCTTTGGGAGGCAAATGCAATGGTATCAATTGAATACGAGCACCTGAACTAGCTTGCATATTTTTAATTGTCTCCCGTCTTTTACCAATTTCAAGCTAACCTTCTTGTTTGTAACTTTCGTTATAGATTGCTCAGCTCCAGGTTGCTTGATTAACCTTCAAAAGACTACGACAGAACCGCTTGCTTTAGCCTCACAACATGCAGATGATTTTCTAGCCCTTGTATCTTTCTTCCCATTTTCAAAGATGAGAGCCAATCAGGGTCAACCTGGCTCGGCCCTAAAGATGAGACGGGGTTGTATTTTTCAAACCTTTTTTTAACTTGAGCTAATCAATTAAAGGGACTCAGGATTGAGCTGGGATAATTAAAATCCTGGCCCAACCCAACCTGTTGCAACCCTACTCTCTCTTTTGCTTGACAAAGTGGGCCTCCTTTATATACAAAGTGTGACTTTATGAGGGATGCCTTCCTCTTACACTACTGATTTGGCATGGAAAATATCCTTCGAATGATAGAATTTGGATCTGCTTCTCATATGAGTATCTGGCTTTACATGTGAGCATCCAATACCTATTCTTTTTGTTTTCGAATATATCCCTCTTCACCCTTGTAATGACAGAAAATGTGACCAATATTGAATGTTCACATGTATCTCTAGGTGATCATACCAATCCAAACTCTCGATGATACAAAATATATGTAAGATTCGGCTGTTGATGCGTTACGTGGTGCACAGCAAACCACAACACTATATCCTTTTTCTTCTCCCTTCTTTTTCCGCTAGACCTCTCTATCATTTTTCCATCCGAAGTTTCCAACTGCCTTTCAAAATCAAAGCATGTTTGGTGTAACCACCTTGACCGACCAAAAAAGAAGATTGCCGACATACAAACTAACTTAATTGCTTCTGAATTATTATTATTTTTTTTTTTACCATTTTTTTCTGGTTCAAACTCTGTTTGGCATATATGGGTCCCTACAAAATGAGGATGGAAAATAGAAAGAGTGTGATATGATAAATCCATCAACAATGCTATGTAATTTATAAAACTTTCATAAAGGAAAGGAAAATTTCTCTTACCCTCTTAAACTTATTCCCTATTTACTCAAATTTTCCGGACAGAAGTTTCATCCCCTAAAAAATGTGAACTTTCCTCTCCTTCTCCCCTCCTGTTTTGAAATGGTCAAATTAATCGATATGATGAATCTATCAACAGTGCTACGTAATTTATAAAACTTTTATAAAGGAAAGGAAAATTTCTCTTACTCTCTTAAACTTATTTCCAATTTATTAAAAAATTTCGGTCAGAAGTTTCATCCCCTAAAAAAGTGAGCTTACCTCCCCTTCTCCCTTGCTGTATTGAAATGGTCAAATTAAACGATTCCCACTCTTTCTTTTTCTTCTTGATTTTGTTTCTTTGTTCAATAGCAATATTTTTTTTAAATTATTTTATGCCTTCTTCCTTCTCTTCTTATTTTTCATTTTTCGTTGTAGAATGCAATTGCTTGATAAAACCATCCCCTCCTCTTCTAACTGTGCCGGCACCCCATCCATACTGCAATCCCACAATTGCCCACACTCACCTTGCAAATCCTACCCTACTTATACCCTCTTTGTGATCACCCCACCTACCTTGCAAATACCACTACCCGTCCCACCCTTCTGTACCCTCTTCACAAACCATCCCCCTCTCTCTCCCTCTCACCCACCCCACCATGCTCACCTAACCCCCTCCACCCTAGCTCCCCCCAACCCACCCTTGTTACACATTCTCATTCTGCCCCCTCAATTGTCTTTGTGAAAGTCTTGACATCAACGAACTTATGATCAAACAAAATTGAAATTGCCAAGTGCTGGGAAATACAATAGCATAATCGAGAAAATTACCAAGGCAAGAGATGATCTCTAATTAATTGCTCTATGACAATTTGCTTGGCCCACCTAAATAAACTATAGCCCAAGAATCACGCAAATCAACTCCTCTCCGAATAACTTCAACCAAACAATAAGAACCCATTGCAGCAATTAAAGCCTTAATTTAATTTCCATGTTCTACACACAGAATCAAGAAATCCTTCCTTTGTCATAGAAGATGCATTTCTCAAAACATCTTCCCATATAGTTCGATTTTCCGATGTAAACCTCATCAGTTTTCATCATTGTCAACGACACCATCTTCATGTTCCTTATTGAGCGTAGGACTCTATATTGCATGTGACACCAACTTATGGGACTCTATCTCGCATGTGATATAACCTTTGTTAATCTGAACTCTAACGCTTAGGAGATAGATGAGATGTACTTGAGAGTAATTCAAAGACCTCACTATCACTATCTCATTGTAATTCATTGTAATCCAAACACTAGAGTCGGTTAGGGTTTATACACTTGTCTATATACTCTTGACAAGATAATGAGAAGTAAGATATCTAGTTCTACATGGTATCAGTGACCCAAAGGGCCGATGCCCCTCTTTCTTTCTCGTCTTCTCTTCAACCCTAGTCGACTCTCTCTCTCCCAACGCATCTCACCATGTCACAAGATTCACCTACTGTGATCACACCGGCCTCTGCACCAGCCAAGTCGACACATCCTAACATTATGGGTGCGTGTCACTTTGTCTCCTCAAACTCACATCCAAAAACTTCTTATTTTGACGCGCTCAGACCAAGCCATTCCTCAAAGGCCAGAAACTCATTGGCTATCCCACTGGCACTATCCCTTGCTACCTCTGACTGGGAAGACCAGGATGCTATGATCATGAGTCTATTGATCTCTTCCCTGTCCGATGAAGCTCTTCCTCTTATTATTGACAAAGAAACTAATAAAGACATATGTGACTCCCTCACTTCCACTTACGGGTTTGCCTCCAACACCCACATTATGTCTTTTATCCTTATTCTTCAAGAGCTCTCTCAAAAACCTGATGAACCTGTTGCTGCCCTGATGCATTGTGGCAAATCAATAGTTGATGAACTTGCTGCAGTTGGTTCTCCTCTCAAGCAAGTTGATCTGTGTCTTCACGTACTGCGTGCTCTACGCAAGGACCTCCGTGGTATTGTACCCACCTTGTTGGCTCACCTTGAGCCCTTAACATACTATGATCTTCTCGGCATCCTTCTCAGCCATGAATTCATAAACAAAGTTGTTGAACATACCTTGGCTGACTGACAAGGCTGCCTCCAGTGATGCTCCATCTACTAATAATGCCCAACGAGACTCCTCTACCTCTCCTACCTTCTCACAGTCGAGTAAGGGGGGTCGTGGTGGCCGTGGTCGTGGTCGTGGTGATCGAAATCAATAAGATAATCGCTTGTGGTGCTCTATTTTTAACAAAACCAATCACAATGCCAACACATGTTTCTACCGTCCCCCATCCTACCCTGGCTACCCTAATCCCCCATACAGTGTCCTTCCATCAGCTATGCAACCAACAACCCACTTTAACACTCCCCCTCTCCTACCCACCCCACCTCACCCCCTTACTATAATCCCTCTACATCTCTCACGTGGTATCCAAACATAGGCAGAACCCATCATGTAAGCCTTAATATCCATTCCCTCTCATCCTATAACGACTACAGTGGCACTGATCAACTTTATGTCAGTTATGGTGAGGGTCTTCCCATCTCACGTACTGTGTGAGACCCAAGAATACGGCAAGTACCGGACCCGCTTGGGAGATCGGTGAGGTGTCCCCACCAAGAATATGGTAAGTACCAGGGGATTTAGGAGATCGATGAAGGTGTGCAAACTTTAGTCCCACATCGCTTAGGGAGATACCTAGACTAGTTAATAACCTCTAGCCTCTTTAACATGACACAATACGTTTTAAAGTCTTGGGGCCCATAGGCCAAAGAAAACAATATTGTGTAAGGTTAATGGGGCCAGGGCATAACAAATGGTATCAGAGCAAACCCCGACAGCGTGTGGGGCCACAATGGGGATGTTGTGCCAAAGAGAGAAAATTTGTAAGACCCAAGAATACAATAAGTATCGGACCCGCCTGGGAGATCGGTGATTTGTCTCCACCAAGAATACAACAAGTACCAGAGGGTTTGGGAGATTAGTGAGGATGTGTAAACTTTAGTCCCACATCGTCTAGGGAGAAATTTCTAGACTAGTTAATAACCTCTAACCTTCTTAACATGGCACAACGCATTTTAAAGCCTTGAGGCCCATGTGTCAAAGAGGATAATATTGTGCAATGTTAATGGAGCTGGGGTGTTACATACTGGCTCTTCTACTATTTCATCTAGCTCTTCTCCTTCTCACTCCTTTAATCTTTGTGATATTCTCTATGTTCTCTCCATTACTAAACATCTTCTCTCTGTCCAGCATTTTGCTCGTGATAATAACATATTTTTTTAATTTCACCCCTCTCATTTCTTTGTGAAGGAATTGGAAACCAAGAAAATATTTCTTTCTAGACCAAGTAGCAGGGGTCTCTACACTCTCTCCTATCCACCATCCTTTTCCCCCAGTGTCCACATCACTGAGCGTACCTCCATTGATGGTTGGCATCAAAGGCTAGGCCATCCCTATGAAGGTCTTCTCAAATTCATGATAGGAGTTAATCAACTACCATGTCATTCTACTAAAAATCAGTCTTTGTGTCCTACTGCCAATTAGGCAAGCCTAGTCATTTACCTTTACATCAGACATTTTCTAGAAGTTTATTTTCATTGGTCTTGATTCACAATGATGTATGGGGGCCATCTGCAACTCCATCCATTGTTGGCCATCGTTATTTTGTAATTTTCGTTGATGATAATAATAGATTTGTTTGGTTTTATCCAATGCATTCTAAATCTGATGTATTTTCAACTTTTCACAACTTCCAAGTACATGTTGAACATCAATTTTCTCATAAGATCAAGGTTGTCCAAAATGATTTGGGTGGAAAATATCATACATTACCTCTCGTTTTTAAAAAATTGGGTATCTCTCATAGGGTATCCTGCCCCCACACTCATGAACAATAGGGTTTTGTTGAACGCTGTCATCGGCATATTGTTGAAACAGGCCTCACATTATTAGCTCAGGGTTCCATCCCTCCACGTTATTGGCACTTTGCCTATGAGACTTTCGTTATCTCACTAACAAAATGTCTGCACGGGTCTCTCATTGTGTCACTCCTTTTCTGCTTGTCCATCACAAGCCCCCTGACTACTCGTTCCTTAGGGTATTTGGTTGCATGTGCTTCACCTATTTACGTCCCTACAACCAACACAAGATGGATTTTTGGTCCACTCCTTGTCTTCCTTGGTTATTTCCCCTCTCACACCAGTTATCGGTGTCTTGACGTTTCTGCCAACTAACTCTATGTGGCTCGTCATGTTCACTTTGATGAGACAGTTTTTCCTTTCTCCTCTCCTCTCCCACCATCCCTTCCCCCACCTCCCCTACCCCCTCCCCATCCCGGCTGTTCCTACTAAACTTTCTCCCTCCCATCCTCAACCAGTTCCTCTGCCTTCACCATCCTTCCATTCACCGCCAACCAACCCCCTTCCCCATTGCTGCCACTGTCATCGTCTCCACCCTCATAGCCCTCACCGCCCTCCACCTCATCCTCTTTACCCTTATCCATCTCGCGATCCCCTCCACTTCGCACACACCCTCTCTTTAGGACATCCTCTCATCTCCATTACCACCACAGCCCCCACCACTGAGTAACCAACCTCAACCACCCAACCCTCAACCAATTCCATCGCACCCCCCTCCTTGCCTACACCCCATGCAACTTCGATCCCACGTGAAGACTGCACCACCTCCCTCAGACACTCCTCATGCCTTTACCATCACCGCCTCCCCATCCCTTGAACCTACCTATTTTTCTACTACCATGACCGAGGAATTCAATGCCTTGATAAAAAAAAAATGGCACCTAGTAGCTTGTCTCATGATCATCACATATGAATCTTATTGGCTGCAAATGGGTTTATCGTATTAAATGGAAGGTCGATGGCTTTCTTGAGCGATATAAGGCCAGATTAGTGGTCAAAGGGTTTCATCAACAAGAGGGTGTAGACTACACTGACACTTTCAGTCATGTTGTCAAGCCAACTATAATTAGGTCCATCCTTGCTATTTCTATCTCTCACAGATGGTCCATTCATTAGCTTGACGTGCACAATGCCTTTTTGCATGGGATCCTTCATGAGGAGGTTTTTATGGCTCAGCCACAGGGTTTTACTGATCCCCTTGCCCTGACCATGCCTTCACCGCTCTCTTTATGGCCTCAAATAGGCTCCAAGGGCGTGGTTTCATAGACTCTCATCCCTTTTACTCCAATTGGGATTTACGACCTGATCCATCCCTATTCATCTTCAACCAGGGTGGTCAAAATGTTTACATACTTATGTATGTTGATGATATTCTTATCACAGATGATTTTGCCATCCAGGTTCAAGGCTTACTAATTAAACTTGCAGCTAAATTCTCCATTAAAGATCTTAGTCCATTGCATTTCTTTTTGGGCATTGAAGTGGTTCCCCATCCCAAGGGTGTTCTCCTCTCTCAGTCACTCTACATCACAGACCTACTGGCTTGCTTTGGTATGACTGACTATAACCCTGTCTGCACTCCCATAGCCCCCACTCCATCAACGTCTTCTTCAGGGGATGCTCCATTTGATGATCCACCTCGCTACAAATCTATTACTGGGCCACTCCAATATGCCACTCTCACACACCCTGATGTTTCATTCACTGTTAATAGGGCATGTCAACACATGCATGATCCCACAGATGACCACTGGATCCTCGTCAAAAGGATCCTTCGGTACCTCAAGCACAGCTGCACTCATGGCCTCCTTGTAGAACGTTCTGCCAATGTATCCCTTTAAGCCTTCTCTGACGCTAACAGGGCTGGCAACTCCACAGATATGCGTTCATCACGCAAGCAAAATACAGTTGCCTACTCTTCTACTGAATCCGAGTACAAAGCCCTTGCTGATGCATCTGCTAAGTTCATTTGGCTATAGTCGCGCTTTCGTGAGTTAGGGTTTCCAATCCATGGTTCCTCCCATCTTATGGTGTGATAACATTGGTGCCACTTACCTCTCCGCCAACCCTGTCTTTTATGCACACACCAAGCATGCAAAGATAGACATTCATTTTGTTCGTGAATGGGTTGCCAACTGTCAATTGTCCATCCAGTTCATCTCCACCACTGATCAATTTGCAAATGCTCTAACAAAGGCACTGTCCACTACACGCTTCTAGTTCCTCAAGGAAAGTTGAAGGTTTGCAAGCCTCCACCTTCCACTTGAAGGGGTGCATTGAGCATAGGACTCTATATCTCATGTGACACCAGCTTATGGGACTCTATCTAGCTTGTGATATAACTTTAACATACCTGAACTCTAACGCTTAGGATATACATGAGATGTACTTGAGTGTAATTCAAAGACCTCACTATCACTATCTCATTGTAATTCATTGTAATCCAAACACTAGAGTCGGTTAGGGTTTATGCACTTGTATATATACTGTTGGCAAGATAATGAGAAGTAAGATATCTAGTTCTACATTCATCAATAATGTTTGTCTCCTACTCTCCCAATCAATAGAGGATCATGAATATGAGTCTCAAGTATCCAAATAAGGGCTTCTTATACAGCCAGAGAGAGAGAGAGAGAAATTGAACAAAGAGGGAGGAGATGGTTTATAGAGGGGGTAGAGGATGATAGGGTGGGGTTGCGGGATTTGTAGCTAGGGTGAGTGGGGTGTGGTCGAGGGGTTGCAACAAGGGTGGGGTGGGGGCACAACCAAAAGAGGGGATGGTTCCCATGAGCAACTGTGTTTTACTAAGAAAGAATAAGAACAAGAAGAAGAGGAGGAGGAATGAATAAAACTTAAAAATATTGTTGTTGAGTAAAGAAAAAAAATCAAGAGAGAGAGAGAGAGAGAGAGAGAGAGAGAGAGAGAGAGAACCAATCAGAGGTGGAAATGAGAGGCAATTTGGCCCTTTCAAAATAGTAGGGGACATATTAGCCGGCCAAGCATAGCATGAAAAAATTCCAATAGTGGAGCTTGACGAACGCAACCACATGAATTAATAACTGGGAGTGGTGGTCACGTATAACACATTGATGGCGTGCTCCTTTCCCTATGGCTAAACCCCAAGGTTGAAAATGAAGAGATTATCCTCTCCTCTCCAATCTCAATATAATTTAATAATGTGTTGTGCAAATAAGGTTTCAGCCTTTAGCTCTTTTGTAATAAAATTTATCAATGGATATCACATTCCAAATGACATGATCTACCCAAGTGGTGTGATCCTAAAAGATAGTATTTAAGTAGTCCTTAATCTCACTAAAGAATGATCTTACTAAAGGCATAGCCCGAAAACTCCCTAGTGGTAAAAACTTTCATTACATTTTCCCTCCCGCACACAACATCCAAAATGGACTTTGTAGACATAGGTTTCCATAAACCCAATCCATTGTACATAAATATGGGAGTATCAAGAGCAATGACTGGACATAATACCATTGAAAACACTTTTCAAAAGAAGATTGCTCAATATAATTCTTTCACAAACACAAGTACCAGGCTCTTGATTTGGACCAAACATAGTCGACAACTCACTCAATTGTGCACTCTCTCGAAAAGGGCAAGGGAAACCTTATTGAGTACCACCCTCTCACATTCATACCCTGAACACCGAGCACCTGATATAGAGCTAGTCTTGTCAATATGCATCAACCATTGATACTTCACAGATGCACAAGACATAAATCCAATAGTGGGTGCCTCTCGAGTATAAGAAAAACCTAGAGATTCATGTTGGTAAATACAACTAGCTGTCAACCATTTAGGAAACTCTACAGATTAACCTTCCGCACACAAAAGTAACTGCATATATTCTGAAAGCCAATTTTTTATTGGGGAAATATAAAATGTGGCAACCCTAAAACATATTGCCCAAGTTTGTCCATAGTTGTGAACAAATAAACTGTAAGTAATAGGCTGTTGCACATGACATGATTATAAACACGACCATTAAATTATAAATTGTAATTAATTTTTTAATCAAATTAAATCGGACTTGATTGACACACATCAAATGTCTAACTATCCAACAAAAGACACCATTGTTATCGTTGATGATCTCTCCCTGACCTCCAATCATGTACTTCATCTTCCAAGCATCATCGGTAAATATTGAAACATATCTGATGGAACCTCAAAGCATAAAGGTGTTACCGATAATGAACCAAAAGGGACAGAAGGGGAAAAAGTATGTGTCCTTAGTAGATTATAATAGAAAATTAGATGTTTTGAGAAACTAGTAAAACAGTAGACCAAACAAAGTAGTTGAAACATTTATTGATATAGTGAAAGTGAAGGCTCCACTTGATGAAAAATTGAAATTGATTTTCAATTTATCATTGTAACAAAAACAAAGGATATCAAAGTGAGGGTGGAGCTGATTTGTGCAACCGATCACTGTCATTAAGATTGTATTCAACCCTATGGTGCAAAGTGTTCTTGTGAATCAATCTCCAACTCCTAGAAAGCCCTTCTAGTCTTGTTAGAACTCTCAAGGTCTTGACAGGAGAAAAAGGGCTTGAGTGCACAAGAGAGTAAGATAGGTGTTCAAAAGATGTCCACTAACCAGTTCACTCATCTATCATTGTATGATGAAATGCTCGCATGGTAGAAGATGTTGGTGTACGATGTCTTGTATTCCGTCACAGTTTAATCTATAGGAAGTACTGGTGCAGCACCTCGATAGGCAGGATAGCGATCCCTCTAGCCGGTTAGCGGGCCGTGGGGGTTGCAAGGGGGCAAGAGGCCCCCTGCATAACAGGGGTGTAGGGGGCTCAGCCCCCGCTCGAATTTTTTATTTGAGGGCAGTTGTGTACTTTCTGGATTAGGATTTTTCGCTATATATTTGTAGCAAGGGTTCCTTTCTCTGTAATGCAAGCAATACTGAGAAGTGTGAGGGATGAGCGTTGTAACCCTATTCTCCATTGATAGTGAAGCAAGATCTCATCTCACTAGGGACGTAGGCAATCTTGCCGAACCTCGTAAAATCTGTGTGTATCGTTTGTTCTTGTTTTTCCATTATCTTTTGCATCGTTTTAGGGTTACGTTTCTACATAAGATACATTTGAGTGTATATAAATGAAGATGGTGTTGTTTTGAGCCTCCCAATTTGGCCGAAGGTGTGAGGCGGATGTCACAGTCCCAAGAAGATGGAGCATTTTTAACTTGGGGATGATGAAAAGCATACATTCATGAAATGTGAGCACCTTTAAGTTTATCATATAAAGAAATGATGTGGTAATTCCGACTATTGTATATTAAGAAAATATTATGCTTTGATCATATGCCAAATTTTATATTCAAATTTAATGAACCAAAAGGGACAGAAGGGGAAAAAGTATATGTCCTTAGTAGATTATAATAGAAAATTAGATGTTTTGAGAAACTAGTAAAACAGTAGACCAAACAAAGTAGTTGAAACATTTATTGATATAATGAAAGTGAAGGCTCCACTTGATGAACAATTGAAATTGATTTTCAATTTATCATTGAAACAAAAACTAAGGATATCAAAGTGAGGGTGGAACTGAGTTGTGCAACCGATCACTGTCATTAAGATTGTATTCAACCCTATGGTGCAAAGTGTTCTTGTGAATCAATCTCCAACTCCTAGAAAGCTCTTCTAGTCTTGTCAGAACTCTCAAGGTCTTGACAGGAGAAAAAGGGCTTGAGTGCACAAGAGAGTAAGATAGGTGTTCAAAAGATGTCCACTAACCAGTTCACTCATCTATCATTGTATGATGAAATGCTCGCATGGTAGAAGATGTTGGTGTACGATGTCTTGTATTCCGTCACAGTTTAATCTATAGGAAGTACTGGTGCAACACCTCGATAGGCAGGATAGCAATCCCTCTAGCCGGTTAGCGGGCCGTGGGGGTTGCAAGGGGGGCAGGAGGCCCCCTACATAACAGGGGGTGTAGGGGGCTCAGCCCCCCGCTCGAATTTTTTATTTGAGGGCAGTTGTGTACTTTCTGGATTAGGACTTTTCGCTATATATTTGTAGTAAGGGTTCCTTTTTCTGTAATGCAAGCAATACTGAGAAGTGTGAGGGTTGAGCGCTATTCTCCATTGATAGTGAAGCAAGATCTCATCTCACTAGGGACGTAGGCAATCTTGCCGAACCTCGTAAAATCTGTGTGCATCTCTTGTTCTTGTTTTTCCATTATCTTTTGCATCGTTTTAGGGTTACGTTTCTACATAAGATACATTTGAGTGTATAGGAATGAAGATGGTGCTGTTTTGAGCCTCCCAATTTTGCCGAAGGTGTGAGGCGGATGACACAATCCCAAGAAGATGGAGCATTTTTAACTTGGGGATGATGAAAAGTATACATTCACGAAATGTGAGCACCTTTAAGTTTATCATATAAAGAAATGATGTGGTAATTCCGCCTATTGTATATTAAGAAAATATTATGCTTTGATCATATGCCAAATTTTATATTCAAATTTAATAACATACTCTCCCATAAAAAAGGCATATTTCCCATGTATCTATGCAACCCTGTAGTCCTAGCATCCACTTGAATTTGTTCAATGCTTTGTTTTGCCAATGTGAACAATTTTGTTTACATTAAAACTTAGACAAGTGAATAAGGAATTTTGGAGTCTACTTATTTACAAGTTTGCCGAGATAGGATATAAATAGGTCAGAAAAGATTGGAAGGAGGGAGAACAAGAAGAAAATGGGGAAACGGTAGTCTTCAGATTCGTTTCCTAGCCTCTCTTTCATCTTGATTGTACACATGTTGATATCCACGTGTCAACATCCAAGACTGGCTCTGCCAACAGCCGCCAGATTCTCTGGCTACAGAGGAGCTCGATCCCAATATTTCAAGAAGGTGGGGATTAGAGGGTTGAACCACAACCTTCCTTAGACTTACGCTAGAGCCCAATTGCCCCTATTTATTTAGTTGATGTTGAGAATTGAGCACATCACCGAATTTTTGCTTACGAATACTTATTACCATTCTCAATCACATGAGATTAGGGTTACAAACCTATAATCTTTCAGCCGACTCTGATCTAGGATTGGATTGGGTCAGAATTGGCTTGGATTGGTTTGTATCAGCCTCAGAATCATGATCCTAATGCATGGTATCGGTTTTGATATTGGCCATCCTAAAAACCGATATAGTATCGGATTGTTCGTGTCAAATAGAGATACCTTGATTTTTCTTAAAAAACAGAGTTTTGACATTTTTACTCTTGGTTTGTACTGTTCAACGGATGTGATATCACTATATCAGGCAAATATCGGAATCGGCAACATGCAAAACTGATACAGATCATCCGATATATGCCATGCTCAGAATCGACATTTTTCGACCCGAACCGAATCGGCCTCAACAGAACGGATTCCTCTCCAGATTGACCCCAATTCCCAAAACAAACCCTGCATGGGATTCCCTGTACCTGAACAATAGGATATTAAATTTTAGCCATACATAGGAGGACCCACTCGATACTCCGTAGTCCGTAGTTGAGGACCACCAGCGGGAACTTTCTTATGACAGTTGATAGAACGTGGCGAACGTCAACGTTGAATAAAAATCCCAAAACATTCAAAAAGTTTGCCCTCTCAAATCTAAATTCTCAAACTGTCAAACTTTCCAATTGAGACCCCCTATTTGATTCGTTCACCTATCTAACTTTCTCCTTCTTTCCTTTTATCCAAATACAATCATAACCTCGTCTTTGACCAGTTGTCATTGCTATCTTATCATTGGCTGAGGGAACAAATAATTAAAAAAATTTGTCTACCGACTGGTCCCCGCGGCCAACCACCAGTGCACGTTCCGTGATAAAGGGCTTTTACAAAGTCATAGTGGCATTGGAACCGCCTTAAGTCTTTAATGGGGAATCGTGCCGATACTATTTATTCGCGCATGTGAATGTATATGAATGATCTTGATCCGTGGATATAATCATAGTTGTCACGGCATCAAATCAATCTAAGGTAGTGAAGGGGTGACTAATCGATTTAATGATGAATCGCTCGTTATGGCGTTGCCATGGCGATCAAATCGTCCATGTATCGTTTTTTATTTTCTCTATTTTCTAAAGTTATTTAGTATGTTACCTTTTTATTTCTCCTATTTTTTAAAGTTATTTAGCATGCTACAAGCCTACAATATATACCCTATAACAAATAAAATCAACATTAAGCAACATCAAATCATCAAAAATCAAAATAGCCCTATTAAAATTACTCTGCATTTTACAAAAAATCGACCGCCTAGTGAATTAGGCATGACCTGGTGTCCATGGCGGTGCCATGGCGACGTCTATCAGCCAATGGCGACCACCATTTGTGAGTCACGTAAATCGTAGCACTGCCATGAACTTCTTTTTCAGCCAGGACGCCAAATCACCACCTTGGCGACACCATGACAACTATGGGTATGACATATTTTCTCTCTCCTCATTTAGTAGATGTCATATCCACAGATCAAGATTGTACATTCACGTACGTGAATATTCATTTTTCTCATTTTGTTGCTAAGGTGGGCCACCATTATAGAGCGACCGACACTATTTTTTTGTTGCTAAGGTGGGTCACTATTAAAGAGCGAGGAGGGAATTGGGAGAATCAAATCCTCTCCAATGTATCAATGTACCCAACGCCTAGCAGATTACAAATGGTGTGTGTTCAAGTGTTGTCAGTATCGTAACGTGGGCTTCGACTCCTCTATTGTGCAATAAAAGGGTAAGACGAGGGGTCAAGAAAGGTCGTGCTTCAAATTGGAGAACCAAGCGTATGGAAAGGAACTCAACCCAAATACAAGCTTTAGATAAAGCTTCAACAAGCAAAGGCACAACTAATTGAGATTATGTTTGGTTGTCAAGAAAAAGAAAAAAAAAAAAATTCAAAAAGAAAAGATTGATTTAAAGAGAGGCACATGCCTAAAATTTTCCAATATGATGCATTGATTGATTTATTTGTTTCATTTTCTTTCAAGTTCAAAATTTTTTTTATTTTTTTTTCTTGACAAACGAACATAACCTAAGTCGATTATTCACAACCTAGCGTGACACTTAGGCACCGTTTGACAACGTTCCGTTTCTACCATTTCTGTTTTTTCTTGTTCCCAGAAATAGAGAAACAGCCTAAAAAACGTTTGATAAAATTGTTCCGTTTCACTTATTTTTAGAAACATAAATCAAAATTTATACATATTTACAATTCTAGAAACGACTTTGACCAAACGAGTCGGACTTGTTTCGTCGTTTCTAGAAATGAATTTGAGAGAAAAAAAATGTTGTTGTACCCAATAAATCTCTCAACTATTTAAACCTAAAAGGAGGCAATTGAACCCTCTCTCCCTTTTGGGCATTCAATGATACTATTGGGTTTTTTAGTGGCATCATGTCTACAAAAAAAGTTTTAAGAAACAAGTTTATCAAACACCAAAAAATCAAATTTTGCTTTCGGAAACGTGAAAATCAATTTCTGCTGTTTCTAAACACAAAAACAGTAGAAACGTTATCAAATGGTGCCTTAATATTACACATGAGGGCGCCTTCCAAATGGATTGGGATCCTTTCCTAAGTGGTGATCGCCCAGGTTTTGCCCATAGCTACCTTGACGATCGACACGTATCTAAGTGGTGATCTAACAACTCTTGGTGTAGTGCCTTTGTTCTGATCGATAAAAGCACAGTCGTTGGATCACCAATTGAACATGTGTCAATCATCCAAATAGCTATGGATTGACTTGGATGATCACTACTTAAAAGAAGAGCTGAATCCCTTCTAGATCCGCTTCAATGCGGCTTGACGCCTAACTGCATTAGAGAAGATCTTGTTCTATGGTTATCTATGAAAGATTTGAATCCTCTCTAGCCAACGGTGCTGGAAAAGGACCAGTGAGGAGAGAGAGATGAAATAGAAAAGAGAAATCAGGAGCGAGAGAGAGATTCCCCTCACTGGTCCCTCCCACCGCCTAGTGAGGGTTTGCGTCCCTCAATTTTTCGCTCTCCTTTTTCCCATTTCCCTTTCTCTCTCCTATGTTGTCTCTCTCTCTCTCTCTCTCTCTCTCTCTCTTAACTAACTACCCGTCCAACACCAGGGCGGGAAGGGAAAGACTCGAAATGCCGTTTAATTAGTTTATGCGCATTATCTGTCTCTGTCATTAATTTAATCAAAATTCGTGATGATATTTTTCAGGACCAGTCTGTACCTGTTGGGGCTGTTCATCTCCTCCATACAGAGCTAGCCGCTTGGAGTAGTAGCCCATCCAAGTCCAACTTGACAACTTCTACAGAGCATGAGAGAGGGCTGAGATGGATAAGTTCAGAGTCAGTTAGGTAGTTGCAGAGTTAGAGAAAGAGAAAAAGGTAGAGTGAAGAGCTATGGCGAAGAAAGTTCTGCTCTCAGTTCTGTTCCTTCTCATTGTAATCCTTGCGACCGCTGGGTTTGGCCGGAGCAGATTCATTGCAGAGACTGATTCTTCTTTGGAATTGGTATCGGATGGGATCGACAATGTCCGAAAACCATCTTTCATCGCACTCAAGCCGATGTTTTCATCGGATGATACCTGCGACCAAACGTACGGATTCTTGCCCTGTACCTCCACCATCGTTGGT
Source organism: Macadamia integrifolia (assembly GCF_013358625.1). Taxonomy (NCBI): domain Eukaryota; kingdom Viridiplantae; phylum Streptophyta; class Magnoliopsida; order Proteales; family Proteaceae; genus Macadamia; species Macadamia integrifolia. The sequence goes on along the minus strand of NC_056561.1, from coordinate 30,734,722 downwards.
AACCTATTTCTCATCATAGTCTATGGGTTCCTGATGTATCAAGCTGCCAAGCTCCTCTCCGATGGAAGTGAGCTTCTGCTTCAGATCATGGGCCCTGGAATTATCGGTGGTCTCTTCCTCCCCATCCTCGGTGCCCTTCCTGATGCAATGCTCATACTTGGTAAGAAAAAACTTCCTTCCTTTTGTTCTTCTCTCTTCCACCTCTATACTTGCTTATTGCAGTGATTTGTTTGTTTGAAAAGTGATGCTCTGTTCTTCTGCCTGGGTTTTCTGGCTTCGGATTTCCAGAGAGACGAGGGCTTGCGTTTGACATTTCCTATTTATTTAATCTCTGAACCACTATTTTGTGCTCGAAAATTAGAAAATTTTTGGTTGGTTTGTTGAAGAAGTCGAGTAATTGCTCTGTTGCTAACTTGCTATCGGAGGAGTCCATATTTATTCAGCTTTCTGCGTTTGCTCAAAGTAAATCTCCTTGCCCTCCCAAACCTCAATGTTGGAAGTTGTGAACAAATCTTGTAGTGTGGGAAACACTTTGTTTACATCTGCTTGGTGCTGCAACTACGATTCTTCTGGTTATCATATAACGAATATCTTTAGCTGACCTAACTTGTATTTAGGAATTTTAGATCAAACAGCTCATGACAGTGTACGCCTAATTTGAATCCTTTACCAGAAATGTTGCCTTTCAAGGCAAAAGTTTTTCTAGACGGGCAAGTCATGAGGGTATATCTATACTGGACACCAAATTTTTCCATGTGGAAGGGTGATGTTACAATTTGACCGTATAGATATTTAGGACATGGATTAGATTGGCCACATGTTTAGTTCCAAACTTAGATTTAATCATATATCCTCCCATGTATTTTCAATAGTCCATTCCTTCTTTGAAAAATATCATTTATTCATTAGAGTTGTATTTTGCCACTTGTGCAACTCTGTCTTTGCTGAAACATGATACGCACCTTGGGGTCTCCCTGTTCACAAAATTTCAGCTCCATCCAATCTGCCACGTGGAAGATACTTGCACTGAACTAGAGATAGCCTCTTGACCTGGTAAACTAGAAAAAAAAATTCTACTATTTATTAATACTCATGTCAATGTGTATGGTGCATCATGTTAAGAGTTTTATGGCTTATCTACTATACTTGAGGAAGAAATAATTGAAGGGCTCCAGGGAGTGGGCTGTAGATTGTGGCATCCCAATTAGTGGAAAAGTAAGTTTGGGCCATATGGGTATGATACCTAGAAAGAGTATGAATAATAGCCTGGTTTCATGCCCTCAATTTGCTTATAGGTCTGTCAATGGACTGTTTTATGATCCAAAAATTGAATCCAATCTGATTAAAGTGGATTTAGATATACTGATATTCTTGATCAAGATCCGATTAACAATACAACAGTTTGTTATTCTATTCTGTTCGCATTTGCCTTGATTTAAACCTGATGAATATTTTTATGTCTTAGTCACTGTTGTTGTGATTACTATACTAATGGCTTTTCAGTTGAGCTGGCCTTCCAAATCTAACATCCTTGTTGTCCGACTCCACAGTAGAAAAGCTTCTCTATGCAAACCTAAGGCTTTTCTGTAGCCAAGGAGTATTGGTTCACTTCCTGTCCCTTGTCAAAGTGGTTCGAACGCTTCTTCTCTTATGTATGTGCATAGTATGCTGAAATGTCAAAATTTTGGAGTCATATACCTGCACCTCCGGTGAATGGAATCCCTATGTTCCTGCTATTTCTTATGGATGAAGTGAATTACCAGAACCTTATTTAAGGCAAATAAGTGTCAGTGGAGGATTCAACCACTGACCATTTTAAGGACCACCACCATGCATAACTGCTGAACCATTATGCAAGCTACATTTTTCTGAGTCAATGCATTAGGAATTAATCAATACAACCTCTATCTCTATAATGCTAAAGGATGATGCTATTCCAGACACATTCTCACCTGAGCATTTAATAACCAATTTAGTATTGCTCTTACACCTCTATTAAATTTTTATGAAGCTTTGGTTTTGCATGGCTTTCAAATGTTGAGAGAAACATTGTCTTCTCCGGTGTCAAACTTCTATGTTTGACATATTTTATGTTGTTTTGTTGATATGAATGAGGTATATTATTATGCATTCAGTGGTTATTGAGTTATCGAATATTTGTCTATTGATTACAGTTTCCTTCTGATGAATTTTCCCATTTTCGTGCAGTATCTGGCCTTTCTGGAACTACAGAAACTGCTCAAAGTCAGGTCCTCATTGGAATGGGCTTGCTAGCTGGGTCAACTGTCATGCTTCTGACATTACTGTGGGGTTCTTGTGTAATTGTTGGCAAGTGTGATATTGAGGATTCGATTGCAAGAGATTCAGAAGATACAAAAGGGTTAAGCTTAATAGGTAAACACTTATGCATGTAATTTATGCTTTAATCGCTAATAGAGTCCTAGAGAGGGGAACCAAGTGATCCAGGTACTAAATTTACTAGTGATGTAATTATAGTGTACAGCATATTACTTTTACTAGTTACAAAAATGTTTGGGAAGGAGAACTTCATTTTTGTCCTGAATACTGAATGGCTAAACAATCCTTGTATGTGGAAGAAGTGAAGAACCCAATTACAGTTAAAAAAAATCCAGGTAAAGTGTTGGCAAATATGTCGTATAACCCATAAATTTATCTTTGCAGAATCTGGTGTTACTACTGATATCTGGACTTGTTATGCTGCAAGGATCATGGCTCTTTCTATTATTCCATTTCTCGTTGTCCAACTACCACAATTCCTCCATTCGAATTCGGAAAGACGTTTAGCCATCTTGATTGCACTCATTCTCTCTCTTGCACTATTAGTCACTTACTGCCTTTATCAGGTATTCATTCCCTCTGTCTGTCAATATTTTCCATTACATTCTCATGTGACACATACATAATGTTTAGAAAATATGAACAACTATGTTTTGATTTCTTGTCAATTAAAATGTCTCTAAAATTTCAAAAATACAAATGTGCTTTAGAAAAAAATTGGTGCATAAAAATAGGGAAAAATATTGCAGCACGCCATATGTTTTTTGCCTCATGGAAGGGTGATCTGGAAATTCTGACCATTGGATGTTTAGAAAATGACGTGGATTGGTCAAATGTCAAATTTCATATTGAGATCAAATGTTTCTTCTCATATGTTTGGATACTCTCCCGTGTAGGTCCATGCACCCCACTGAAGTCCTTGATATTTCAATACCTTGTTTTGCCACTTGGTGAACTTGGATTGGGTGGGCTGAAACTTGACCAGTGAGTCGAGGACCTTGGGGTCCACGTAATACACAAAATTTCAGTCTATCCTAAACAACGACATGGCAGTTATTGGACGGCGTGGTGTTATACTTCCAGGCCCCCACTTCATAAAAAAATTGCTTTGAATTCTTTATTTCTGACAAGCATATTATAATCAATCCAAGGAACATGCTCTATTTTATATTTTCTTCTGTTGGACACTGCATCACTTTTATTTTTTTATCGGTATTTAAGAGCATATTATATTTATTGAAAATGCTGAAGAGTACAGAAATGGGAGTGGACACCTAACCAGGAGTGAAGCTGATGTCCTGATAATTGCCAAGATAAATATTGTACTGAAAATGTCATTAAGGTGTTAGAACACATTAGATCTGGTGATTGTTGGGTGGGCCTTTTCTTTCCTCTTATTTGTTGGGGTTTATGCAATGTTTCTTCTTCTTGCTTCTTCTTCTTCCTTTATTTATATATATATATATATATCATACTACTTTTAAAAGTACGTACTCCTTCTTTTTGGTATACTCTTTCATTGGACATAATTGCCACTACTATACTCTGAACCAACCTACGTTTTCAACAATACCCACCAATAGACGCACCTCTTTTTTTTTTTTTTTGGGTAGAAAGACGCACATCTATTTGTCTCTTATATACAAACTCATACCATTATGGGTTTTTAGAAATCGTATCCCATTGCTTGAACCATCACACCCCTACTCTCTCACAAATGGTAGGAACCCATTTAATATCTCAACGGCTCTCCCTCACTCTAGCATGCATAAAAGAAAGAAATTTCGTCCCAAGAAGGACCCCTCTTTCCCTATCCAAGAGAACTCCTCACTGTCTATCCGCACAAAAAAACCCTTCTCCCATCTCTCAAAGATAGACCCCTCAAAATTCCATGCATGCCCTTTATTTGATTCGAGAATCATAGGATTCACTTCTGAATGATGAATTTCAGGTGATAGGCTTGACATACTACGAGTGAACCAGATGGTCTGCTCAACTTATTCCACTGTTTCATTTGAACTCTTGAAGTCGGCCGGAAGCACACTGTATGATGTGACTGAAGAACAACTTATTCATTTTGTTCCACTTATTTTGGATTTTTTTTATATGATAAAATATAGGTATACAAATATAACTATTTTCTTTTCTGGATTTGTTTTGGGTAAAAGGGGGACATTTCTGTTTTTCTGTATAGGAAGAACAATCATTTTGGTTTCTTAAGATTTGGCCTTAGCATCTAACTTGAAAGCCTGGGTTGATTGTAAATGGTGATGCGCAGTAGAGTCATAATGGAATTTGAAAAACTGAATTATTTGTTTGAATTTCTCCACACACGGTTTATGTTGATGGGGATTGAATTAATGTAATAATCATCTCATCAATTACGGCAATGATTTGCTAAGTTGATAGATACAACAAGGTTACATAACAGTTGGAGATAATGCTAACAGCAAGGCTGGTTGAGTTAAGAGTTTGTGGGACTCTCCTGACCAACGACCATCCCTTACTCCTCTCTCTCTCTCTCCCCCCCCCAATAAAAATCTCCCTTCCTCTCTCTACTCGCTCTCATTAGATGCACAAATATGCAGTATCTTTCCTTTCTTTAAGCCTTCGACTCCTTTGGCCATACAGAAATAGTAGTTATAATGATGTAAAAATCTGATTTCCATAAAGAGAATCTACATTTCTTTGATTTATTTATTTTTCAGGGGATAATATGAAACTTGTTTTAAGAATGACTAGGAATAATGGGCAATAAGAAAGAGAGTGAGGCTCTTAAAGTGGAAAACCTCGAACTAAAAAGAAAGGGGTTTCTTTTCCTGAATGTCCATATATTCATCTCAAGGGAGGTCCTGCATGTAAATATGTGTTCCATAAAAATAAAAAGCATGTAAATATGTGGTTTTTTTTTTTTTTTTTTTTTGGTCATCATATTGGAACGTTTTGTTATTTTTATATGGATCTATTTTTGAAAAGACAAATTTTCCATTTTGATTGTCATTATAGTGTTGTTTGAGATCTTATTGAGTGATCTTTACAAAGTTACCAACCTCTTGCAATTTATAGAGCATCTAAGTCATGAATAATTTATTTAGTTGTAACTCAATTTTCACATTTGTTTCAGATATTTCCTCTCCGTCAGTTAACAAATACCTACATGCATTTGCATGTGTAGGTTTACTAATATATATATATATATATATATTTCTTCTCTTGTTTCCAATCAACACCCACACCCACATCTGATCTGGTGGTACAACTTGCTGAGGAATCTGCTAACCGTTTGCCAACTTTGTTGTCCATTGTAACTAGGGATATAAACAGTCTTCTTCAAATTCAATGTAGGTATAAACTGATGATTACAAGTTTGAAAATTTTTTTTCTTGAGTTCTCATAGAATCTGAAACTAAGCTGTTGTATCTAAAATTATTGGATTTGAACTTTTGTTTGGAATGGAATCAGTTCACATAGGATGGAGATGTGTTCAATGAAACATGCCAGATGAAAGTGTTAGGTCATGTAAGGCTTTATATCATATGATATGTTAGTTGTGTTTTTTGGGGGTGAACAAAGCATATGGAAGAGAATTTTTGCGATGGCTTCAGTATCTTGCAGTTTATAGTATGTATTACTAACTCCTTCCTGTATCAACTTTGGTATCTTTTCTGGACTCTGGTGTAGAGCTGCTCATTGCCAGGCCTTATTATCGCAATATGGTTATTTTTCTTTTTTGATTGAAGATATTGCTTCACCACGAACATACCTTTGACTTATTAAAAGAAAAAAGAATGGTGCAGGTCTTTCAACCTTGGATTCAGAAGAGAAGGCTTGCATATGCAAAGCATAAACATGTAATATCAGGGATTTTGAAACATTTGAAAAAGCATGCGCTAGGAAGGCTCCTCACAGATGAAGGTCAACCTAATACTGAAGTTATCAAGAAGTTAGTCCATGTTGTACTCACTATAGCTTTTGTTATTAAGTACTATTTTCTGTTTAATCAAATATTTTTTCAATTAAATCTAATAACAGGTTATTCAAGGCAATCGATCTGGATTCAGATGGGAACTTGTCAGGTTCAGAGCTAGGAGCATTGCTTTTAGGAATTCACTTTGATGAGATAGATTTTGTTATGGATGATGCCGTTAAAAAATTATTAGAAGATTTTGATACATCTCATGATAGTCGTGTTGATGAGGAAGAGTTCTTGAATGGAATCTCAAGATGGATTGAGGTGGCCAAGAGATCTGTTGTTTTGACTGGGAATCAAGGTTCTCACACAACAAAGGTTTTAGATGGCTTTCATCACGTAAGTTTCTTTATGATGTGCCTTGCACATATCCTATCAATTATATAGCAGTGTGATACCTTCAAATGCATATTTCATGTGCAGAAAATCATGAAAGAACATTATCTGCTGGGAGATGTGAGTGATGAGGCTGTAGAGGCTCTCAAGAATACTAAACGGATTTCCATTAAAGCAGTATTAATGTTGCTACTGGGAACTGTTATTGCGGCTGCATTTGCAGACCCCCTTGTTGATGCTGTTGACAACTTCTCCACTGCTACAAGTATACCTACGTTCTTCATCTCATTCATAGTTTTACCTTTCGCTACTAACTCAAGTGAGGCAGTGTCAGCACTCATTTTTGCTAGCCGGAAGAAGCAGAGATCTGCTTCTTTGACCTTCTCTGAGGTTTGTTATTCTCTTTCAATTATTCTCTATGTATACCTGTGTTCTCTATTGCAGTATTGTCTCCAAAGGTTGGTGCTGTCTCAGTAGTCCCAGAATATTTTGCACATGATTATATCAAACTACATCTGTCGGGACTCGCAAACTTCCATTAGGAACTATTAGGTTAAATTTGTTTGTAGTTAGTAAGAACTGTCAAATGTTTGGGAGTGCTTATGTTTATGGTAAGGCTAATGCATCTTCTAATTGAATTTGTAAATATGACTAAAGTCTAAAACTATCTTCCATTTCATAGATAATTATCAGTGCTAACTTGAAATTCATTATCTCAACACAAATGAGTTTAATGTTACTTCGTTGTCTGTGAATCAATGTAAATGAATTTACTAAATCAGTCAAGGTCCTTAAGGAATCATCTTGTTTTACTTATAATACAAACATTGCCACTTCCTTTCTCATGCATGGACTGTTGTACTAGCAATATACTTGGATGAATAGTGGGGTTTACTGGTGTGAAGTAAGTGTATACAGCTGGCCATTGAGCTGAACAAATGACAATAAGATACACACACACACAAGCCACCCTCTTTAAACTGTTGAGAATGGCCCAGCATGCAAAGAAACCCCCTAGAGTACCAATATTGGCTTATTCGTCTCTAAGGGAGTTCATTGATCTTGAGTTCCATGAGAATGAGATGTTCCTTCTTAGGAAGATTAATTTCGAACCAGGGAAAAATCCAGTGGGAGATTAGCTCAAGAAGATCGCAGGAAATAGGAACTAGAACCACTGAACCAGAATTAGGAAACATTACTAATATGATAGATCTGATCTGATGGGTCTGAAACTTAAGGGTCACTTTAGCATAGATTAGACCTGAAAAATTTGATCAGATTCAGATGGTTGTATTTCAAGTTATGGAGAAAACCTATTACCTACTGCAAGTAGGAAATTTTAAAGTTGCGAATCAATGTGAGATTTTAAAGGCTTAAAGCAGAAATGCATTAAGGTTCGATCAATTAATAAGAAACAAACTGTAACCAGAATCTGCAAGGCTAACCAGAAGACTGATGGGAAACCAGATTTTTTTACTGCATGTCAGAAGTTGTGGCATTATTTGAATCAGTCTTTACTGTCCTTTTGTGTTAGAAATTAGCTGAGTCAAGTCCTAGAGTTGATAGATGTAACACCCTAAAACCACCCTAGGGCTAAGGGTTGTCAAAAAGTCCCTAAGATCATTGGGTTTTAGAAGTATGAACCGAAACTGAACCAATATACCAAAATCATCAAATAAACCTCAAAGTACTCATCACGAAAAATACAGCGGAAGTCTTAATTAGAGCATAATCATTATCTAAATGAATAAACTCAATTAATCCAAAGTCTAAAGGTGTTAGTGCCACCACAATTAAAAGTAAGATAAGATAAGCTTTGTTACATTCATCCACTTAAACCTTAAAATAATCCTAGTTATAGAAATCTAAATCTAAAGTAAATAAATCTCTTCTAAATAAGTGTATAACGAATATCCAATAAAACATCAACTATTCCCAAACTAGGCATCATCTTCTCTAGTACCCCCAGTGCACTCATCACAATAGCATGCCTCTTGATTCTCTACCTCTGGAGAGTAAAAAAAAATAAGGGGTAAGCTTGGGAAAGCTTAGTGAGTGAAAGGAACAGAATATACAATATCGGTAAACAGATGCTTTCAGAAACAACGGTATATCAACACATAAATTAAGTAAATCTGAAAATATACCAGACTCCATTACATATGCCATGAACTCAAATATTCACAAAAAAGATTTCCATTTAACAATTTTAATAGGATTCAAAGAGTGTTACTACTAAAATTATAGTTAAAATCATACATCAAAACCACTAGGATGAGACAGGCTCTTGGCTCTCGAATCCGGTATCGGGCTCCTATGGAGGGGAAACCATGTTCCTTAACGTCACGCTCTTGCCTCACCCCCTGGTCTACCTACCCAACCACAATGGAAAAGTGAGTGAAAAGCTCTTGGCTCATGGAACCAGACAGTGTCCTTAACGTGACGCTCTTGCCTCACTCTTGGGCTCAATAATTCCATCCCAACACATAACCCCTTATTGGAAGGGTTGCAGTCCCATAATGTTCCATTTTATTTATAGTTTATAAAATAACATGGATAGTATTTCAAATCAAATTTCAGAACAGTATGTGAAAACTAACAATACTGATTCAGTATAAAATGTCCAATAGAAAATAAAATTAAGAAAAAAAGCTTATATAAAAAGTAGTACTAGAGTTCTGTGGGTTTCACTCACCTAGTAAGATCAATTCCAAATAATGATTTACCGTTGTCCAATTACCTCCAATCTAAGTCTTCCCTATATACAAAATAAATTCAACCTCGGTACCCTTCCTCTCATGATCCTTTTTGGTTTAGTACATTCTTATCCCTTCAAATTGTACTACCCTATTGTGTGAAAATTTCTGGAACTCTATTCTTGCAGCACCAAAATCCTCTTAAGGGAATATGTTAGACTTGATCTCAACTATGGCAATAAGAAATTTCAAGTTCAGATTCTGCTGGGAAATTTTTACTTACATGAATCAGTTAACTTCTCATAGATAACAGACCGTCATTGATTTATAGAACTATACTTTTGTACCAATTTCATATCATCTTCTTTAACAAAGATTTAGAACTTATATAATATAATATCAGCCCAAAAATTACAGAAATACAATTATGGGGTCAAAAATTTAAATATCTATTAGAGCCAACTGAGACCTATATAAGTCCCATAAAAATCAAATTCTGAACTGTAGAATTGATTTACTCTTCCCATAGCAAAAATCCTATTTAGATTTCAGATTTCCAAAACGTTCCTACGAAAATATGAAGGTTAAGCCATATATATATATATATATATATAGCGTTGAATGCACTAGCCTGACGTTTCTTGCTTCAGACTTAAGTAAGCTTTCTGGAGTTCTTTTCAAATCTTCGTGGAACAAGGTTGCAGTAACAATGGCAGCAAAGTGTTCCTCTTTCTCTCTCTAATCTAGGCAGCAATTATGTGCACTCCATTGTAAAATAGAAAAAAAATAAATAAATAAAGTAGTGCAGCCCTCTTCTTCTTTAGAAACAACCCTCTCTTCTTTAGAAACAATAGAAAAGAAAACAGCCCTCCCTTGGTGGGTTTCTAAATTCGACCTCTCCATCCACTCAATCTCATCCACGATTCCCCTCAATTTCCCCCCTTTTTTTTTTCTATAATTATTTTCTTTCTAAAATCTCTCCTCACTCCACGATTTTGGGATAACCCCTATTATAACTGCCCCCTCTCTAAATCCCTATTTATTTGAATATAAATATTCACCGTCCCTTCTCTCAAACGTGGGAATCCCTACTCCTTTTTCTCTTTCCTTGTTGGATACAACCACTCCCTCTCCTTAAGGTGAGGGATATCCACTTACCTTAATCCACTCCAATGAATCGTGAAGTCTCCTACTTCAAATTTGAAATCTTTCTCTCACAATTCCAAGTGGGGCCAAGGATTAAAGTATTGGTATCGGTCACCGTATCGGTCGGCCAAAATTAAGATACGTATCGGAGGATATAGTATTGTATCGGAGATACGCTAAGATACGCTAAAGATATGCACATAAATGGATAGAAAACACATTTTTATATACTTTTGCATAAAAAAATAGTTAAAAAATATATATATATATATATATAACATGTATTATGTATAAACAATAAATTGATAGTATCGCAATAAGAATCCAAAGTTTATAGTTGTCCCATAAATGTAAAATTCTTGTTCCTAACCTTGATTTCCACTTTAGTTAGAAAGAAAAATGGTTGACAGCAACTTTGGAACAAAAACACCTTAAAAAATTGTGTTTTTTTTGAAAAATTACCCATCTCGACCATTTTATGACCGTATCGATACGTATCAATATGTATCGGTCGATACATACCAATACACACCGATACGTACTGATACATATCGAAACGTACATTTCACTTCGATTTTGAATTTTTCATAGAGTATCGATACGTATCGGTGTGTATCGTATCGTATCAGTGGTGTATCGGTGTGTATCGTAAGATACATATCGATAAAAAAGGGTTTTAAAAATTCCATATATCGTATCGGTCTGTATCGTATCGGCCGATACTGTACGATACAGACCGATACTTTAAACCCTGAGTGGGGCTCACAAATTGCCCAAAACAAAAATATAACTTAAGTTCCTCTTTTTTTGACTTCATAGGATCTGTACCCTTAACCTCCCTATTTAGGCATTAGGTCTTAACCACTAGACTAGCTGGTTAGATGGTATAGTGGGTCTGTTATGAATTCTTAACCCACAGGTTTATGAGTAAAGCTTTAGAGTTTTTTTATGTGCTGTGAGAGAGTTGCTGAATTACTTGGGAGGCATTCTCTGGTAGCTATCTGATGGGCTTATGTGAGCATTGTAGGTGGATTCTTGCCCTTCTATTCCTTCTACAGGTTTCTAAATTTCCTTCATGTTCATAGGTCAGTTTCCATATCTTTCTAAATCTTGTGACAACCCTGTTATGGCCTCTAGTTTCAACTGTTAGGATTTTTATGTGGGCTTAAATGATACCGATTGATCCATTGGGCCAAGTAGTTATAGACCCACTCTGATTAAGAAACTTCTAGCCCAATCCATTGTGGGAGTGGAATAGGGTTTTAGGGATTCTATTATAAATAGAAGTTAATGGTCCTTGCAACCGTCACTTTATGGTTTTGGAAGCACAAACTCCCCTCACAGGATTAGTGCATATGTGAGAGAATTCCAAGGCTGAAAGGCTGCAGAAGATCTTAGCGGATGGGACTCCCTTGTGTAGTTCTTCATTGTCATCTTTATAAGACCAATCTTCAAGCACGTGGGACAGAAGTTCATGATCAATACTCGTGGGGGCTTCTCAACCTACATATAGGTACTCCTCTACTCCCATTTATGGTTTATGTAATAAGAGTGTCCCATTGATTATCATAGATTCAGTCAATCTATATGTTGTGTGTGTGTTCATTTGTATTTATTTCCCCAACATCAACTAGCTTCAATTTACTATAATTCTCTTATTGCTATTCAGAATAACTTCAAAATTCTCTAGAATTCTGAGTTGAGTTCCTGAGTTTATTTAGCTAGAATATCAGTTCTAGTATCGGTGTCCTGTTTTCCTACTAGTACTAGGATTGACCTGCATATCTCTAAGATCTCAGAATATAGATTCTGATCTCAGATCTCTAAGATCTACAAACCATTAGTACTATTCAAGCTGATCAATCGACTTAGGTTTCAGGCTTTCAGCTCATTCTGATTTGACCTATAGAGGTGTCAGTCGTAGTTAGTTTTGATTAGGAATATAGACCTAAGAATTTTCTAATAGGTGATATTGTCCTGCAAATCTTCTCCAACTCCCCTGATTGAGTTGAGTACCTCATTTACTCTAGTCATGTAGCCCTCAATATTTTCCTTATCATTCATTTTCAGATTCACGAATTGAGCTTTGAAGATTTGGAGCTTTGCCTTCTTGATCTTGGTGTCTCCTTCATAAATACTCTTCAGTTTATCCTAGACTTCCTTGACAATGCTACAGTTCATCACCTTGGCCATGACAATCTTGTCTAGTCCTAACATAATGACAATCAATGCCATGAAGCTGTGAGCATATGCCTTCTTAGCATCATAATTTGATGGAGGTGTTGTTGGTTCCTTGTAATCATTCACAATTGAAGCCTATACACCATTTCCCAGAGATTCAATTTATATTTGCATCCTCTTTTAGAATACATAATCTGTGCTATCAAACCCGGGTCCTTCCCTGAGTCATTTGAAGAGCCTTCACCTATGGCCATACTGCCTTCGGATCACTCAGATGCCTATCAAAGTTGTCATTGAGCCTAAGCTCTGATACCAATTATTGAACTATGGCTGACATTGAGAGGGGGTGAATTAGTTATCTTAACTCTTTCCCTTTTGGTCCTATTGCCATGTTCTTGATTCCCGGCACATACACACAAATACATGCACATTCGTGTAACACACCTAGCCTCTCAACCACAAGTAGACATACAACCCTGTGGCAATGTCTACCTGATGTGCACATTTATCCTACAACAAACACATTCCAAGTACAACATGCAACCCATGACACATAATATACGTGGTTTAGCAGGATGCTTACATCTACGGAGCAATGCTCAAGTTGGGCCTCGTATATGGCCCGATACACTACTTTTAGTCAGCTACAACTGACAAGGGTACCTACCCAAGTTTACCTAGCATACGACTAGGAGGGTGCTATAACACTAGAAATCAGTAGCTATAACTATCGGGAAGCTACAACTCTCATGCCCAACACCTATTGAACACCCCATATGTAATATAATTGGGCTTATAGATGACACCCCAAAATCGAGCTTAAGCTAATATAGGCTTTTTGTTGAGCACCTTGCCTACACACTTGAATACATGTAAATACAAGAATAAAATACTACCTGAAAAGTAGAGAGCTTAACCATGCTCAGATTCTTGTACTGGAGAGCATAGTTGTCAAGGGGACGCCAAGGGGTCCAGGCGGCTTGCCTGCGTCCTAAGTGACGGTCGCCTTATTGCACTACATGTCGCCTTATATTTTTAGAATTATTTATGCCAAATATCATTTAAGTAAATGTGTTGTGTCATTTACTTAAGATATTATTCATACATAAGCAAATACCCCCTATTTGAATCTAATAAAAATAGTTTAAAAATCAAATTCCAAAGGGATAAAAAGTCAACCCCCCAGTCCAATAACAAAAACTGAATTTTTTGTTGTAAGGGTGATTTTCAACTTTTAAATTATTGGGTTTTTCTTGATTCTGAAAATTTTATAAACCTTATCATGGTAAACATTGCTAAAATCAGAAGTCCGATAAAATAATATTTTGTTTGTTGTCTTTAAAATTGTTTCATTCAGGAGATTTTAATAGCATTTGCACACTTTAAAATAAATTTGACCAGAACATAACTTTGTCATTACAACTCAAATTCAATTAATCTTAGACTTGTTGGAAAGCTAATTTTGTGCTATATGCCTATACCTAATACAAAATGTCTCATATAAAAATAAAATCATTTGACCAGTAAAACTTATTATAGAACAAGAATATTTCTCTAAATATTGATTTTTTTATGACAGAATGTTGATCTTTGATGATTTGATGTGGCCTAATGTTGATTTTTGATGACTTGATATGGCTTAATGTTGATTTTTTATGATACAAGGTATGTGTAGCATACTAAATAATGTTAGAATAGAGAGAAAATAAAAAATAACACTTGTTCGCCTTAAAGCTGGCGCCTTGTCGCCTAAGCTCATAAGCAGCCCTCCAATGGCTTGATTTCTCTTTGGTGTTGTGGCAACTATGATGGAGAGAGACTCAAGGCACTGACTCACTTCATGCCCATTGGAGTCTTCAACTAACCCTCTTTGACAGAGAGCTTGAATTTTCAAGTGAATGTGAGAGGTGGAATGCCTTTTTCTTCTCTCTCTTCTCTTCCTTGCAAAATGCCCACTTTAATTTTTCTTCATTGCTCAACAACCTTCAAACTTCATTAATGGTGTTTAATGGCACTTGAACGAGGTTGTTGGAGTGGATTAATCCCTCCCACTTTGACCTCTTCTTCTTCCCCTCCTATTTCTTCTCAAAATAGGGCTTAAACCTTCCAAGTGCTCCAACAAAGGAGTTAACCATGTTCTAGGGGCAAAATGGGGAATACTGTAAAAAAGGGTGTACTTTGGGCATACAATGAGGGAGATATGCCATTTTGAAATTTGACCAACCAGTGAGCTCCATTTGGAATCTTCGGAGCATATATAGTGCACTTGAGAGGCATTGCAGCACTGCTAGCATCACAGCCGTCAGATTAGAACTCCATATCGTGGGTTAAATCTCGGTCCTAGATCAAGTCAAAGCGTCAACGTGAGATGTGCTCAATCTCATCCACACGATGAGATCTTTGTGACGATGAGAACCATCACTTAAAAAGGGGTTTGTACACCTATCAAAATATTATTGGTCGATCTGTTAGGAAGTACGAGGGCCCTTCAATGTGAGAGAGAGAGATGAGAGGCCCAGATCAACTAAACCGGAATCTTTGAAAGACTTATTAGCATGTGCGCAAACCTAACTGGAGATGATCTTGTCAGCCGCGGTCATGGAAGATGGAGCCCACGGCCAACGAAGGAGCTCGCATGCGCATCCTACTTTCCTCATTGCGTGCATTAAAGATGGCCGCATGATCTAAGATTCTGATCCAAAGGCTGGAACCTCAACTCTGCATTCAATTTCACTAAGATTCATAGACTCACCGAGAGCAACTTAATGAGCCACTTCTTCGGGGCGATAGCCCAAACACATGGGAGGCCAAATAACTTAGCCGATTTTATGCATATGAGCCTTAAGCTTGCCTGCATGCGGGGCCTTTGTGGGCAAGCTATTGCGCACACTTGGCCTTGTTGGGTGCAGCAGTGGGCTACCGCATACCACGGCTGTGGCTGCCACCTCGCCTTCTTCATGCCACGTGGCACTGCGGCCACATCACTAATTGACAAGTCGACATCGCCACTGCTAACATGTCTCCAAATGGGGGCCTGCTGGACCTTGAAACATGCACGACCACTCACTTGGACAGTTCATCAAACACATTGATCATTTTGGAGTAACCGTATGGAAACGGACATAAATTTCTCATCCAAAGTTGAATCGAAATTATTTTAGTTGCTTTAGACTCACGACTCAATGCTCTACAACTTTCTAGACCGACCCTTCTGAAACTGCCATATGAAATGACCAAGATGCCCCCGAAGCTGATCCATCTAGAACTGATAAATCTGACACAACATGGCACTTGTATTTCGTACACTGCCACATCTAATAGTGTTGACAAGAAGGACAACCCAAAATACAATAGAAAGACCAATCAATCCTAGGTGGAAAAGTAATAAAAAAATGACGCTGAAACATCTAATTGACCAACTGTTCTAGCAGTCCTAAACAAGCTATGACTGACAAAAATTGAAGAAAACTAACTCAAAATGTGACTGGACTTATCAGCTCCTAATGCAGCCTGATTAAAACAACTAATTAACAATTAAATCAAGAAAAGGAAACTAAAACTGGACTCCGTTGTAGATTAGGAATTAGGTAGGACATACTGCATCATACAAGTCGGAACCAATGCGCTTGAAGTTGTCTGCATGAATCCACGTGCACTTGGACCTCGGAACCACAACATGGGTCAACCTACAACTGGGAGTATATAATGTACTATCGTCTTGTTGAGCATTGCCATTGTAATTTGGGGATTTTTTGAGCTAGGGTTTCAGGGCGAGTTTTCTCGCTGCTGCTTGGGTGTAATCTCTCTTCTGTATAGTGAAACATCTTCTTCTTCACCCGAGGACGTAGCGCACCACATCGGTGTGTGAACCTCGTTAAATCTGTATTGTGCGATCTGTCTTGGTTTATTTTCGTATTTCTTGGTGTTTGCTCTAACGAATTGTATATTCAATGGGTGACATCATCTGGCAGCAGATTTTTAGTATGTTTTGTATCACCTTCATCTAAGTGATGGCCCAAGTAAAGAATAAGATTAATAATGTTGAAGACGTTGCTTATGGCCGTGTCCAATGGTAATTGTAGCACATAAGCATGAAGTTGAAATTTCTTAAGCTCTTTATAAGGACCCATCTTCCACGAGTAAAGCTTTGTATTGGTGTCGGGAAGGAATCTGTTTTGGGGCCATAGTTGTTGAGGCATCATGGCAACCCAAAGCAATGGAGGGGGCATCTATGCGCTTATGCAACAAGGTGCCCTAGTGTTTTCCTCCCTATCCATTATATCTAGTATAGACACATCATAAACATCGTAAGTAAATTGACATCCAATTAAAGAATCCAGAAATAAAAACTAGTTACATATAAATTAACATCCATTGTAAGACCGACCAACTTTTGACAACAAACTAGCAGTAAAATAAATATAAATTGTGAAAATAACATATTTCAATAACTCAGTTCAATGATATGTTACATAGGACCAGAATTGTTTCTAGCACAGAATTAGCAATAAGCTATAACAGGTATAACCAGATACAACAACATTGTAAATTGATAGAACACAAGTTAAGGAAAACTCAATGGTCTATTTATATCACGTGTGATGATATATATATACAAGAGTTACAAGTACGAAATCCCATTGATTAATGGATAGATATGAAGAGAATTTACATAGAAAGGAAACTCTAGATGAACAAGGTAAGTGAGGTGGAAGAGATAAGTAATACAAAGAAAGAGATATTATGGGAGACGAGTAGCACAAGGTAGGAGATCTTATGAGATCCGGTGCTAGCAGGATTACTCCCATTGAATCCAAGTAATACTGCCTCTCAAATTGGAGTGTATGTCAGAAACGCCCAACTTGGAAATGAGAAACTGAAAGGTATCACATCCAAGGGGCATTGTAAACAAGTCGTCCAGCTGCATGCGGGAGGGAACGTGTGCCGTCGAGATGTAACTAGATTGAAGCCGTTTGCGAACAACATGACAGTTGATGTCAATATGTTTAGTACACTCATGGAACATAGGGTTTGTAGCAATGTATGAGGCAGCCTGGCTGTCTCTACAGCAGCATAGGGTGTGACAATGGGACATCGAGATCTTGGAGAAGGGCATGTAACCAGATTATCTTGCAATTGGCAGTGGCCATGGAGCGGTATTTGGCCTCTGTTGAGGAACAGGATATCATATTCTGCTTCTTTGATTTCCAGGAGATGGCCTTGTTGCCAAGAAATGTGACATAACCGGTGAGTAGAACAGGTAGCCCAATCAGTTTGAAAAAGTCGATAGGTGAAGGAAGCTCTTGGCGGAGAATGATAGACCTGCACCTGGAGGGTTCTTAAGATATCGTAAGAAGGGCATGGCAGCGTCGATATGTGGTTGCTGTGGCTGTTGTATGAATTGACTTAAGGTAGTGACAGCATAGGAAATATCAGAGCGTGTAATGGTAAGATAGATCAAACGACCAATGAGACGCCGATAGATCAAGCGGTCACCCAGAGTGGGCCGATATCAGGATCTAACTTTAGTTTCTTCTCTATGGGGAAGGCAAGGGGCTTGGCGGCAAGCACACCAGAATCAATGAAATGTTCAGCGTGTACTTGCATTAACATATGAAAATTCAAGTGGGGCTGCTGGCAACCTCAATACAAAGAAAGTATTTGAGCTTTCCCAAGTCCTTCAAATGAAAACGACGTTGGAAAAAAGTGTTGAGTCCCTGAATGGCAAATGGATCGTTCTCGCCAACGATAATATCATCCACGTAGACTAGAACAATGATGTAGCTAGCTGTAGTGGATCACACAAAAAGGGAGTAGTCGACCAAAGATTGCTTGAAACCCGCATCCAGGAGGGGCTGAGTTAGGGTAGCAAACCAATTACGGGACGCTTGCTTGAGATCATATAAAAACTTTTGAAGTTTACAAAACCGAGTCTCCCCTTGTGTGGAATAACCTAGAGGGAGTCGCTTATAGACTTCTTCATGGAGACCGCCATGGAGAAGTGTGTTGTTAGAATATAATTGATGGAGATGCTAACCACAGATAGTGGGAATGACAAGAAGGCTGCAGACAATGACCAACGATGCAATCGGGGAAAAAGTAATAGTATAACCTAAGCTCTCCTACTATGTGTAGCCCTTTCCAACAAGGTGCGCTTTGTAGCACTCAATGCTACCGTTAGCCCGACGTTTGACCTTGTAGACTCATTTGCACCCTATCGGACATTTACATGCAAGAAGAGGCTGTAAAGACCAAGTGTTATTTTGTTCTAGGGCATGAATTGCAATCTCAATAGCATTATGCCAATGGGGGTGTTTGACTGCTCTGTGAAGGTACGGGGTTTATTGTCAGATGACAGAGCAGTAACAAAGGCAAAATGGGATGAGGACAAAGCATTGTGAGAAATAAAATTACTAAAGGGGTAGGAAGAGGTACCTATTGTCAATGGCATGACGAGGAGGGAGCGTGGTGAAGAGACCGAAGAACAAACATATTTCCTGAGATGAGTGGGGATGGTATGCGAGCGACTAGAATGCTACGGGGAAGGGGGGAGGGGGAGGAGGCAAGGTTGGTGGGGAAGCAAGGGGTGGGGTTGGGAGGGAAGAGGGAGTTAGAATATGTAGATGAG
Organism: Macadamia integrifolia; assembly: GCF_013358625.1. Taxonomy (NCBI): domain Eukaryota; kingdom Viridiplantae; phylum Streptophyta; class Magnoliopsida; order Proteales; family Proteaceae; genus Macadamia; species Macadamia integrifolia. The sequence goes on along the minus strand of NC_056561.1, from coordinate 30,715,467 downwards.
GAAGAATGAGATGAGAGTTGAAGAAGAAGGAGAGGCGATGGTATGTTTGAATGGTGTGTGTTGTACATAAAGTCTCACTAACACCTATATATTACTTCACTACTATATTTACAAGATTTTACATATACCTCCCTAAGGAGGGAAATTACATATACCTCCCTAAGGGGGAAAAAGAAAATAAAACATGACAAATTACTAAACTACTCTTACAGAAATATAACTTATATCTCTAACACACCCCCTCAAGCTGGAGAATAAATATCATGCATTCCTAGCTTGGACAATATAGAACTGAACTGATGATGAAGAAGACCCTTTGTGAAGATATCATCCAGCTGATCTCTAGTCCTCACAAACGGTGTGCATATATAATCAGTTTCAATCTTCTCTTTAATGAAGTGTCTGTCCACTTTTATGTGCTTTGTCCTATCATGTTGCCCAGAGTTGTGGGCTATACTTATGGCAGCCTTATTGTCACAATGAAGCCTCATAGGTGCCTCAGTATCAAATCCCAACTCTTAGACCACCCTTCTCTACCAAAGAAGCTCACACACTCCATGAGCCATGGCTCTAAATTCTGCCTCAACACTAGACCGAGCCACCCCAGATTGTTTCTTGCTCTGCCATGTAACTAGGCTTCCACCTACAAATGTGCAATAGCCTGATGTAGATCTCTTATCAGAGACTAAGCCATCCCAATTTGCATCAGTGAAGCCTTCTATCCTCATATGGTTATGCTTGGCAAAAAGTACTTTTCTTGGAGAGGACTTCAAGTACCGGAGAATGCTGTAAACCTCATCCAAGTGCCTACTCTTGGGAGCATGCATAAACTGACTCACCACCCCCACTGCATAAATAATGTCTAGACGAGTCAAGGACAAACAGATAAGCTTCCCAATCAGCCTTTGATATTTCCCTGCATCAACAAGAGAAGGGCCAGCATCTTCCCCCAGCTTATGATTCTGCTCAATAGGAGAACTTGTAGGTTTGTAGCCTAACATTCCTATTTCTTTCAATAGATCTAGGATAAAAACTTCCTTTGGCATATATTTATACCCTTCTTGGATCTGGACACTTCAATCCCCAGGAAGTACTTTAAGGGCCCTAGATATTTGATTTCAAACTGTTGGGCTAAGTAGGACTTTAGCTTGGCTATCTCATCTCTGTCATCACCAGTTACCACAATGTCATCAACATAGACAATCAGGGCTGTAATTGTGCCATTACCACACTTAGTGAACAAAGTGTGGTTAGCTTGACTTTGGGAATAATCATTTTTCAGAATGGCCTATTTAAACCTTTCAAAGCAGGCCTTTGGAGATTGCTTAAGACTATACAAAGCCTTCTTGAGAAGACACACCTTTCCTGCAGCTGAAGGGAACTTAAAGCCAGGAGGAGTTCGCATATACACCTCCTCTTCTAAGTCGCCATGGAGGAAGGCATTCTTCACATCCAATTGATACAATGGCCAATCCTTATTCGTTGCTAAAGATAAAAGGACCCTTATGGTGTTATCAGCCACAGGAGCAAATGTCTCCTGATAGTCAATCTCATACACTTGACTGTATCATTTTGCCACCAGCCTTGCTTTGTACCTCTCAATAGTACCATTTGATCGGTACTTGATTATGTAGACCCACCTGCATCCAACTGGAGTTCTCCCCCTTGGAAGGTTAACCAATTTCAAAGTACAATTTTTTTCCAGGGCCATCATTTCCTCAGTCATGGCTTGCTTCCACTTAGGGTCAGACATAGCTTCAAAAACATTCTTGGGAATAAAAGTAGATGAGAGTGCAATAGTAAATGCAACACTTATAGGGGAGAGAGAGTCATAGGAAACAAACTGGGCTATAGGATTAGTACAAGCTCTCTTTCCCTTCCTAATAGCAATAGGAAGATCTAACTCTGATGGGGAAGGAAGAATATTACCTGACTGAGGAGGGTGGATCTCAGGAGTTGGGTTCATAGAGGACTCTTGGCAGGTCTTCTTATTCCTCCTTGTGCACACAATGGTCACCTTTTCATTACCTAAACCTGAACCTCCTCTTGAATGATCACCAACATCAATAATATCCACCTCTTTGCGTTTCCCAATGTCAAGCATAAAAGGAGAGATAGGCAACGGGTCAAGAAAAGGGATCTCATCAGTAGCCTTTTCACTTCCACTATGCTCCCCCTGAAAAGGATGCTGATGAAGGGCAAAAAAGGGTGCAAACTCAAAGAAGATGACATCTTTAGAGAGGAGCCTTCGTCTGTAAGAAGGGTGATAGCACTTGTATCCCTTGGTAGTAGAGGAATAGCCAAGAAAGATACACTTAAGAGCCTTGGGGTCCAGTTTAGTCGAGAAGACTTATTAACATAGATATAACAGATACACCCAAACACTTTGGGGGGAAGAGAGAAAGAAGAAGACTAATGAGACAAGGTGTCTAAGGGAGTTTTGGAGCCAAGGAGTTGTGTTGGCATACGGTTGATCAAATAAGCAGTAGTAAGGAGATCATCAGACCAAAAAGTTTTAGGAATATGCATGCCAAAGAGGAGACTCTTATTGACCTCCAACAAATGGCGGTTTTTCCTCTTAGCTGCCCGATTTTGTTAGGGTGTGTCAACACAAGCTAGTTGATGGATAATGCAATGATCAGTAAAAAAGTCTTAAAGATCACCATACATAACTCCCCCCCCCTTTGTTAGAACGAATAATTTTAATTTTTGTGACAAACTATGTACATACCATATGATAAATTTTTTTAAAGGCATCATCATACACATCACTCTTATGCTTCATCAGAACAATCTTAGCACCCACAAATGTATTATACCCTGATGTTGATCATTTGTCCAAAAATGAACCAGCCCAATCCACATCTATGTATCCCTCTATCCTCAAATGGTTGTTTCTTATAAGTCCTTCCCCTATAATGGACTTTAAGTACCTGAGAATGTAGTACACAATATCCAAGTGCCTACTCTTGGTGACATGGATAAACAGACTCAGCACCTCCAACTCATAAGTCAGTCAAAGAAAGATAAATCAACTTCCCTACCAGCCTCTGATATTTCCCTGCATTAACAAGAGACGGGCCACAGTCCTTCTCCTAGCTTGTGATTTTTCTCAATAGGAGAATTTGCTAGTTTGCAACCTAACATCCTTGTTTCTTTCAACAAGTTCAAAACAAATTTCCTTTCACATATGTTTATTCCCTTCTTAGATCTTGATACATCCATCCCCAAGAAATACTTCAAGGGTCCAAGATCTTTAATCTTAAACTATAGGTCAAAGAGAAATAAGTTAGCTTATCTATATGACGGTTTTTAACTGCCCAACATTCTGCCTCGCACATCATAGCCGGTTGTATAACTATCCTATAGAATTTCCCTTTAAGCTTTATAGGGGCACATCAGTCACACAACATTCCGGACGCATCTCTCCACTTCATCCATCCCATTTTAATTCTTTGTGAAACATCATCCTCTATATTGCATTCTTTATTCATGATTGACCCCAAATATTTAAAATAATCACTTTATTGTATCTCTCCTTAATTTTCACCAAATCGTTATCCATCCTGGTGTGAATAAAGTTACACGTCACATACTTCGTCTTCGTCCTAGTTATCTTAAAACCTCTTGATTCCAGTGTTGATCTCCATTGCTCCAACTTAGAGTTAAACCCTACTTTTGTCTCATACACCAAAACAATATGGTCAACGAAGAGCATACACCATAGAACCTCGTCTTGAATGTTCATGTTTAAATCATTCATGACAAGCGCAAACAAAAAAGGGCTTAAAGTTGATCCTTTATGTAGCCTAATAGTAATTGGGAATTCACTACCTTGCCCTCCCATGGTTCTCACACTAGTCACCATGTCATCATACATATCTTTAATTATATCCACATATTTACTCGACACCCTTTCTTCTCTATAACATACCAGATTAATTCTCTAGGGATTTTGTCATAGGCTTTTTTAGGTCAATAAAGACCATATGATTATCCTTTTTGCTAGCCCTAAAGGTTTTTATCAGCCTCTGAGTAGGTAAATAGCTTCTGGTGTGGATCTACCTAGTATAAAACCAAATTGGTCTCTAAGTTAGTAGCTTCTCTTCTCAGATGAGCTTCAATAATCTTCTCCCACAATTTCGTAGTATGATTCATTAGTTTTATGCCTCTATAGTTATTGCAGTCATGAATATCCCCTTCATTTTTGTAGATCAGAACTACAAGGCTTCTTCTCCACTCACCTGACATTTTCCTTTTACTTATAATCTTATTAAATATTTTGGTTAACCAGGATAGCACACATAATCCTAAGCTCTTCCAGACTTCTACTGGGGCCTTATCTGGTTTTAGTGTTTTTCCTACTTTCTTCTTGCTTAAGGCTTCTTTAACTTCAGCCACTCCAATCTTTTGTATATGTCTATGGCGTGTGGTGTTTTGACGGATATTGTAATCTTTCGGGCTATTCCTAACTAAATTGTCTCCCTTTAGTCATCCCTTACTAGCACTCTACCGTCATTACTTTTAAGACATCTAACTTGATCGAAATCCCTACAAAGCTGGAGAGAGTAGAATGTTGGTAGCAAAAAAGCATGTTAACGGACGATGAGTAGCTTTGTTTAGGGTGTTGAGATAAATGAGTGGGAAAATTATGAATGATAAAAATAAGAAAATGAAAAGAGAGTCGGTTGATGAAGTATGGGCATTTGACTGTTATCATTGAGTCATGGTTTTGGGTGTCGGGATTGGTTGATCCATATTGGCCAATTTCATATTGGTGGTATCGAAACAGGGGAGGGAAAAATAGTAAAAAAAAGCCGATCAGTATCTTGAGGGGCCAAAGTGTCCGATCCATCCCCATATGACTGGTCCGCATCAGAATCGGTATTGGCAGCGATCAATACTGCTGATACCATGCATTAAAACCCTGCATTGAGCGCATTGTGAGGAATAGTGATTCGATACATCCGTACAAATTAGAGGAATTTTAAAACCAACTGGTTAGGTTTACAGCTAAGATGGTTTCAAACAGATGAATAGCAATATAGGTTCCATTTAGGCAGCCTCATTTGGTTGGGATAAGTCTTAGTTGAGTTGGAGTAGTCATTTCAAAGGAACTTATCTGATCACACTTCAACCGAGCATATGTAGGATCTTGAATTTCTCAGTAATGTACTGTCTCCCGTAGAATGATGCTTGCATTCCAAGAAGTTGACATACCGTCAACTCTTTTATGATAGGAGCCACCAACATTTTGAGAAAGATTTAAGCAATTTAAGGATCAAAGGGACTTATCTTTTTCTAGTAACTGAACTCTTTTGATGCAGTTGGTAAGGATCTGCAGGTTCGATTTCCTTGATCTGACTCCAGGCTCCTTGTAGGGAGGTGTTAAAAATATAAGTATAATATATATTACTATCCACTGACAAGATGATATCAGTAGTTTTGATGAAATGAAACAAATAAGCTTTGAATGCTCTTTTATGCAGTACCTGCTGTATCCTAAGACATTCTTGGTGAAAAAACAAATGATGTTAATGTGATTCATAGAACCAAGGAGAATGAGTAGTTTAGTTCAGGACAGATAATTGAACATACAATTTGTTTCCATAACTTGTCTGTAACAGTGGTTGTGGAATATGCATTGTCCATGTGTGACTTCTCTTCTTTTTTTTTCCTGCAGATATATGGTGCAGCAACCATGAACAATATCCTTTGTCTGGCTGTCTTCCTAGCCCTTGTTTATGTGAGGGAGTTGACATGGGACTTCTCCTCTGAAGTGCTAGTCATTGTCATTGTTTGTCTAGTGATGGGCCTCTTTGGCAGCTTTCGCACCACCTTCCCTCTATGGACATGCTCAGTGGCCTATGTGCTTTACCCACTCTCCTTGGTGCTGGTTTATATTCTTGACTATGTTCTTGGTTTGTCTTAGACAGTTGGGATCATAAAGTTCAGCGAAGCAGATAAGTATCTCCTCCTTCAGGCCATATTGGACAATTGAAATCATATAAATCCTCTCCATGTTTTCTTTTTTTCTTTTCTTGGGATTTTGCCTTGCTCCCCTGTCACGTTTGTAACCCCATGGACGATGTGTCTAATTCTGAATTGAGTTGCTTCTTTGTTGGATCATGAAATGGACATCTTTGTCGAAGCTCTTTAATGTACCTTTGTTACTATTAATTAAACCAGTGCTCTAACCACCAATGATCCCATCATGCACTGAGATTTAAGAGTATTCTAGTTGCATTTCTTGATGGGCGTGGTTTTATTTTGGGTGGTGGGTGGGGTAGGGGAAGGGGTGATGGTTATCAAGGCAAAGCCCAGGTTGGTTGAATTTTATACAGGTGTGCAAGCGGATTGAATCGCTTGGGTACCACATCTGAGTCATGGAGCAAATGGAGATGGCTTTGCCGTTAATTTGGTTACCATGTCAGAAAGAGCAGGCTAAGCTGGCCTCTAAGCTGGTGGCTTTGCAGCTCTGCTCAAATCCTTATTTTCAAATTCAGGTTAAAATTTGAAATATTGGAGGGTTTAAATGGCTTATGATGATACTGTGGACTAGCATGTGATCTTTGCTGTTACTTAGAAGGATTATCCAACTACTAGCAAGTGTGGGTGTGTGGGGGTGGCGGGGGGAAGGATCTGTACAATTTCCGTATGTTGATTCTTTGGCACACCAAGGACACATAAATGAAGGCCCCACTCCCTCTCTCTCTCTTAAAATCCCTCCTAGAATTAGTACTCTAGCATCAAAAGGAGTGTTCTTTGTCCGGGAGTGTGGCCTACATCATCGTTCCCTGTGTCTATCTCCCTCCTCCTTCCTCCCTCCTCCCTCCAAGTGGCAAAGATGCCATTTCGTTAGGGGTATATATATATATATATATATATGGGTGAGAAAACACTACCCAATAGTGCACATACACACCTGCACCTGCGGCCAATGGTATGGCTCGTACAAGCATCTTTAGCTTTGGGTCTTTTCACACCTACTATGTCTTGGCACAGGTACAAGCTATCGGATAGCGTTATTTTCCCTCCAAGTGGCAAAGATGCCATTTCGTTAGGGGTATATATATATATATATATATGGGTGAGAAAACACTACCCAATAGTGCACATACACACCTGCACCTCATGTCTGCTTTCCCCACGCCCAAGCACATAGGGAAGTGGAGGCAGGGGCAAGGGTGTCTTTTCATTGCCCTCCCCCACTTCCCCACATGTCTGGGTGCGAGGAAAGCTGATGGGAAGAGTTCTATATGGAAATGTTTCTTGTAGGGGGTGTGGTTCATACGTGTATGCAAGAGCCAATGGAAGCACACGAGAAGCATCCATAAAGGTGTCATTTTTTCTTTCATAGGGGGTGTGCTGATCATTTCAGCCCCATATGTTTGGGTGCAAGGACCACAGTTGCCCAAAGAAAATATTCTGCCTATATATATATATATATATATATAGGCAAAATATATAAAAGGGAACTCTGTTGGTTTGGCATAGGAACACCAAGACATAATAGTGTGAAAATACCCAGTTGTGGCAAGGGCACTGGAGTCTTTTCACTCACCGTTGTATCTGGGCGTTTCCTACGCCAAATTGGTAGGTTTCTTTTTCCCTATATATATCATACTATCATACTAGCACACTACTATTAAAAAGTACGTATTCCCTGTCTTTGGTATACATTTTCAAAAAGACAAAAAAATCATTGACATCTACCAAAAAAAATTTCAAATGACTAAAAATCCCCTCAAAATGAAAGATGAAAAAAAAAATTATATATATAACTCTCCCTCTCTCCATATTTAAATCTCTATAATTAAAAAAATTCCAAATGACCAAAAAAACCCTCCTTGCTATTACTCCTCCTTAAATCTCTCTCTCTCTCTCTCTCTCTCTCTCTCCATCCATATTTAATTTTGTAAATCTCTCAATAATTACCTTCTTAAATCTCCCAATTTTTTCTCCCCCACCGTAGTGTTCCACGTTTTATTATTATTATTTTTTGTAATGGCATAATAATAAAATCCCCAAATAATGAAGAGATTTGATTCATAATTATTAAAGATTTTTTTTCAACCTCCCCCTTTACAAAATAATTATGGAGAGATATACAAAATTAAATATGAATGGAGAGAGAGAGAGAGAGAGAGAGAGAGAGAGAGAGAGAGAGAGAGAGAATTATGGAGGCCAGTGAGGGAGTGAACAATTATGGAGGGAAGTAATATCAGGTTTCTCTCTCTCCATTAAAAAAAAAAAGATGTGGAACCATTATTTGGGGATTTTATGCTCTCTCTCTCTCTCTCTCTCTCTCTCTCTCTCTCACACTTTATATAAATACTCTCTTTGTAGCTCCAATGGAAAAAACTCTATCTATCTGGGATAGATTTGAAATTGCTGAGTTTAGGATTTGGAATCATAAGAGGGAGGAGTCTGCAAAACAGAGGAAAACAGAAAATGGCAGACGGAATCATCTTGGGTGCTGTCCTGACAAAGGAAGAACAACATTTCCTACTCACTTGGTGCAAACTTTGTTCTACTCTGTTTTTTACAGGTATATTCAAGGATAAAATATTCTTTGTAACTATTTCAAGGACGCTCACTTTAGAGAGTCCAGCCAAAGTGAAGAAAATGCAATTAAACAATTTCATTACCTTCTGGAGGAAAGAAAGCCAGAACCACCATTATTGGTTCTAGATGATGTTTGGGACGAGTCAAAAATTTTTTTTTTTGGCATATTTTGGTATTCACATTCTTGGATGATTGCATCTTCTTGATCTAACATGTTTTGTAGGGTGACATTTTCTGTTTATTACTTGAAAAGTAAAAATAGAAACCTTAGTGACGGACAAGACTAGGATCTTACAATAAGATGAATGTTTATCTTGATCTGGTGTCAATTCAATAACCAACCTCCCCCCCCCCCCAAAAAAAATAAATAAATAAATAAATAAATAAATAAGGGGGTTGTAGGGAAAGATGAATTCTTGTACCTCAAAATACGGAATACTCCTTGGGTCCAACCAAGTTGTAGCTCTGAATTCATTCTCTTAGTTTTTATTTTTTTTTAAGCAATTAATTTTCATATGATGTATGCTATACACCTTTGGAATGCATCAATTGATCAGTGAAACTAATGCATTTCTTATTTTCCATATATTTTTGTCAGGTAGGATTAAGAAGTTGGGCACAACCACACTGATGACCAAGCAAAGGATTGGAGTTACATGATCCCTTATGTCATTGTCAAATGTGTTTACTAACTAAAACTTGGTGAGGAATATGAAAGGGAATTTTTGTGCCTCTGGAGATTCTTATTTTTTGAACCTGAAGCATTTTGTCTTGTTCACATATATGAGACCCTTCCATTAGTGAACTATAGGCAGAAATTGTATTTCCCATACAGTAAAAATCGAAAATAATCTTTATTAGACCCAAAGTTCTACGGAACAGAATGAAGTAATATTACAACAAGAATTACCAACTATTTTTACTCTCTCTCTCTCTCTCTCTCTCTCTCTCTCTCTCTCTCTCGGGATAGTGAGATGGAACTAAAAGAAGTAACCAAGTGATTGATAATAGCATAGTAAAATGTATGCGCTCAATGGCAGAGAGAAGGAAGCTTAATGGAGCGCATAGTAAAATGTATGCGCTCCATTAAGCTTCCTTCTCTCTGCCATTGAGCGCATACATTTTACTATGCTATTATCAATCACCTGGTTCTGGTTACTTCTTTTAGTTCCATCTCACTATCCCGAGAGAGAGAGAGAGAGAGAGAGAGAGAGAGAGAGAGTAAAAATAGTTGGTAATTCTTGTTGTAATATTACTTCATTCTGTTCCGTAGAACTTTGGGTCTAATGAAGATTATTTTCGATTTTTACTGTATGGGAAATACAATTTCTGCCTATAGTTTACTAATGGAAGGGTCCCATATATGTGAACAAGACAAAATGCTTTAGGTTCAAAAAATAAGAATCTCCAGAGGCACAACAATTCCCCTTCATATTCCTCACCAAGTTTTAGTTAGTAAACACATTTGACAATGACATAAGGGATCATGTAACTCCAATCCTTTGCTTGGTCATCAGTGTGGTTGTGCCCAACTTCTTAATCATACCTGGCAAAAATATATGGAAAATAAGAAATGCATTAATTTCACTGATCAATTGATGCATTCCAAAGGTGTATAGCATATATCATATGAAAATTAATTGCTTAAAAAAAAATAAAAACTAAGAGAATGAATTCAGAGCTACAACTTGGTTGGACCCAAGGAGTATTCCGTATTTTGAGGTACAAGAATTCATCTTTCCCTACAACCCCCTTATTTATGTATTTTTTATTTTTTTTTTTTTTTTTTTGGGGGGGGGGTGTGGGGAAGGTTGGTTATTGAATTGACACCAGATCAAGATAAACATTCATCCTATTGTAAGATCCTAGTCTTGTTGATCACTAAGTTTTCTATTTTTACTTTTCAAGTAATAAACAGAATAGATCCCCCTACAAAACATGTAAGATCAAGAGGATACAATCATCCAAGAATGTTAATAATCAAAATATGCCCAAAAAAAATAAAAATTGACTCGTCCCAAACATCATCTAGAACCAATAATGGTGGTTCTGGCTTTCTCTCCTCCAGAAGGTAATGAAATTGTTTAATTGCATTTTCTTCACTTTGGCCGGACTCTCTAAGGTGGGCATCCTTGAAACAGTTACAAAGAATTTTTTATCCTTGAATATACCTGAAACAAACAGAGTATAAGAAAGTTGAAATGTTGTTAGTAGGAAATGTCAAAGAACAAAGTTTGCACCAAGGAAGTAGGAAATGTTGTTCTTCCTTTGTCAGGACAGCACCCAAGATGATTCCGTCTGCCATTTTCTGTTTTCCTCTGTTTTGTAGACTCCTCCCTCTTATGATTCCAAATCTGAAACTCAACAATTTCAAATCTGTCCTAAATAGCTAGTCTTTTCTATTAGAGCTGCAAAGATAGTATATATATATATATATATATATATAGAGAGAGAGAGAGAGAGAGAGAGAGAGAATAAAATCCCCAAATAATGGTTCCACGCCTTTTTTTTTAATGGAGAGAGAGAAACCTAATAATTACTTCCCTCTCCATAATTGTTCACTCCCTCACCACCCTCCATAATTCTCTCTCTCTCTCCATTCATATTTAATTTTGTATATCTCTCCATAATTATTTTGTAAAGGGGAAGGTTTAAAAAAAATCTTTAATAATTATGAATCAAATTTCTTCATTAGTTGGGGATTTTATTGTTATGTCATTACAAAAATTAATAATAATAAAACATGGAGCACAAAGGCGGGGGAGAAAAAATTGGGAGATTTAAGGAAGTAATTATGAAGAGATTTACAAAATTAAATATGGATGGAGAGAGAGAGAGAGAGAGAGAGAGAGAGAGAGAGAGAGAGATTTAAGGAGGAGCAAACAATTTGATTCCAATTTAGATCCTTCCTGCATGAAATATGATATCAATGTCTCATAGTCATAGTACCATCAGACAAGAACCCTTATATGCTCATCCAAATCATGGTTTCAAGTATCGATCTCGTATCAATTGCATTGACCGCATTCATATCTGATCGGTATTGATTGAGAATAATCTCCGATTTTTGACCAATTTGAATTGATTATCCATATCAGCTCCAGGGTAAAATAGTAAAAAAAAAAAATTAGTATTTTTTAGAAAAAAGAGTAAAATTGACCGATACCCATTGATTCGATCTGATCAAATCAGTATCGGCCAATACCGATACCATTCCCTAAATCCATGATCCACATAAATTTATCACTATTTTCTATGTAAATTACAAAATACTAATATAATACAGATTAAAACAAAATAAATACTATGTATTAAAAAATAATAATAATAATAATAATAATGAATGGGGAGGAAAGGACCAGTTCGTAAGAAAGAACCATGCCTGGCCTGCCCATCTAGAATGCTCAGTCACATGGCACTTGGCTTACATTCAACCACAGCCATTTAAGAGATTTCCAAGCTAAATTGGTGGGCGTTCCACGCAGGGCCAAGCTTTGATAGGTTGGTGCACCACTCCATTGGCATTGGCAACGAGGCAGATTTGGTTACACCTACTTGGGTGGATCCGGTTTGTCAGCCCATGATTACGTGAAAATGTCTCCTTTCATTAGGACTATTCTCTCTATTCTTCATTGCTTGTAAATGTGGTTTAAGGTGACATCAAATGAAGGTTTTATTTTAATCCAAACTTGCTCAACAAGATACGAGGTGGCACAATTGCAAGGGACTAGTAATTTGGTATGATTTTTATTTCAATTTCGAAAATAATTAACAAATAATTTTTTTGTCAAGAAATCGAAATTGCTTTAGTCGTATCAAACTAAAATATTTTTAGGATAAGAAATTCCTTTGGTAGTTCAATTTTTTAGAATAAATTTTCTATATTTCTTTGGGAGAGGCGGGGCATGGTGGTGAAATGATTATTATGAGAAGAAGAATGGTGGTCTAGTGTTCTTAACACGAAATTACTGCTTCTTTCATCTAATTAACCATGTGTTCATTAAAAAGCAAGATTGTTTTTAGTTAAATAATTAAAGAGCAAGAATGAAGTCAATCTCAATCTCAGCTATTTCAGAATTTTTGTTCTATTTGATTTCTATTTCACTGAAATAAGCTGTAAAAATCAACCAAACAATTTTTGAATTATAAACCACCCCATGAAATTGAAATAAAAATCATTCCAAATCACGTTTAAAGCCCATTGTCTTTACTTGAGATTAAACTGTTGGATGCTTCTGCAAACACTCATGATGCGCCCAACACAAGTATTTGTCTGCCACTTGTGGATCTTTGTCTGGCCTATTGTGGATTTTCATCTAGTCTTGTTGTGGGTCTTGTATCAAAGGAAAAATAAAGCATAACGCTTTTTTTTTGGTTGAATATTCCCATAACACTAGAAAAATCTTAAAAAAAAAGAAGACATTACGTCATAAAGAGACATGATATGATGTATGATACACAATGATGGATGACATGCATAGTGAGGATGATGCTTGGGCAACATGGCAAGCTCACTCCTCCCCTCTTATTGCTTTGGCCAGGAAGCTTAGAAATGTCCAAGCGGATCTTAAGCTTTGGAATACTAACACATTTGGGAACATCTCTTCTTTTGTGGCTGATTGCAGGAATAGACTCTCCTCCATTCAGGTCTAGTTTCAGGCAAACTACTTGAACCCTCTTTAGCTATGGATGGAAAATTGGAATCTTCAAAGTTTCTTTCCCTCTTGTCTCAGGAAGAGATCTTCTTAAGGCAAAAGTCTAGAATTACTTGGTTGGAGCTTGGAAACTCAAACTCTTCGTACTTTCATCATACCTTGAAGACTAGAAACAATTACAATCCCATCACCAAGCTTATTTCCCCTAATGGCTCCCAAGTCTCCTCAGTGGATGAGATAAAAGAGTTGGCTATGAACCATTTCAAGCATCTGTTCAAACCTCCTCTTCCACCAGCTTCCCCCATTCAAGAAGGTCACTTTAACAAATTTGTTCCTACCAACATGGCTCAAATGCTTTGGTCACCCTCGAATGAGGAGATATCTTCTGCTATCCTCTCCCACAAAGCTAATAAAGCCCCTGGTCCAGATGGATTTAGTATGGATTTCTTCAAAGCTGTTTGGGACATCATCAAAGAGGATCTGGTAAAGGCAGTCAAAAGCTTCTCCTACAATCCAAGCCAAATCAAGAGCATCATCACACCTTTCTTTGCCTCATCCCCAAGCATGAGGGAGCCAACACAATGGTTGATTTTAGGCCAATCACTCTATGCAATCTTATCTACAAGTTCATTGCTAAAATCCTTGCCAATAGGATCAGGAAAGTGATTGATACCCTTGTCAGTGATAACCAATCAGCTTTCATTCAGAGAAGAAGTATTGGTGACAACATTCTGTTGTGTCATGAGATTGTAAGAGGTTTTGATGGGAAGGGCCATCCCCCAGCTACTCTCATGAAGATTGATATCCATAAGGCTTTCTACTCTCTGAGATGGGAGTTCATCATTTCTGTCTTCAGAAAGATGGGCTTCCCTCATTCATTCACAAATTGGATCTTTCATTGCATTGCCTCCCCAAGGTTCTCGGTCTTGATCAATGGTATCTCAGCTGGATACTTCTCCCCCTCTGCAGAAATTAGGCAGGGATGCCCACTCTCACCTTATTTATTTTGCCATGCTATGGAGGTTCTTTCCTGTAGTCTGCAAGCTACCTCGGACCAAAATCTTATTGCCTCCATCAATAAATGCAAAGCTTTAAGGCTCACCCACCTCGCTTTTGCCGATGATTTGATGATCTTCTCCAAAGCTGATGGCCCCTCTATTGATTCTATTATGCTCTGCCTTAATCTCTTTGCTTTGATGTCTGGTCTTCGCATCAATCCAAGGAAATCTCTTATCTTTCTCTCTGGAATTTCGGATGCTTCAAAGGTCCACTTCTTTAAGAAAACTAGTTTCGATCTTGGGTCTCTTCCAGTCAGATATATGGGGTTGCCTCTAATTCCAGCATGACTCTCAACTCACCATTGTTCTCCCATGTTGGATCTCATCAGAAAGCGGCTTCAATTATAGAAAGGCAAGCTTCTTTCCTTTGTTGGGTGGCTAGAGCTCATTAGATCCATTCTCCAAGCCTCCTACATATACTGGTCTGGTATCTATGGGTTGCCCAAATCCATTACTACAAAATTAGAATCCATTATTGCTGCCTTCCTTTGAAACTAATGTGAAACTTCCAAATTCCTCCAGCCTCTAAGCTGGGCTGCAATATGCCTTCCCAAAAAGGAAGGGGGATTGGGTTTGAGGCGTATCAAGGATGTCAACTGTGTGGGTATACTAAAGTTGATAAGGAAAGTGTTTCTAAAAAGAAAAGCATCTGAGTTGACTGGATTTACTCTAATGTGCTTAAGAATGACTCCTTTTGGATGGTGCACTCTTCCTCAGGATGCTTCTTGGGTATGGTGAAAGATGATCTTTTTCCCATCCTCGGTCTCTAGAGCTATATCCTCTCGGATAGGTGATGGTTTCTCCACTTACCTATAGCTTGATCCTTGGCACCCTATGGGGATTGTTGTGTATGTTCTTAGCTCCAGGAGCATTTATATTTCGGGTCTTCCAAGACTTGCTAAGGTTGCTAACATAATATCATCTGGATCTTGGTCCCCCCCTATCAGCTCCTCCCCGTAGTTGGAAGATATTGAATGTTTTGTCTGGGATCCCCTTTTTGGGCCACTCGAGATACGACACTTTTTTATGGACTCCTTCCCCATCTGGGATCTTCGATGCTAAGGTTGTTTGGGACTACATTCAATCTTGGAACTCCTTCTCCCCTTAGCACAGGCTAATTTGGTTCAAGCTAATTTGGTTCAAGCATCATATTTTCAAGTAAAGCTTCACAGCCTGGAGAGTATTCACAAAGTGCCTTTCTACTAAGGCCTTCCTCATCCATAGAGGGATCCCTGCCTCCCCGCTTTTCTACCTATGTGGTTTGGAGCCAGAGGACATAAATCACCTCTTCTTTGCTTGCCCTATCTCTTACTCCATTTGGAGTCTAGTCCTCTCCAAGTGTTGGCCCTCGTCGAGAAGAATTCTCCCCTTCCACGGAGAATGGATCTGGATAGACATGATATTCCATGGAAAGACCATCGGCGACTTAGTGGGAAGCTTGCCTTCTGTGCAACCATCAATCAGATCTGGATGGAGAGAAATCATAGAAAATGGACCTCCAACTCTCGGCCTCTTGGAAAGATTTAGAGCTCCATATTTTTTAATGTCAAAACAAAGATCTCAAAAGTCTCCTCCATTTGTTCCCCATCCCCTAGAAATGATCATCTTGTAATTTCCTAGGAGCTTCCTAGCTCTGTGATCAAGACTCTGGATCCTCATTGAGATCCTCTTTGTCTTCTTTCTTCTTCCCCTCCCCTTTCTAGGGGCTTGTATTTCTTTTCTCCTGTGGTTCTGAATTAAATTATTCACCAAACAAAAAAAAAAAAAAACATGGCATGGTTAATGATATGACATAGTAAAATGCATGTACATGCTAATGGCTACCTAAGTGGGTGCATTGAGATATGACATTTGGCAATAGGGTTGGTATGCCATTTGACAATAGAGTTGGTTAAGTGGTAGATCTATAGATGTGTGCATTGGAAGTATAGTGCCAATGGCAGTATGGTAGTGTTTATTAATGTCTAACTCAATAGTAAGACCTTGTGACAAAGAAGTGACGTGGCATGTATTGACATTTAAGTGTTAGGGTACAGTGAGGTGGCATAAATGACACAGTGAACACTGATGAGTGCCAGTAATCTAATAGTTTTTACAGGTGTCAAGGTAGTGCTAGCAACATCTATGTCAATTTGACAGTGTTAGTGAGGTAGCTAGGCCTATGTGGCAGTATAACACACCTATTGCATACTCGTGTAAGGTTTGACATAAGGTAGTAGCAACGAGTGAAGGCCCCATACAATAAAAGTGAAGAAATCATATGTTTATACAATGATAGCATGTTTAAAGGCCTTTGGGGAAATCCAAATGATCAAATGGTAATGAGGTATGTAGATGAAAGTTGTAAAGCTCAGAGTCATGAGTCCAAGCATCTGAAATCGCTTGGATTTGATATCAGAGTGGAAATTAACGACATGATTTTCAAGAAATGCAACCTGAAAAGACAGTATCCTACACATCATTTAAATTTAAGCTCGTTTTGGGGAACTATGCACTACACCTGGGTTGATAATATCTTCATAAAAAATGTATCCCTTTGAGTCTTTTGTATGTACGAAAAGAATCAGGCCAACCAAAGTTCGAACGAACCCTAGAAGAGAAATAGAGGAGAAATGATAACATTCCTCTTTCACTTGTATACATTGATTAAAGTCCATCTACCTCAAGTAAGCTATCTGTGCATTTTTTTATTTTTATTTGAGCTTGGTATTTAGGTGTTAATGGTGGCTCAATGAAAAGAAGACAAAGGTGAAGAAAAGGTAAATGATGCAGGCTCGGTCAACATATAAAGAAGTCCAGCCTAAGGCCTAGCATTTAGGTTTGATCCATAATGCAAAGAAAGCCCTTGATTAATATTTCTTAGTTTTATTATGCAATGTAAATGTTTAATCTCAGCCATAGAAACTCAAATGTAATCGACAGTTGAGATATCGTAGGAGCTCTTAAGGTTTAAACTCTCCACATCCTTAGTGGAATTTCACTTCAACTCCTTCGACTCCTCAACTTGTGAGCTCAATTTTAACATAAAATTGAGAAATACAAACTTAAAGCTTGCATCAAGGCATTGGAAACCTCAACTCTTGCATCAAGGTGTGGAAGACTTCAACAAATGGAAGACCTCATCTATATTTTCTATATCTAGATTTTCTATTAAGTTTTATTTTTCTATGTATTTTGTGATTGATCCATGTTACAATTTGAAATTCTAAAAGATAGTTGAAGTCTCTTAGATTAAAGGTTGTAGGTCTATATAAAGAGGACAAATCGTGAGTTGTAGAGACACAAAAAACAATTGAATCAAAGAAAATTTTAAAGTTGCTCCAAGCTCCTTGTGAACCTTGAAGAGTTCTTTTTATGAAACCAAGTTGTGTTTCACCTATCCTTGAAGAGATTGGACTTTCAATCAACCTAGAAGAGTTGAGCCTTCAATCTTGAAGAGTTGAATCACACCCTATTAAATATCCAACCTATAAGAGTTGAATTCTTTAAGCAATTAGCATTTCCAGATTCGGATTGTGTAAGTCTTGTATATTGACAGCCCTTTTAAGCCATTTTCACCCATAATCTCAACAATTCCTATCTCACAAAAGTTATATCCCCACCTCTTATCCTTAATTCTCAATTTGAATCACCCCAAAATGATATCGGAGTAGAGAGTTATCTCCAAATTACTGGATTAAGGTCATTCTATCCGAAATTGATTTTATCTACAATGTCAAGTATTCTCCCGATCCTTGTATTTGGGTAATTCAATGAGGGAGATTGCATCAGTAAAGAAAGGTTAGGGTTGGGGTCCCTGTTTGAGATTTTAAAATGTAACCGCAAACGTACGGATCAGTGTAGCTACGGGTTGAACATATGAAGAGCAGTCACTTTATTTTTTTTTTACTTCTTTTAATAATGAGAAAGTAAACCGATTGATGGTTGTGATCTAATTCTAATTAGCATCCTAAACATATGTATCTAAAATAACGTTTTAACCATTCCTCATCTAAGAATTTAAAGATGCAAGCCACACAATTAAAATTAAATAAATAAATAACTGAAAATAAACAACCCACACAATTAAAAAAAATAATAAAGATAAAAAAAAATGCTGAGATAAAAATAAAGTAAAAGAAAGGGGATAAAGCTAGAGAGAGACTCACAAGTAGGTTTCTCTACTTAGCCCAAGGGATGCATCATAATATGAGCTTCCCTACTTGACCAGAGAGTCACTCTTACAATGATTACTCCACTTGGCTTTAGGGAAAGGGAGACAATTAAAATAAAAGCAATAAATTGATGGTTCTATGGCTAGGAGGGGTAAAGCCAATACATACACTAGCCATGAGCCTTGGGGGAAAGGGATAGTAATAATGTAATGACTGAAATTAAAACCCTAAATTAAGAAAGAAATGGTCGTCAGAAGAGGGAATGAGAGGGGGGAGAGAAGACTACTGAAGGAGCCTACTTACTTAAACTTCAATTCTTGAACTGAAAACTTGATCGATTTGAGATACTACCAGTTCTAAAAATCAGATCTGGAATAACCCAAATCTAAAATTTCTAATACTAGAGAAAACAAATCTGAAGAAAAAAAAAAATTGAACTTGAAAGACATGCTTCATAGCTTGTTCTTGTCACTTAGAACTAAGCCTAGAACAAGAACTTGAAAATTACAATTTCAATTACTTAAACAATAAAAATAAAAGAGTGAATCAAAAATAAAAGTGCTTGCATTAATTGAATAAAAAGAATGTATAAAAGCGTTTAAAGTATAAACCTAGAACTAGAGTTAAAGAAAGAGAAAACTAGAAAAAGAGATAGAACAACTAAAAAAAAAAACCTAGAAGAAGAATGAAGTGCCTCCTACCCTTGTGTTAATTCTATTATATAGAGAATGGGGGAGGGAAGCTAAAAATTTTAACCTCTAAAAAAAAAAAAGATTTTTTTTTTATCTTGTTGATGAGGTGGAGGAGAGAGAAGATAGAGAATTGTAGGAAGTAGAGAATCTCCAACGATTTTGCTTCCTTTTTCCTTCTTTTTTTTTAGTTTTTTTCTCTCTTTTCCTCTTGCGTAAGAAACCCTTTGGCCGACCTCCTTTGAGTGATGAATAGGAGAGAGAAATTCTTTAAAAAGAAACCTCAACAAAATGGCAGCTAAGAGGTTCGAATTTGAAACCTCCTAATAAGCAAGGGATTTTGCACACCACAACTCACCAACTACGCTAGGTAGTTATTGTTACAAAAAACGAATCTTCAATCACTTAAGGATGTGGTACATCGATCCTTATTGGCATTTGGAATATTCCTTGTACCTCTGGGACAATTGCAAACGGGCTGGTTCTGCATTTCGGTTCAGTTCTAATCTATTATTCTTTTTCTGACCTGAAAAGAATAATCACTTATACGGGTGACTAAATGAATGCGTACTTTTAATTGAACATGTCTATCTTACTTAGAATTTCGTCCTCTTCATAATCATGAAAAGAAATAGGACCACTTTATGTGTAAAATTGGAGATATAGCGCCCGATAATCCTTAAGGCCTTGAAAATCTAAAACTTACAAAAAGATAATAAAACCCAACGTAGCTCTATTCTAAATATGTAAAATGCATATTTTACTACCCTATATTTCACACATAAATGTGCTCATCAGTCCCTCTTGTGTGTTTATGCCTATTCATTGAAGAAGAAAGCCTCTCTTTGTATTGAAGTGGCTACATCCACCCCAAGCAAAAGGTACATGATCCATTGAAGATGTTACAGCTTGTTAGTTGAGTTGTAATGGTTGTGCGTTGAAAGCAAAGAGAAAAAACTGCAAGAAAGAGCAGGAAAAAGAAAAGAAAGTGGAAGAAAGAAGAAGAAAGAACGAGAAAAGAGAAGAAGAAGAAGAAGAGAACCTAGGTTGGTTCTTTTGAATTGCTTTAAGAAACTCATGTACCAACCAAGGTTGAAGGACTGCCGGTTCCAAGACAAAAATTTTTTTGGTCCACATCAAGTGGAGATCGAATTCATCATATATCTAGAGGTTGCTTCTTACCATGGTATCCCTCACTTTGTCAATTTTTCATTATTATAACTCACTATAGGTAAGATGTTCGATGAAATACCCAAGTGATAGTTGTAGTCTATTTTGGGGAAAATTTGCATGTATATGAGCTTTATTGTAAGACATTCATTATAGGCCCAACTTGTTATTGCATTAGGAGTTAAGTTGTATCTAAACATAGGGAGCTCTTTTGAGGATCAGTAGGGTTTCACGGACCTCTCCTTGTGAAAAGAGTGGTGTGGGTCCGACGGTCTCTATTGACTGAGAGTTTCCACCTAGATTATGGTTTAAGACCCATCACTAATTGAAATTAAAATTGAAATGACTCCATCCGAACTGTCTAACCACATGTTAGAGTTCTTGTTAGGTTGTGGTTCAAGGAAGGGGTTAAGCACTTCAGTCCATCTGGTAAAAATTGAATATCAACCCTAGGGAAACATACATTAATATTGAATGTACTGGCTAGGTTTAATCATTCATACGTGACCATTACACACAATTGAAAGAAACGTGGCCAAATGAAATAGAAAAGAGAGATTCAATCCATATACCTATATCCAATTGCTCTGCACGGTTACTATTTTGAATATAAAGCAAACATACTAATATAACATAGAGTAGGCATGGTAAAACCCTAGAATTGAGCATTCAACATGTTGGAAACGGTATGCAAGGCAAAATAGAAAAAAGAGAGGGGTGAAGTCGACATACCTCTGTCCAGTTATGCTACATTGTTAGTATACAAAAAGTAAGACAGTTATACTAATATCATACAAATGATTATAGTGAAACCCTAGTCCACCATATGCAAATGATGGGAATTATAGAACTTTTGTTCGTGGCATGCATGCATTAAATCGTGAGATGTAAACATCCAAAGTATAATGAATGGAAATTGAGATATGCATGTATAGGAAACATGATCATGACATTCAAAATAATAGCATCATAAAGAATTATGGAAACGTAATGCGAATTCCATAATGCGAATATGCCAAGAATTACATAATGACCACTTATTGTGCAAGGGCATGATAGACAAGCATGGAGAAGCATTTAAGACATAGAGACACAGAGATTAGAATCGTAGAAACACATGATGATGGTTGAACATAGTGTACAGAGATATTGCATCAGAGAAATGAAAGTAAAGTATCCAAAATTAATGTACAAAGAAAAAGACAAAAATATTCCTAGTGTACATGTGATAGCATACTAACATTGAAAATATGTAAAACGTGAAGATAGGGGTCATGAGACCATAGGAGATCATTTAAAAATGATATACAGATGTATTGCATCCAGAAATACAAACATAAAATGCTCAAAAGTAACATAGAAAAGAAATGATGCGAATACCACTATGCCTTAATGAGACCTAGAAAGGGAAAGTATCAAAAGAAGGAAAAAAATCCAACGTGATGAAATCAATGACTAAAACCATTAAAATAGGATGCAAACATGATTAAACTGATTGAAATTTTTTGAAGAAAAATGTGTGGAACCTGTGTACAAAACGAATTACCAAGATGCCCTTGTGCCTGGGCATATATTGAAAAGAAAGAAACATTGAAATGGTGATGAGGATGAACCTATACCAAAAGACAAAGGCTAAGAACATATAAAATAATTGAAAAAGATTTGAACCATCTTAGAAATCAAATAAGAGTAACAATGAAATAATATTGTATAAGTAAAAATCATCGATTCAAAATGGGTAAACAATCTGCCATAATCTTGACCAGACATGGTGGAAAATCCGATAAAATAGTAATAAATCCAAAAAATCCCAAAAAAATCATGCTAGAAATAAGAGATCTAAATATGTAATTCTTAATAAGGAATCTTAACAAAAATATCGATTAAAAGAAGTGAAAACGGCAGTTGAAAACGGAATAACTCGAAAAAGCTCTTGACAAACTACAGACCTATTGTGGTATAAAAATTCAAATAAAATAGTAAAAAGAAATATTAAGCATATGAAATTTATATTGTAGAATGAGGTAACAGAGAGATATACCATACAAATAATCATGAAAAAAACCTTAGAACATAGCCTACATGATTGAAATCAATAATGAAAAACTAAATAGAAAGCAGATTGGCAAAGAAGAAAAGCAAAAGAAAAAAAAAATAATTCATACAAAAATATATAAAAATTAAGTTTGAAAGCTAAGGCACAAGGGTAGAACATGATATGAAGGACTTAGAAGAAAACCAATATCAGATTTGTATATAACGGTGCATAACACCACTGCCATACTAAGGGCAATCATGACCTATACTTAGTATAACAAGTGTGTCTCACTCAAGAAAACTTGTAATTGAATGAAACCAAAATCAAACAAAATAGACTCAATTACTTACAACTTTCTTGAAGGATGCAGGTGGGTTGGAGAAGGATCAGGTGGGTTGGAGAGGACTAGGATCAGGTTTTGGTAGTTAAAGTCAGTTCTAGTGTGGAGAACATCAAGAGGCTCAACCAAAGTTTTTCATGAATGTGTAACGCTTCTTCTCATTAGTGTGGGATTGTGTAGGCTTGTGCGGGTTCCTTTGAAATGTGAGAGGTTCTTATATTTATAGCTTTGAGTGCCCTAATTATCTCCAAGGTAGTCTCCATAAGTTTTTCATTTGAGTGTGATCTCCTTCGTTGATGGAAGATGTCAATATGGCTACATATAGGAAGAAAATATTCTCTCATAGCCATGAGAAATTTGCTTTATCTCTAAGGTTTCTAGAGTCTTTTAGAGTGTCCTAGGGTCTTAGATTATGTCTAGGTACGTATCTTGGTTGTCAAGGAAGTGATATGACCGAGATATTTGGCAAAGATTTCCAAAATCCCGCTCTTATCGCAGAACTGACACAAAGTGAACTTTTCCCGATACAAAGTGTACTTTGGCCTACGTCGGACATATACCAAATAAAGCTTAGCCGAGGTCGGCCATATGACATCTAGCATCCAAGTTGCAAATAATGTCAATCTGGGTTAGTTTCTGACCCAGGTAGGCTTCTTGGGTTGGATCCAATTGGTTATTTGCTTAATTCAGGATCAGTCTAGGGTCTTGGTTCATTCTATGAATGTCAAATCCATCAACCATATTTTGAAAATAGATTTTGTCAAATAATTATCTCCTAAATTAGCATGGGCACTCAGGACATTATTTAGGTTAAAGGTAATGACTCTTAGCTATAATTAAAGGATCCCGTCATGTTTTTAAGGGAACTCTACTTCATCATTGTCTGGCCACTCTTGGGTGACAAATATGGTGTCTACACTAGTGTTCCTTGGTAGCTATTGCTACCTAAACATTATTGTGAGTGCGGCCTCTTAGTTTTATGTTGGGTTAACTTGATAGTAGGTACCATTTTTTGTTATTGGCATTAAGTGCCCTCTTAGTTATATGCTGGAAAAAACCAGGGTGTGGGTATTGTTTGTTGGAATTGGAACTAAATGCCCTCTCAGTGTTGGGAAAAACCAAGGTGCAGTTGCTCCCAACTATATTGCAATTAAAATAGTGTATTGAGTACCCCCTATAAAATTAGATGTGTTATGCATGTGGTTTCCTTGTTTTTCTTATACTACCTTTGGAGTGTTTGTGTGCTATAGGATGGGTGTCCATGTCCACACTAGCCTATGACACGAGGTTGAATATGCATATAAATGTGTGTGAATGTAAGAGAAGTGCCACCTAGATTGCTACATCAGGTGTATGGATAGCAAAAGAAAAGAATTGATACACTGATTCACCCCCTCTCAATATCAGTCAAGACTCGACACTCCTCTTCCTTTTTGTCTCCCTTTCCAGGTCTAGCACGACGCCCCTTTGTTCTATAGATCACCCTCCCCCGTGCAGCTACTGCATCTCCCTGCCCCTACCCCACTTTCCCCCTATAACTCCCCACCCCCACCCCCACTTTGCACATATGTATCCATCAGTATGCTTATTAGAATACTCAGAACAAGGGCGCAAAGAGCAATTTCATTGCTAAGGTTTCTCCAATCCATGATAGAACGGAATCTAACAATAGTGATTGCCTCCTCCTTAATTTCTTGAGAAGTTACTTGTTGATTTAGCGAAATTATATTAGGTTTTGTTTGAATTGAGCTATCTGGTATTTGTTATTTTGGGTTGCTAACTCCTAGAATTAGTCTTTCTCCTGTTTTATAAGTATTAACAATTGGGATTTAGTCTAGTTTATGATTGAAATGGTGGATTTCGATTGTCGCAGAATCCATAATATTTGCATTCTTGACCATATTGATAATGGGAAGACCACCCCTTGTTGACCATCTGGTGCTGGAAGTGGGTTACTCCACCAGAAGCAGGCTGACTAGTGGAGGTTTCTACACCTAGAGGAAGAGAAAAACCAACGATCACAATGAAGAGCTCTTCAAATGCTCTGAAGTACGAGTACAATATTAAATCTCACAGATTTCACCACAACACATGGATATCTATAGCAAGGTCTCCACTACTTCTCGCATAAGTGATGGTGCCTTGATCTTAATAAATGTTGTTGAAGGGGTTCACTTATATATCCATGCCGCCTTATGTCAGGCTTGGATAGAACAACTACAACATACAATATGGAGAGTTTGGCGAACAAGGAGTACCTCTGTATTGGCCCACTCCATCACAAAAGAACTGTAACTTGACGAAGTTGCTGATTTAACACTTCATATGAATGCAAAAACACTTAGGAACAATTATGGTGTTGAGGGTTTGTGGGCTAAAATGATTTAGCACCCCTAGCTGTGAGCACCTTGAAAGATACCCCCCTCACACCAGTACTTTGAGGGCCTTGGACCTCTGCCTCTGATAGTTGCATGAGTTCATATCTATACTCCATCTCTTGGAAGAATGCCTCCGATGACGTTCCACCTCCACCTTTACTCCACAACCTTTGTTTCAGCACCCCTTGTCGTGAGCACCTTGGCGGAAAGCCTCTCTGCACCCCTACTTCGAGGGCCTTGGACCTCTACCTTTGATAGTTGCATGAGTACATATCTATACTCCATCTCTTGGAAGAACACCTCCGATGACGTTTCACCTCCATCTTTACTCCATGCCAACCCCACCTTCATCCTCCTCCACCCTTTCCTTTCCCCTTTCCTATCCCTTTCTCTCTCTCTCTCTCTCTCTCTCTCTCTCTCTCTCTCTCTCTCTCTCTCTCTCTCTCTCTCTCGTAGGAATTGCAAAATTACATAATTAAACTTTTTAGGGAGGAGCCTTGCCTGCTTGGTGTTGCCTACGTTGGCACGTGGGAGTATCTACAATGCATAAGGTAGAGTAGTTTTCTTTGCACCCGCTTGTGTCTGGGCATAGACGACACTAGACTGATAGGTTCTTTCTACCGATTTATTTCTATGATAAAGTCACATCATTTAATGAAGAATAACAAAATCTGGTTAGGAAGTCTTAACTTTATTTTTTTGGGTAGAAAATCTGTTTGGAATTTGCAAGCAATAGCACCTTTTTTTTTCTTTTTTTTTTTTATATAATAAGAAAAATGTTCATTTCTAGTCAAAGGGTAATTTTTAATAATCGATTTCTATTTACGATTTTAGTGAACGATTTCGATTTAAAAATTAACTTTTTTTTTTGATAAAGCCGATTTGAAATTGACGCCTTTACCCTAAGGAGAGGGCGAGCGAGAGAGAGAGAGAGAGAGAGAATGCCGTATTGCAGTTGCTTCCTCGATCGGCGGAGAGCCTTTCGTAGAAGCAACGAGGAGGAAGAAGGTAAGAGTTATAAAGCAAGTAAAGCAAGGCGACTCCTATCTCTCATCAACGCTCACTCTCTCGCAGGATTTTTGATTGAAGATTGTTGAGTTCTATTGCCTGATCTCTTTGTCAACGTTGCTCCTCATTTTGTCTCGGATTTCAAAGGTCTTCTTCGTTAGTCCTTGCCTTTTGTTCCCTCATAAAGGGTAAACCAGAAAGAGCTTCTGTGTTTGATCAGGAAATTTCAAAAGAAAAATCTTTTCTTCATATCACTTAAGACATCTGAACGAATTTGTGAGATTCGTTGGTTTTAGATGGATTAGATTTGTTGGGAAATTTCCAGCATTTCTTTCTTGAGCCACCGATTTAAGGTTTTCAGTTAATCCATCATTAGGGTTTTTGGTTGCTGGTATCAAATTTTTTGGGAATTGACTATCTGCTTGGACCCCTTTAACAATGCCGCCATTTATGTCTGCTTCAAAGGCAGTTGGGATGTTGGTATCGCGTAGAAACGGTGTGGGAATGTTGATGGGTTCTTCTAAGAGTAGTCGACAATTCAAGAAATTTGTACAGGGGCGATGCTTGAGTAGCATGGCGGGTATGGAATCTACAACACTTGATAATTTAGTTGGTACTGATCAATATATCAAATCTTCGATTGGGAGCTTGCAAAATACTGTACAAAAAAGGTGCTTCCTTGGTTGCGGTGATGGGGAGGAGGGCAATGTTCTTTCTAGGAATTACGAGGAGAAGCGTGTTATTGGGTATGTGAAACCTTCCTTATTTCTCAATTAGTTCTTCATTTGAGTTGTGGATTCTGGCTTGTTTTAGATCTTGAGCTTCTTGTTTAACTATTTGTCATTTTTGAGTTGTGGGTTCAGTCTGGCTGTTGAATCCCCTCTATGTTCCTTCTTTCCGTTAAAGTGCTATTGTTCTCATAAAAATGGTAGTTTGTGCAACATCTTAGGCAGTCATTGGTCCTCAATGTATGAATATGTGTTCCTTTACCATCCCTCGTAGCCTGATGAGAAATACTTACAAAGCGTATGGCAAGGAACTAGTTTTCTAATTCTAATGGCAACAATGGGCTGGGGAATGCTCTTTCCTACTATGGAGATTCAAATAGAATTTTTTCCCCATTCTCATCTTGTCAAAGTATATGACTATAATAGAGCCACTTTAGCCATCTGGTAAATGAATCCTGAATCATAGGCCAGTGTAGAGTGCAAAGAATTTTTTCAGACCATTACAAAAGGGAAAATGGTTTTTGTGGGGGCTGCGCCCAGACACCTGGGGGGGGGGGGGGTGTTGGAGTGGCGAAATGACTGCACTGCCCCTATGAAAGGTAATAATGCCCGCCCTGTTGATGCTTCTATGTGTGCTCCCATTGGCCGTGCGTTGGTGTGCTCCCAGACAGAGGACTCTTCCCCATTATGAAATTATGAGTGTAATGGACATTAATGGGGGAAGAGGATAGGAAAATACAATTGAATAGGAAAAGAGAAAACTCATATGGCCACATGATTCTTGATCTAAATACTTAATGTTAGAGATACAAGAAGTACAGAAGAGGTTCCATATGGTTATTGGGTAGGGGGACATACTTATGTAAGGCCGGATTGGGGACTGAAGTGGGTGATCTCAACTCATTGTTCTTTCCATTGCTGCAAGCAATCTTGCCTAGGGCAACCTCCATAGCTTCAGTCCTGGTGGGAGTCAATTTTGTTTGTAGGAACCCTAATTCAGTTTCATTTGAGATCCCCGTTGGGGAAAATCTGTAATGAGAATGATTTTTTCCCTGATACTAATTGATTTTGATTGACGAAGTCACTAGGGAAGTTTGGAGCCAAACACAAGACTTGGAACACAAATTACAATGAAACTTGGATTGATATCAAAATGTGATGTACACTCATTGGTTTTACAAGCTCAGCCACAGAGAGATGACCTCTGATTGATGATTTAGACCAAAATATGGAAAGATGTGAGGGTCAAATGACATATCCTGGCCTTGAAGGTATAGTAGGAGGTGGTTCTTCACTTAGTGCTTCTCGATTGTGAAGAGTAATAATCCTTGCAAGAGGCCTTTAATTGGTGTTCTTCTTCCTTAGAGAGCTTTCTTGAGTGACTTGCCTGAACTTGAAGAAGGCTTGATTCTCAAAACCTTTAAAGACCTCTTGGAGACTACTACTTAGAGAGCTTTTCAAGTGCGGGTCTTGGAAACATTGATCTGGGGCGCAAGCCTCTGAGAGGAGTACCCCTTATATGGGCTAGCTAGCCCTGTACCCTTTTTAGTGGGGTCCACTTGGTCTTAACTCTTAAGAGGAAAGAGACTAAATGTGCTGCAGGTTTGTGAGCTTGTTAATGAGCTAAGCCCATTGGCCATGTAGTGTTCTTGTGGACTAGAAGTGTGGGTCTTGTGGACATGGGGCCCATTTGATGGGTGTGGGGTCCATAATGTGGAATAAGGATTGGGGACAGAATTGGTATTTCATGTCGACAAATTTTTGTGTTCACACTTGGATATTTTAGAGCTCTATTTTTCCACTTGGCAAGCTTTGTTCTGGACTGAAACTTGTCATGTAAGCAGGTTACTTAGGGGTCAATCTGTCCAACAAATTTGGGCCCTATCTGCTTTGCCATGTGACAGATTTTAGGGAAGGTTATGTAGAATTCCAGAAGAGGAAGAGAAGAAGGAAGGTCAGTTTTGCCTGCTTATTGGTCTGGTCCAACTTTCAAACAGTGTTCTGGTTCTTTCCAGACCATGCGGTTCAGTTCTGGTTCACCCAAGGAACCAGCAATAATGGTTCTATTTAGGACTCGACTTTCTTTTATTTATTATTACTAGTAAATATGCATGTGCATTTGCACGTGCGGCCTTGTATATGTGTGTGTGTGTGAGAGAGAGAGAGTCTTCCAAATTGAATGGAGGCAAATATGTCAATATCAAAAGTTTTCATTGTCTTATGGGATTGCTTGGGATAGGCCAAGCAAAACCGTAATCACAACATGCAACTTAACCACATTTCAAAAAATTGCTTCTTCTAAACCATGCACCTGGACTAAATTTAATAGTTTGAACATTGTAAGATGAAACTAAAAAAAAAAAAATTATAGATTAGTAAGCTCGCCATCAAATTTTGTTAGAACGAGTGAAGAATTTGAGACTCGCATAACATTTAGATATGAGTTAAGACAGACGAAAATTCCTAAAAGAAAAAAAAGAAAAAATGAAAATTGTTGGGCTATAGGACCATTGGGCTTTCTTTTTTTCCTCGTAAACCTCCATAAAGGAATCAACTTGAGGCTGAATGTAGGCCCGATGACTAAATGTCCCCATTCCAAGTAGTTCCCTTGTGAAAGTAGTAAAAAGATAGGAGTAATAGAGTGAGAGGAAAGAATATAAAACCTAGTTGGTTATCCAATTTATATGTAATGTAAAGAGGACAATCAATGAAGTATAACTTACTGAACATCCAAATAGACCACATCCCCATTAATCTCCATAGGTCAGGTTCATTCGATGGAAATATGAAATTGAAGGAAAGTGCCCACCAGCCAACATTGAGGCATAACCTTGAACTTCAAAAACAGTGTACAAAGCAGTCCCAGGTACTGCAGGATTCTTTGTTGCGGTGGAAGCCCTAGGCGCAAAAGTTGCAGCAGTCTTTTGAACAACCTGATATATAACACAAATTCACGTATATATTTATGCAGGAATTTAGAGGAAACAGATTGGAATTTGAAAGAAATCATCTCATAAGATCCAAGTCCAAATCAGGAAATACTTAAAACCATACAGAAATCAAAAGGAAAACCAAAGCAATAAAGTAAGAAATTTAAATTTGAACTCAGTTAATTTACTCCTAAAGCATTCACAATTCACATAGCCAGTGAAACTTAAGGCTATCCCTGGATATTGAGAATAATAACTTTCAGTGTATGAATAACTACTTCCAGTGTTATATATAATGTAGGGAATGGAGATTGGATGAAAAAATGTTGCTTACGGTTTGATGCTTTTGAATTATATTCCATTCTCCCTCCGATAACACACACTGGCACACCGTCACTAATAAAACGAAGGATACAAATCAGTTATCGGTAGAAAAGATCTGCATCATAAAATGAAGAGAGCCAGGGGCACTGTATTCTGCTATCAGGAAGAAACTCAGGGGAGGGAGATGAGTAGGAGGA
Source organism: Macadamia integrifolia (assembly GCF_013358625.1). Classification (NCBI taxonomy): domain Eukaryota; kingdom Viridiplantae; phylum Streptophyta; class Magnoliopsida; order Proteales; family Proteaceae; genus Macadamia; species Macadamia integrifolia. Next base: position 30,685,230 of record NC_056561.1, on the reverse strand, counting down.
TTCAACTCTTTTTTTCTTTAATGGAAAATGGGGAGAGATATTTGTGGTGGGGAGAGAGGTGTCGGTTTGCAAAAGGACTCTTGGTGAGCTGGGCGATGGTTCAAGAGAGAGGGAGAGTTTTTTACAAAGAAACTCTTGGGAGGTGAGTGACGGTTCGAGAGAGAGCGAGGAGTATTATTTCTTTGTAATAGGGTTATTATAGTCGATTGAAAAGTTTGCCAAAAATAGAGAGTACGTACTTTTATAGGGTACATAGATTAATATGTTGTTAGTAGTTCTGCAACAACAGACTCGGGAAAAAAAAAGCACAACACCAGAAAGTTAGGAAAATCTTATCTAAATGGGGTTGGCTACGTGGATCCTTGCCCTCCAAACAGTTCATTTGAGGTCACTTTGCAGTGAAACTGCCCCAGTCTTACAATATATATAAAATTCTATCTATCACCATTTAGTTGTAAAAGGCTTAGTTGAAGTCCGATGTTATGTACCCTCTTAGTCCATTTATCTTATTTTGCGGTGGTTTGTCAAGTGATTTTTTCACTCTGATGCTCAGACCTGCATCTGTGTAGCATGGTTTTTTCCTCAAGGACAAAGGGGTAGATTCCTGTCCTTTTAGTTGGGAAATATTTTATACATTTACATGCACAAGGTGGCATTGCATAATTATTCATTATTTGTTTTTACAAATTACCTAGTATTCTTGTTTACAGACAAACTGATGGCATTTGTGATACCCAGATACTCTCCGGAACAGTTATTTGCCGTGGTTGCAGCTGTTGATTTGTACCAAGATTTTGTTCCATGGTGTCAGAAATCTGTGATAAGTAAGCGCCACAGTGACGGATCATTTGATGCTGAGCTGCAGATTGGCTTTAAATTTTTGGTTGAGAGCTATGTGTCTCATGTAGAGCTGAACAAACCAAAGTCTATAAAGGTTGGTAGTTTTTGTGAAACTGAGTTGTTATTTAGATTTATATCTTGGTTATAGTTGATTTTTATTTAAATTTATATCTTCATTGTAATCTAGTTTGTTAGCCAAAACTGGAAAAGAGCTTCTAACTTCCAAAACCTCTTGACTTGAAAAGGAAAGCAATGTTTACTTGGTACTTTATAAATTTGTGGTTGGGAGGTTGCAGTTGGGTTCAGTTCCGATTTTATTCAGTATGTTCTTTGAAAAATATTGTGAAAATTTTGGGATATAAAATGCTAGGAAAAAACTGTAGCAGATTTTAGGCCACATGGAGTGATGACTTACCATTCTGAATTGTTGGATGGATATGCCCCCTTTTTCCCCTGTCGTGGAGAATTGCCTACAAATTTGGTGGTGCAACTCAACCATGAGCTGACGCCAGAGCATGTTAATGTAGGCTATTCACTATTAACCTAACCCACAATAGATTCACAGGTACTGACAAAACAGTAATTTATCACTTCTAACACCTATTCCCAGCAACAGAAAATAGATAACAGTCCCAACAACAAGCTAATAACTAGGCTGTTAACAAGGGTGTAACCTCAGGTCTGAGACAAAGGTTCAGTCACTGAAATATCCAACCACAGAAGATGAACAAAATTGAATACACAGCTGTTGACAGAACAAATAAAGGCTCTCTTAACCAGGAAAAATAACTGATTCTCAAAATAGCAACTAGACAAGTCAGATGTGGAAACCCTTCCAATTGATGGTTGGCTCCCACCTAGAGAGGATTAACTCCTCAAAGTTTCAGCCCCTCTTAATGGCTAGATCATGAAATGTGTTAGCAGTTCAAAAATAGAAAGTAAGGTTCAGAATTGAGACATGGTACCTCAGGAATATCCAACTTTTGGATGAACAAGAAATTATGACTGAAGGTAGTCTAGGGCTAGGGGAAGAACATACCCAAAACTGGACTCAATCTAAGGGTTAGATGTGAAGAAAACCTCCGAAAACTTTCTGTCCAGAAACCCATGTTAGAAGGTGCCACAAGAAGCTTGACCCAACCACAGCCTATGTTGATGGATCAGTGGAACGCCTTTCACATAACAACAATAGTAAAGAATGAAGAATATGATGGCCACAAAATCTTCAGTGGATGCTGGTTGCATGTACAGAAATAGTAACCAACTGTAAGCTTGTATGGAAGAGAAGGTGAAGAAGGGGGGGGCGGAATGACCATGGCCTCCTATGGCCTTGGTTGTAACACAACACACTGTTTCTCACAGCCATGCCATAAAAAAAAAAAAAAAAAAAAAAAAAAAAATGCAATAAGGCAATTCTATTCATCATCAAAATTGTGGGGAGGACTGTAAGGTCCCTTTCACTTATAATGGCTATTGGTCAAACATAAGGAGGAAAGAAAGATAAAAGAAAGTCCATCACAAGGAAATAATGGGACTTGTACAGCAAGTTATAATAGTATCTTAGCTAAGGAACCAAAGTACAAACTCCATAAATAGAGACTATCCCTATTTTCATGTAGGATTCAAGTCCCTCCTATTGGGGCATATAGAACGGGCCCATTACAATAGAAAACTCAAAATTTCTTAGTCCATGATCCATATAAACCCATTGGGGTCTTAAATTTAGGCCTAGCATATTGAAACACGGGCTCAATTTGACCCAAAAAACTGAACCAAACCCAATCCAGAAGTTATTCGTCTTTCTTTGATTTACGTCACATGTCCAGCAAAGATTCTTAGTTTTTGATTCATCAAAGCAATTTTTCTAAAAATAGACAGGGCATTAGGCCAGACCGCTCAGAACATTCATGTGAAATGGTTGGTGCTTTTGTAGTCTGACCCAAGTCCATTGGTCTGAATGATTCTCATTAGTATGTTCATATAATATAGCTGAGAAAACTACTGTGCTTTAATATGGGTTGTAGTGGTGCTTTTTCCCCTCTTTAATTTTATGAGTTTGTGTTTGTGGGTCCAAGTCTCTACAGTTGCACTTTTAGTGATACATTTGAGTCATTTTTTTTTTCCCATTTATTATCTAATTTTTTCAACAAGATAGAAGATGACCTTGGCAGAGCAGTAAGCTATGCAAGTAAGAAAGAGAGTGAAGCGGTTTCAAATCTTACGCATTTCATATTAGCCAGATATCCAACAGTTTGTTGATGGTCCGACGGTTTGAGTGGTTTGACTTTCAGATGCATTGGGATGGCCAACTTCTCCATGGTTCTTGGAGGAAGTCCTTTAAGGTGATTGATGTGGACTTCCTAGGAAAAAAGGTCGACCTTGTGTCCATAGGCAACCTCATCTACTACCAAGGTTCAAAATTTCTCATTTTGACCCTGGTTGGTAGTGAGATTTTGGAAATTTCGAGGAAATCTAGGAATTTTGTCTACAATGGTGGAAACCTTGGTTTGGTAACCCAAACTGTTTTTTTGGTCTTATTTTTTGTGTACACACTATTTCTTACATTTCTAACCTATTCAAAGACTTAGTTTCATAAAAAAAACACCTAAAGTTATGCTTGTGGTGTTGACCCAAGTTTTTTAGTGTATGTTGACTGAAGCTGTACTACTACTACATATATAAGTTATTAATTGCAACCACAACAAACATCTTCTAGTAGTCAATCCCATATGTTTGAGTAAAGCCTCTGGCCACCAATCTCGGTTTGTACCTGTCCATAATTTCATCTGACTGTAAATACTCATTTGCATCCCATTGTCTTCTTGTGTGGAGGAAGGACCACCAAGTACCACGTGCCATTCTTTCCAAGTGCTCTCATTTCTTCATCCTTTGCATCTTTCCACTGAGGTTCTATAAGAGCTTCTTGCCAGTTTTGAGGAATAGACACAGATGACAATAACAACATCAACTACTCAGCCTTTTCCCAAATGAATTGGGTCGGCTACTTGGATCTATTAGAGAAAAAGATAAAAGAAAGAAGAGGGAAAATGGGAAAAGATAAAGAAAGGAAGTGAAACAATACAATGTAACACCTTCGGGTCATCCCACCTAAACTCAATCGGCAACATGGATCTTTGCCCTCCAAATAGCTATTTTTGATGTCATACTACTGTCAAGGCTTAGCTTTTGCATGCCTTCCCTTACCAACTCATAATGCTCATTTTAGGTCTACCCATAGCTCTTCTATTTCCTTCCCTCTGAATCTGATCACTCTTTCGTACTGAAGCATTCTAAAGCCTCCTCTGAACATGCCCATACCACCCTAAGTGGCATTCTTGAAGCTTGTCCTAAATTAGGCCACTCCTAACTTAGCTCTTACCCTGTCATTCCTCACTCTATCTCTCCTAGTTTTGTCGCACATCCATCTCAACATTCGCATCATTGCTACACTCAACTTATCTATTTTACGCTTTATGACTGCCCAACATTCCACTTCATACAGCATAGCTGGTCTTACGACAATCCTGTAGTACTTTCCTTTAAGCTTGAGAGGAATCCGTCGATTGCACAACACTCTAGAAGCACCTTTCCACTTCATCCATCCTGTTTTAATTCTGTTAGAGACATCGTCATCTATCTCATCATCCTTATTAATAAATGACTCCAAATATTTAAAACAATCGCTTTGCGAAATCTCTATCTCCTCAAGTTTCACCACTTCAGATCAGTTATGAACTAGTAAAGTTACACACCATATACTCCGCCTTTGTTTTACTTATCTTAAGGCCTCTTGGTTCCAAGGTAGATCTCCATAAACTCCAACTTATCATTAATCCTTGCCACTGTCTCATCTACTAAAACGATATCATCAGCAAAAGGCATACACAATGGGACCTCTCTTTGGATGTTCCTGGTTAAATCATCCATGATAAGCGTGAACAGAAGAGACTTAAAGTGGATCCTTGATGCAAACCAATGGTAATTGGGAACTCACTACTGTGACCTCCCACAGATGTCACACTAGATAATACCCCCTCATACATGTCTTTAATTATGTCCACATATATACTAGACACCCCCTTTCTTCTCTAATGCATGCCAGATTAGCTCTCGGAGGACTCTGTTATAGGCCTTTTCTAGGTTGATGAAGATTATATAATGATCCTTCTTGTAGGTTCTTGATTTTTCCATGAGCTTCTGTAAAAGATAGATCGCTTCTGTCGTGGGCTCCCAGGCATAAAACCAAAGTGGTTCCTCGAGACCGTAAATTCTCTTATGTGGACTTCGATGACCCCCCATAATTTCATAGTATGACTCATAACTTTTGTGCCTTTATAGTTATTACAGATCTGTATATCACCTTTATTCTCGTAGATTGGGACTACAAAACTTCTCTATTCCACAAACATCTTTCTTATGCTCAAAATCTTGTTAAACAATCTAGTTAGCTAGGCAACCCACACACTCCCAAACCCTTCCACACTTCAATTGGTAACTCATCTAGGCATGGTGTCTTACCAACTTTCATCTTTCACAGGGCATCTTTTAACCTCAGTTGCTCCTATTTCTTGGACATATCTATGATGTGTGCTTTTATAATGAATACCCTCATTACTCTTCCATGTGTTGTCCCCATTTAGTAAGACGCAAAAATACTCAACCCATCTCTTGTTAATGTCATCATCATTTACAAGAACTCTACCATCTTCGCTCTTGATACATCAAATAGTATCAAAATTTCTGCTCTTCCTATCTCAGATTTTAGCTATCTTATTAATACCTTTTCCCCTTTCTTTAGTGTTTAAATTGTTGTACAAGTCTTCAAATTTATTCGCTTGTGCTTTCCTCACAATCTTTCTTGCCACATTTCTGGAAGCCTTGTACCTCTCTTAATCTTCGGCCTCCTTCATTCTTTGCCTAGTCTTAAAACTATCTTTTTTTAAGCTTAATGGCTGCTTGCACTTACTCATTGCACCACCAATTCCCTTTTGGGGCTAGCCGAGTACCATTAGACACCCCTAAGACCTTTTTGACAATTTTTTTAATGCAATCCATCATCTCAGTCAACATCCTGTTGGCATCTCCAGCAAAATCCCACTTTCCCTGCTTCACTACTTTATCGCTAAAGGACCCTAATGACTCTCCATTCAATCTCAGTCAACATCCTGTTGGCTTACGCTTTGACACACTATGGTACATATCCAAGATTAGCAATCTATATTGAGATGTTAAGCTCTCACCAGGTATAACCTTGAAATCCTTACGTAACAATCTGTCAGATCTTCTAGTAAGGAAGAAGTCGATTTGGCTGGTTTGTTGCCCACTTTTGTAGGTGATCAAATGCTCTTCTCTCTTAGCGAAGGTGTTCACAATTGGTAGGTCATAGGCTGTCGCAAAGTCTAATATTGAGGTCCCCTCCTCATTCTTCTCCTTAACTCCGAAACCTCCATGAACCTCTTCATAGCTTCCCCTATCTCGACTAACGTGACCATTGGGAAGTCTCCTTCCATAATAATCTTTTCATCTGGACCAAAACCATGCATTAAGTCATCCATATGCTCCCAGAGTTGTAACTTACTACTCTCACCCAACCTTGCTTAGGGTGCATACACGCTAATTATGTTGACCACCTGTTTATCTAACACAAGCTTTATAGATAAAATCCTATCTCCAATCCTTTTAACAGGCACAACATCGTTCTTTAGGTCTTTATCCACCACAATGCCAACTCCATCTCTACCACTTTGGTCGCCCGAATACTAGAGTTTGAAATCATCTAACTTAGCTTTATTACCCTTCCATCTAGTCTCTTGAATGCAAGCAACGTTAATCCTTCTTCTCCTTAGAACATCTATTAGCTCCATACTCTTACTCGTTAGCGAACCAATGTTCCAGGAGGCAAATCTAATCCTCCGCCATGTGCCACATTCTTAACTTGCCTTTGATGCAGATAAGTCATTTAATGAGCTTATTTTATTGCAAATAAGCCTTGGGTTAGGTTATGTATGTATTGGGCCTTTGATCCCCTGGGTTTTCTTTGTAATGTGCCCACTTTAATGGGCCTAAAATATGGGTAAAAAGTAGGAACATGAGATTTAATTCATTAGTTTAGTTAGAGTCCTGTTCTGAGTCTATCTTCTTTGTTATTTTGATTTCCTAGTCAGTTTAGGTTTCCCAATTAGTCAAGGATAGGGTTAGGCCTTTCCTTTTTGGTGTTTGAGTCAATTTTGAATTTTCTATATAAGTTTGTAAGGGTTACAACATTGAATTTAATGAAAAAAAAAAAAAAGACGGCTTATGCTGTTGTGCTGTGGGATGCAGTTGGGTGAGATGCCTAAACCTGAAGGTGAGATGCCCATTCACTAGTTCTTCTTCCCCCTTCGCAACCCTCCATCGCATTCTCTTTCTTTTCTTATTTTCCTTTTATTTGTTTGCTATGAAGGGAGTGTTTGAGAGCTAGAACCAAGCCTATTGGAGGACATCTTCTTTATTCAACCAGAATTTCAGATCCTACCTAGGTTTAGGATCACTTGTGATTTTAGTTCTACATTAGCCTTTGTACATGCTGTAGTGTTTGATGGTGCCACGTTGCATTATTGTGGGATGCCCTAGCAGAAGGAAAAGAGGATATAGACGAGCAACAATAGAGGAGATGAAGGAAATCAGAAAATATGGCGGTCTATGCAAAGGGTGATTGGCTAAACAATAGTAAGGTGCCGGCTGCCTATCTGATGCACCAATAAAAAGTTTAAATAAAAGAAAAGAAAGTATAAAAGAATAGAATGAAGAGAAGGGAAGGGCACTTGACACATTAGATGGTGATTCTCAACATACAATGATAAAGCACACAATGTACACACCAAGGCAGGACAGGAATTGTGGCAAGGTATACAACAAGGCAAACAAGAAATTAAGTAAAACGAGCAACACAAAGTGATACAGTCTATCTCAATAGTAACAAAAACGTAATCACTACTAAAAAAGCAATACAAGATGTGGCAAGGTTCAACGCAACATAGACAACAAACTAGTAAAGCCAAAATCAGAAATACGCAAACAGTAGAACCCGATATCAATTAGATTACAAAAAGAAATCAGATAAGTCAAACTGATGCCTAATCGGTGGACGAGAGATAGCAAAAAAATATTAATATATTGTTAGCCAGATATTGTGGGAATACAACAAGAGTATGAGAAAATTCCCTTACTATGAGGATTCCCACCCTTGCTAGATGCAGGGAGTCTACTTGTAATTGTACCTTGGTGCAGCGACTACATATTGCTAACCAGCTAGATCGATGTGGCTTTGATCGTACAAGGGGTGTGTGATCACAACAGTATTATTAGGCGTACCAGGGGTGTCTTGAGAGGAGGGAATCAGGGGAGGGTAGACGAGAGTAAGATAATCAGATAATGGGTAAGGAGGTGGCAGCCAAGTGGCAAATGTTGATGGTGCGTAAGGAGGGGGTCGGATGGGAAGCGCGAAATTCTAGGGGAGAAGTAATGTTGAGTTAAATCATGGTTGGAGGGGAGATTTAGGAAAGCAGGGGTCTGGTGTGTAGAGAGTAAGTTGGAGATCAGGAGGGTTGCGGTATAATGGAGTAAGGATTTTATGTTTGAGGTAAAATCAGGTCTGTGAGACCTTGCGAATCTGCTATGAGGGAGAACAAGTGTGGGCTATAAGAGATTCTTGTGAGTGGGATAGAGAGGGAGAGGAGAGATGGTCAGTAGAGGGGGAGAGAGAGAGGAGAGATAGTTGGGAGAGGGAGTTGGTTGAGTGGGTCTGAGTACACCTGCAATTGGGTGTTTTAGGTGTGGGGAGAGGAGAAATAATCATGAGATGGAGAGAGGTTAGTCGTGGGAGAGAGAGGGACTCGGGCAAGTATGTGAGAGAGAATTTTGGACCTAGTTTGGGGAAAGTGCTCTTGCGATGAGAGATTTAGGTGATAGATTCGTTGGGGCGAGGTCAGATGAAAATAGCAGAGGAAGAATCAGGAAAAGATGAAGAATCGTGCGTTAGAGAGTAGAGAGTGGAGAAACAATCAGGATCGGGCAAGGAGAGAGGAGAGAGAACCTTGAGAGGTTATACTTACCTGGTGTTGAGGAGCCCTAGTCGCCGCCATTGCCTAAACGGGGATGGGGATGGTGTGCCTTACAAATGAGCCGTTGGAGACGAGAGCCGTTGGAAACAAGGATGGGGATTAAACGTAGATGACAAACAAGACACAAAAGCAAGATAGGAAGGAGATAGGGAATTAGAAGACAACATTGAAATAGGATGTTGAGTACAAGTCCTACTTCCTTTCTAGATAGCAAGGGGAATATCAAGAGATGGATCAGATGGAAAAAGATTTCCTGATGGGAGGACAGACTCTGAACTAGCGGACAGTGATTGGCCAAGAGCAGTGGTAGTGGTGTCTGTGTCTTTTTTTCTTCTGACAAGAATACACCTGTAATGGCTCCTTCTGAGTAGACTTTGGCTTCCCCTGTACAGAATCATCTGGCATCTCCCTTTTCTTAAGTCACAAGCTCCTCTTCTGCCTGGTGGAGAGGTGAATTATCAAATGGAGGAATTAATGGCACATCTTCCCTTATAGTAGCAGATTCCACTTGAAGAGGTGCCAATGGAAGATGATAGGCCATGGTCTCATGGAATACCACATCCATTATGATTAGCATACGCCGAGAGGGGGGTTGATAGCACTTGTGCTCTTTTTGTGTTGCAAATTACCCCAGAAAAATGCATTGAAGTCCCCTGGGATCCAGTTTACCATGGAGGTGATGGTTACGGGCATAGTGGACAGATCCAAAAACTTGGGAGGCAAATGCATCTCAAACATTAGAGATCTGGCTACTTCCAGAAAGTGCCTATTTTTCCATCTAGCAACTCCATTCTGAGCAGGTTTACGAACATAGCTGGTATGATGAACAATACCGTGAGCTGCCAAATAGGTCTAAAAAGAAGCCTCCATATATCTTGTACCGTTATCAGTTCTCAAGATCTTAAACGTAGCTTCATATTGGTTCTAACCAAACGGTGAAATAATTAGAAATAGTGGAAAACTTCATTCTTATGATGCCATAAATAAATCCATGTAAGCCAAGTATGACAATCAATAAAGATAACAAACGAATGATATCTAGTCACAAACACATGACAGGTAGGGCCCCATACATCAAAATGAATTAATGAAATGGAACATCACTTCTATTTTCAGAACTGGAATAAATACTTATAGTTTGCTTGGCAAAAACACAAGCATTACAAAAAAACTGATTCGGATTACATTTCTTAAATAAAACTGGGAAGAGTCTATAGATAAAGTTCTCAAAGGGGGATGTCCTAAACAACGATGCCAACTGTATATCTTTGACAAAGCAAGATTGGAATCTGTATAATGTGCCTGAGTAAATAAAATTGGAGTAGATGCACCGTCTAAAAAATAGAGACCACCACTCATTTTACCACTGCCTATGGTTGCTTCCTTCACCAAGTCCTGAAACAAACAATGGGAAGGGAAAAAAGTGACTTTGTAATTCAAATCCCTAGTGATACTACTAATAGATAAGAGGTTTGTAGAAAACTTTGGGACATGCAACATAAAGTAAAGGGACAACGTTGGAAAGTATTGGATAGTTCCCATCCCAGAAACAGATGAGAGGGAACCATCAATGGCTCAACTTTGGTTTTACTTGAGGATGGAGAGTATGTAGAGAAAGGTGAGAGAGTGAGTCACAAGGTGAGAGAGAGATGAGTGAGAGAGTTGCGAGATGAGAGAGAGGGGCTAGGAGGAGGCAGGAGAGAGGAGGTTAGAGTTGCATGGAGAAAACGATGGTAGGGGAGAACTGAGGAGTGCGGCGGTAGCTGGGTTTAGGGTTTTTGGGAGAAGTAGCTAACCCTACTTGTACTCATAGTAGGTTTATGAGTATGAAGACAAGTATGCCTCTATAGACAATTCTACCCTCAAACACATCACAACAGTTTCTAATTTCTAATTTCTTCTTTTTAAAAGATTTAGGTTAGATTGGGTTCATATTGAGTTACTAATTGGATTTTTTTTAGTTTTTTAAAGAACTGTTTAATCTGATTTTAGTACTCTAGAAGCTCTAGAGTGTTTCTGTTTTCAGATTCCTTGGCTCTGAAGTTAAGGAATTTGGGGAAGTTTCTGATTTGTGAGTTGTGTTAAGAATAGAAAGTTGATGGTTAGTCTATTAATTAGTGGTCTGATAGATGATGTACAGAAATTTGATTAATGAAAAGTTTGGCTTTAGCCTCTTGGTTCAACCCTTTGTGGTGATTTTGAGGTTGGGATACTGGTTGTGATTTCAGACTTGCAGGTCAGGTGATGATTCCAGATTATATCCTTCTTTTTTGTCGTTTCTTTTATTTATTTTTTTTCTTTCCCACAGTTGTATTTAAGTTTCAGTTCATCAAGTTGTCTGGTTTCTTTCAATCTAGTTCTCCCTATACCTACGATCCTGTCGCTAGCTGATCTGCCACTTGCATACATCGTTTTGAGGTTAGCACTGCATTTATTGGTATCAAAGCTATTGAGGGACTGCAAAGCCATTGCTTGACAGTATGATATCAATGGTTGTCAAATTCACTTCAGCTTGAAGGATGATCGTGTAGGCTTGATTCAACATCACTACAAAATTTGTGGTTGATTTTTTTTTTTTTTTCTTCAAGCCGGGGATAGTTGATGCAGAGTTCCAGCAGCAGAAAGAAAGGCAGAAGAACCTGCAGGTAGTTGGTTGAGTTCTGATTAGACTCAATTTTAAGTATCAAATGGGTCATATGAGTCATAGGCTAAGTTTTTTTGGGTTTTCTATTATGAAGGACCAATTTTATAAGCCCGCCAGGTAATGAAGGATTTGAGTCCTTTACAGGAATTGGGGGTTAGTTTTTATTTTTCTAGAAGATTTAGGTATCTGGTTTCAGACCTCTAGAAAGCTCTAGAAAGTTCCTATTTTCAGATTCCTTGGTTCTTAAGCTTTGGAATTTAGGAAAGTTTATAATTTGTGAGTTTTTTTAAGAATTGAAAGTTTGGGTTATAAATTAGTGGTTTGATATGTTTTCTAATGCAACAATTTGATTAATGATTTGGCTTCAACCCTTTGGTTCTGTAGTGATTCAGAGCCCCTGCTGTGGTGATTCAGTAGGATCCCTGCTGCAGTGACTCCAAGGTTGGGGTACTGGTGGTGATTCCTTTGCATATCTTTCTTTTGTATCGCTTCTTTTATTTCTCTTCTTCCCCACAGCTGTATTTCAGTTTCAGTTCATCGAGTTATCTGGTTTCTTTCAATCTGGTTCTATCCCTATACCTATGATCATGTCCCAAACTGATCTCCCACTAGTGTTTACCAGTTCAAGCTTAGCACTGCATTACCTAGTCAATAAGTCAACTCTACTTGATTGACTAGTCAACACCAAGGAACTAGCAGTCATTTTAACTCCACTGTAGTCAATCCAGTTTGGGATTTTTATTACCTGGAGATTTTGTAAAACCAAGTGGATTCGTGGATCTGGTCCTAACTTGCCACTCCTAATTCAGAAGCAATATAAAAAGGAGACTTACACAGTTTTTATGTTTTAACTTTATTGGCCAAGGGTGCTGGTTAAAAGATAAGATGTTCTTTGCTTATTTACAACAACCACCAAAGCCTTAGCCCAACTTAATGTGGTCGGCTACATGGAGGTTCCAAGCAAGGACGAACGCAAGGATCCATGCAAAAAGATTGACTGGTTATGGCTGATTATAATAAAGTGCTGGTTGTCTACCTGACACACCACTATAAATCGGCCACATGCTTATTACGACATACTATTATAAGGTACCGGCTGCCTACCTGACGTACCAATATAGATCGACCTAGCCAAAGTGTCCTACATGCATTACATCCACCACCAAGACAATTCACCACCCAACCTACTTTTGTGAAAGAAGGAATGAGCAAATAAATTCTTGACAGTCCCGCTAAGCACGAAAGCAACATCCCGAACACACAACTCCGCATTGAAAACTATGTAATCAACACTCAACTACTAGAACACACACAATGCACAATTGCACATGCACCACTAACATAGAGTAAATGGACTTATGATGGCATGGTAGCATAGATATCGTATTCCAAGCCACTTCACCACAAGGGCAGGCAAGAGACGAAATGAGATCCAAGGGGCAACATGTTTCCATCCCACTAGGTAAGCAACATAGGAAGCTTGTCATGCTCTTAATGAAGGCACTTTTTGCCTCATCACAACCCACAGAGGTATCTGTGCATAGGGATTCAATGCACAAGCAAAGATCCCACCGCTACACGCAAACCAATAGCCACTCACATGCATTACGTCCACCACCGAGACAATCCACTACCAGACCCATTACAATGTAACAAAGATTTGGTAGAAGAAAGCTTTGTAGCCCCATTAAGCACGAAAATGTTTTTTACTTATTTAATAACTTGCTAAAATATAAGATGCATTTGTAGAAATTGGGGGGATTCAAGGTATTCTTTATTGTGGAAAAGAAATGTTAGACAAACTATGACATTCTGCGTTCTGTGAGACAGATAAGATCATGTGAAGATCTAAACTAGAAACGAAGATTTTAGGGATGTTGATTTCAACTTCTTGATTTCCAAAAACTGCGCATGTAGTTTGTATTTTCCTCAGTATCTTCGATCTTATTTTTACTGTACTTTTATGAGTTTTTTTCCCCTACTAGTCTACTGCTGGCCCACTTACTTTTTTCTTCTTCCAGACGACCGTGTCACAGAGTGGTCTTTTTGATCATTTAATAAACATCTGGGAATTTAATCCTGGGCCCGTTCCAGGAACTTGTGACCTTTATTTCTTGGTGGACTTCAAGTTCCAGTCACCGCTTTATCGTCAGGTATTGTCTTTGTCAAGTTCTTTTTTTATTTATTCTGTTCTTCAAGCCAAAGAATCATCACCAAGTTAGCTGTTAATCATCCTTGATTTTTATCTTTCATGTGGACAAAAATCCCGTGTTCAACGAGTTTACAGAATAGCACTTTTAGGAACTTTAGTGTTGCATATGTTACAAGTAAAGAAGCTTCCCCCCCCCCCCCCCTCTCTCTCTCTCTCTCTCTCTCTCTCCCCAATAAATGGTTGGAGAGTATTTTTGAGCTTCGTGGATGATATCACTTTCGGTTGCTAATGAGGATTGTGAACTTTTTAAGTTTCTCCTTGGTTTCTGATCAACAGGTGGCATCCGTGTTCTTCAAGGAGGTTGTTTCTCGACTTGTTGAATCATTCACTGGCCGCTGTCGTTTGGTTTATGGACCCGGGGTCCAAGTACTTGAAAATTCTTATGGGCAGGGGGTATAACACAGGTGGTTTTATTTAAATGCACCTCACGAAGACATGGAAACCATAGAATGATCACCAGCATCACCGAAGCGGCAGTTCAATTGCTGTATCATGGTCTGGCTAAGTAGATTCAACATGCCAAGGATGCCTCTTGCTATCAATTTCCTTAGTGTCTCATTAATATTGGTGACTGTAATTGGAAACTGCTCACACCTCACATTTTGCTGTTTATCTTTTTTTCTTTTCCCCCAATACTAGTTGGTCTTCCACCTCGTAGGCTTGGATGACAGGCCGTTGTTTCTTTCATTTTTTGGCTCTCCCTACTCCCCAAAGTGATCAATTTGTCTCATTTCTGTATATGGATTATTTCCATTAGCACTATAATTTCATGATATTGTTTTAACCATGGTTTTAAGTATCTCCGATACCGATACGATACCTTTAGATACGTATCTTAAATTTAGTCGACCGATACGATATACATCGATACGATACATGAAATTTTTAAAATCCTTTCGTATCAATATATATCCTACAATACATACCGATATGTATCAATACACCACTAATACACATCGATACGATACGATACGATATGCCTCGATACGACTATGAAAATTATAAAATTAAGGTAAAATATACATTTCGGTATGTATTGGTACGTATTGTGAGTATCGGTATGTATCCATTTGTATATATTGGCACGTATCGGTAAGTATCGATATATATCTGTACGTATCGATGAGTATCAATACATATCGATGAGTATCGGTATGTACCGATACAATGCGTTATGGTCATATAATGGCCAAGATGGGTAATTTTTCAGAAAAACACGATTTTTTGAAGGGTTTTTGTTCCAAAGTTGCTGTCAGCCATATTTCTCTATAACTAAAGTGGAAATCAAGGTTGGGAACAAGGATTTTACATTTATGGGACAACTAAAAACCTTGAATTCTTAGTACGATACCCTTAATTTAGTGTTTATGCATAATACATGTTATCAATAGCTTTTTTGAACAAACTATTTATGTAAAAGTGTTTAAAAAAATGTTTCCTATCAATTTATGTGTGTATCTTTAGTGTATCTTAGTGTATCTCCGATACGATACTCTCCGATACGTATCTTAATTTTAACCGATCGATACAATGACCGATACCGATACTTTAATCCTTGGTTTTAACCTAGGCGGTTAGTTGGCTTTGTTATATCACATTGTGTGGGTCATTTAGCAACTGTGGAATGCCATCATCTTCCCTTGTGCCTAGCTTATTATGTTTCTAGAATAGAATAGCCAATAAGGTCACAAAGAGATAATTGTGGTTGTAACTAAGGTAGTGGTAGGTGTTGTAACCGGATAGGGAAGTGGGGGGAGTAGGTATGTATCGATAATGGCCTATTTATTTGGTTTTTTTTTTTCCTTTTTTTTTTTTTTTTTTGGGTGGAAAGATCTATTCATCTATATGGATTACACTCCTACCATCTGCAATTGGAACAGATAGGCAAGGATCGGAATTTGGCCAAACAATCCTATCCGTAATAGATTGGGCCCTACTTGCAAGGGTATCTGGTAGCACATTAGCAGCCCTTGAAATATAATGGAACTTTCAAGACTCAAAGTAAGTGGAGATGTGTCAGACATCCTCAATAACCCCACATACCGATATGGTCGACTCTTTAGATGTGTCTTACAAATAAGATATCACCTCTTGGTGATCACTCTCCACTAGAAGATGATCTTGTCCCTCAGAAAGAGCTTCCAAGAGATCGAATTTCATATTATTTCTCCTTCAGAGACGAGGATAGGAGAACTCCCAATTATGCCAAACTATTCCTATTATCTCTCTTTCGTGTTATCTTCTTACCTTCTACAAAATAGGTAAACGCGTGCACATACCAGGCCATGAGCCATACTAAATCACCACTTCTGATTCTGTGACATCCATAAGAATTGAGTAATGCCGGTTGCTGGCAAAGGAGTTGATGCGTGCATAGGATGGAGAAGAGATAAAACAGGGAACGATAAAGAAAAAATGTAAAACAAAGGTCATTAAGAGATAATAGGATAACTAACATGATAATTCGGCTTCATTGAGGAAGCAAGAGTGTTATACACCGTTGGCTTTATCGAGGAAGCCATGACCTCCTTTACTCAACAGAGAAATTATAAGAACTTTTTGCCATTTAAATCTATTTTCTTTCATTACAACACATTACAACGAAGATATCCACCAACACAACATCACATAACTACCCCCATTACCGTCCATGTATGGATGGATTGCATGCTCCCATGCATCACAGTTCCATGTAACCCACACATAATAGGAATCCTCCCCAACAACAAACCCAATACCAACCCAGCTTAACCCACCCAACACAGCAAAAGAAGATTATGTTCAAAAAAGGCCCACATGTTTGAGGTCGAGGTGTGAGAACTATGCAGCCTTACTCCGAGAATGTTGAGAGGCTGTTTGAACTGCTTGACCACTAGGTTGCAAGATTCGTACCTTACGTTGTACCAAGCATGCTGCAAAATAAGATCAGGTGACCCACTATTATAAGAGAGTTGAGGATATAAGACTTATCTAATTTGATACTTGAACTTGTGTAGATGCTTGAATCCAACACTAGGTCTAAAACGTACCCCTTATTTCAATACAACAGTTTTTCATTACATTTTACCACCAAGATAAAACAACCTTCAGAATCAAAGTGTTGTTGTTGGGCCCAACGGTTGAAAAATAAAACTAAATGATATATTAAAAAGAAAAAAAAAATCAAAAAAACCTTTTTGAAGTATGGATTGCCTCTCTTTATATAAGAGAGAGGAAGGGATACATTCAATGGTGTTTACAAAACCCGTGTCTCTTTCATAAGACATGTTTGTTGACCATTTAGACATGCTTTTCATTAGTCACACTCACACCTATTGGTCACTTAGGTGCCTATTAGAAAGAGACAAACTTCTCCAACACATTTCTATAAAACAGAATAATATTTAATCTTTAATTTTTAAAACTATTAAAAGATTCCAACAATCCTTCACAAGATTCAAAATATTCAATATAGCCGATAAATCCCCCACAAGTTTTAAAAATTGATAAATCTGAAATCAAATTATTGAGCACATGAGACATAGGAGAATACTTTCTTTAATACACTGATTCAGTCAGTCATACCCAATTTTTAAAAACCTTAAACTTGTTAGAAAAATAAATGGGTAGAGTATAAGACTTATCTGAAAATGTGTTACATTCATTTATGATGAAAATGCTTATGTACCAGATGATGTAAGAACTTGCATTATTGTGGTAATCCTTCTTCTTAAATTAAGAACAAACGGAATTGAAGTCGAGTCGTATCAGAAAGATATTATCCTTGAGGTTTTAAAAAATCCTCAATTGTGCAATCAGATTGACCATTGCATTTAAACATCCAAGATAAAATAACTCACAATCACATAAGATTCACTCCAATATGTGATTACACATGGATGTCCAAAAGTTACACTCATCATCAGAAATTTAAAATACTAGATACACAAAGTGACTCAGAAGAACAAAACAAAGAGTTGGAAAGAACAAAAACACTTGTTAAAATTCCAGACCATCTATAAATAGACAACGTCGTTTTTCACATATTGATGCCTCTGTCTACATAAACATATGTGTCCTTATGTGTACAAGCGTCCACATATACATGTTTACATAAATACAAATGTTCCTATACACATACAATTGCATTTGTACACCCACATATCGATGACATGAGAAATATTTTAAAATTTTAATATTGAATAAAAATAAATCCATCATAAACAGGAAAGGTCGAGGGTCATGTAAACCACAAAACCTCATACGGATCAACACAAGACCCCTGGTTTCTTAAGCATTTTTCAGCTCCACTGAATCGAATCAATAAAAACGAGTTCAGATCACCTACCGTCATCACCTCCGTACATATACATTCAACACCTATCGGTTTTCTGTCAGTTATACCCTTCTTCCTTCTTTTATAATGATAAAAAGGTGCGACAAATGTTGAATAGTTACATCTACATCATCAGAAACCATGAGAAAGGAGAGTGGAGTACCTCTTATTCGACTTTGAAATTTGACCGTCTCTCTCTCTCTCTCTCTGTTCGTTTTCTGCATGTTCAATACCTACGGCCGGTGTCTATTGCAGTACGTACCTGATACTGCCAGTGGCTTTTAAGACCCTTTGCAGCCTGTTGCAGTACGTACGTACATCCTTCTAATGTGAGAGAGAGATAGAGAGAGAGAGAGAGAGAGAGTCAGTATTTCAATCTGAAATGTGATCTGATTTTTCAGATCGTCATCTGGGACTTTTGCGCTTTGATTTGCTCATTGATCTTCTTCAATAAAATGGGTACAGTATGTAATTGTGGGGTCCCACTCTCACTCCCAGCCAATATCCCAATTCTCAACCATCAATAATATTTTATTATTTTTAGGCTTAAAGGTAGCAGTCCGTAAGCGTTTGCTTCATATAAACACCATATTTAGTTCTGACCATTGATCATATCTGATATAATCTGAACCATTCTTTCGATCTTTTCAACCTATTATTTGTTATTTTAGTTTATCTTACTAGTTGGATTTTAGGTACTTGTGCTTCACCCTCATCTTCTCTTATTAGGAAGAGAAATTAGCTCAAACCCCTTCTCCATTGGCACCACCTGATACCATCACATTACTCTGGCGACTATCCTCTGCCCAACGCCACTAGTGTCGTTAGTGCTTCTCCCCTTTGTCACCACTTCTCTTTTCCTCTTCTTCTTCCTCTTCCTCTTCCTTCTCCATGGTGCCATTTCTGTTGTTGGGTGGCGTCCATGGCCAAATCAACAAACAAATACCATAGCCAACACCACAGTTAACCTCGAGTTCGGTGGCTCCAAGAAGTACGAGGGCTCCTCCAAGTTCGTTCACCTCAAGTACCATATGGGACCCATCCTCCTATCTGGTATGGCCGGTGCCAGAACTCCCAAAAGCGCATCATCCATGGCTTCCTCAACTCCATCTCCACCATCCATTCCAACCATCCTTCTGTTGCCGACTGGTGAAAAATAGTCTGGCTCTACACTGACCAGAGGATTAAGAGAGATGTGAAAGAAAAGTTTTCGTACAAAACAGGAACCGAATGTAGAAGTAAAAAGCCCTAATGAAGCCATGAGGGTAATCGACGGCTTAAATTAGTTATCAAAAGATCAACGGTATAAATTACATGTTGTGTTTTTATGGAGCAGACGCTTAAGCGTTGCCACCATTCACCCTTATTTTTATATTAAAATTGTTAATTATGTAAGTTTTGCATGCTCACTTTTTCCCGCCCTGTTTTTTTAGAAGCATATGTTCATCACTTGCTCTTACATGGACGTGGGACTTCTCAAGTAGTCTAACGTCTCAGTCACTCCCAAAAACTCCTTGACGAGAGCTTCAATGGCTCAGCCAAGGTAGGGTTGGGTATACTAAATCCACTATTACGTCGCCTCTAACGTAAACAATAAGAAAAAATGAAGGACAATACCTGAAACCAGGCCACCACCTCCTCCTCCTCAATCCTCATCAACTTCTCAGTGGCTTAATCCTCAATCCTCATCAAATTAAGGTTTGTTACAAATCTAAGGGTCCTTTTGTCACTCAACAAAATACCAAACAAAACTGCAATCTTAAATGAACCAACAAACAAAATGTACTGACCCAATTCAGAAAATACAAATTCAAACAAACCACAGATAGACAGATAGATAATAGAAATACACCAATCTCTCCTCTGATCCCCTCGATCCCACACCCAATACACCCCGGCCAAAGATTTGCCCTCTCTCTCTCTCATGGTGGTTAATTGTTCCTTAACTTCATTCCAAATATGCTTTCTCTTCTTTTTTCTTTCAGCCCATCTGTCTTAGGGTCTTGGGGACAATTTGTGGCAGATGCTTCCAAGTTCCCACTAACTAATTACAGCTTTAGGTTGAGATCAACTGTGTCACTATATTCCTTG
The DNA here is from genome assembly GCF_013358625.1 of Macadamia integrifolia. Taxonomy (NCBI): domain Eukaryota; kingdom Viridiplantae; phylum Streptophyta; class Magnoliopsida; order Proteales; family Proteaceae; genus Macadamia; species Macadamia integrifolia. Next base: position 30,665,026 of record NC_056561.1, on the reverse strand, counting down.
ACTCTCCGTTGGTCGTTGGTTGTGGTTGCCACTCTGCTAATCTTCCCTTTTGTAGGAAAGAAATTATGGATGGCCGGCTCTTCAATGCTTGCCTGCACCATTCAACCCAAAAAAGAAAAGGAAAAAAAGTTATTAGGAACACCCGCAGGCACAAGAACAGCAACCAATAGAAAAAGCGAAAAAAAAACCTTTTTTTCGCAGTCACTTTAATTTTATTCTTACCAGAGACGAGTTCAGACCAAATTCAAGGATCGGATAATGAGAGGGTGTGGATGCTGCTAAGGGCTGCTGCTTATTATATTTACAACCCATTGAAGATGAACTAGTTGCAGGAGGGCCCAAGGTGAGATAATTCCCTTCAACAATTCTATGCTTCAGCTCGGAAATTGTACTCTGACTGATACCAACAGAAACAAAACAATGTGAATCAACTACCCAACAATCCCACAGAGAGAGAGAGAGAGAGAGAGAGTACCCAATCACACTAATGCCAGATAATGATGGTTCTTCTGCTCTGTAGAGTGGCTGAATGAAGGGAGGAATTTTTCTGAGAGATGACGCCAGTGGCAAGTTGTCTAGAGAGAAGGGGCATGGTCGCTTAATACCAACCATCTATACTACATTCTAACCACTCAACTATTAGAAACTAATCCCATCTCCAGTTTCTTTCTTTAATTTATAAATTAAAAAAAAAATTAATGATATCAGATACAACAATGAGGACTTCATCCATCATTCCATCCCCACATACCTTCTCTTCCTCAGGCCAAGGAGGTGGCTGTAGTGCTGTGCAGTTGTTGTTGCTGCTGCAAATGCTTTGGTTTGAAGGAAGCTCCATAGGAAAGGAAGGGACAATCCCCTGCACACAGAGAGAGAATCAGAGATTGCTTTGCAGTCTTATCGAGAATCCCAGAAATACAGAGAGAGAATCCAAAAAGAAAATTAAAAGGTTAAGCAAACAACCATTATTGAAGAATGTGGTTGATTTCTATCAATCGGAACAGGGGGAGGAGAATGCCAAATTGGGTAGGAGGCCTCATTCTGCAACTGGGCTCGGTATGCAAGTCCATGATCCAATATGGGAACATCACCATTGTAGTTCAACCCGTTACTCCACATTCTGGAATAATGTCCCTCCCCTGTAAAAGTGTTGACTACGTCAGCGATCGGACCACAGGTGGAGCCACCCTGACAAGGAACATAAATTGTTGCTATCGTTTGAAACGGAGGAGGAGGATGAGGTGGGGCTAATAGATCAAGAGTGAGAACAGGTCCCTGAGAAAGGGTTCTGAACACAGAACTTGTTGAAGACAAATCAGTTGGAGTTGCAGGAAAAGGAGAAGAAGAAGATGAATGCTGGTGCTGAGGAAGAGGGATTGGAAGAACAAAAGAGGGTGAGGACATGTCAGCAGTCGCGTCCTTCTTCTGCTGCTCCTCTAATCGTATCTTCTCCAATTGGGCAACACCGAGCCCTCTTTGTGGGATTTTCTTCTGCTTCAGTTTCTTGGAAGAGCGACCTCCTCCACTACCACCACCATTACCTCCACCACCACCACCACCCGCACTATTGCTGTTGCTATATTTCTGTTGTTGCTGTACTTGTACCATTCTTCTTCTCTGCCATCTAACTAGAGGAAGATCCTAGATGAATAAAAAATGGAAAAGAAGACAACCCAGACGCACAAAATGAAAATGAAGAGACCCAGATACAAGAGATCCAGAAAATAATCAGATTCTTGAGAGAAATTAGTAAATTCTTGTCTGGGTTTTATTCCGAAAGAACCAAAAACCAGGTACATGAGAAGTAGTAAAGTGGAGGGAAAGGAGAAGACAGAGAAATCAGAAACGTAAGTCAATAGAAAACCGAAATCCCCATATTTGAAAACTAAAATCTTGCAGGTTCTGGAGTCAAAATCGCCTACTTAAGGGAAGAAACACAGAAGCTAACCCAAGTTTTTAGCGAAAGATGGAGAGAAAAACTGAGTTCCGGATCTCCCTCTCATTAGTTCTTTTGTCTCAGAGACAAATCAACCCGAACAAAAAGCCCTTTCAAACCACGCAAATCCAAACACTTATCGAATCTTTTCCCACCTCTTTTCTCGCCCAAATCCTCGCTCCATTCTCTCTTCCTCTCCCTCTCTCTCTCTTAGACCGACTCTCAAGTCTCAAGAGCTCAAATCCAAAATCCTATTTAGTTTCAAAGATCTCTCTCTCTCTCTCTCTCTCTCTCTCAAACTCTATCTCATTACATCAAGGCTCCATTTTAACGTTTTCATGGCCATGAATTATTATCACCCACCATCTATATACCATGTTCTTCTCCATCTTCCTATACAAGTCACAAGTAAGTAACTCCCTCTCTCTCTCTCTCCAATGAGTGAATTGCTTGTATTTTTACGTAGGCATCTTTAGTCCCTTACCTCTTTGAGGCAAAATGAGACCATCACTTGCGGCTTTAAGGTCTGGTTCTGGGGCCCAATGTGGGTTTCTATGGCCCACACAAGTCTTTGGTTCAATGATTCAGACCAGACACCAGATTTCCTCACCTCCTCGACTCCTCCATGCGAGATTCAATGAACACTACCGAAATTGCCTCTCCCCTTACCCACACCCTTTCCATATTATTCCTTGTAAATTAAACTGAAAAAGTGGGATCTGGTTCCTCTCCTTAGCTGTGATCTCTCAGGTATTGGCCACAGTGATTTGGGCACACTTGTATAAGGTTCATTCAACCGCTGTGGTTCCTTTTTCAGAAAAACTACCCATCTCCATGGATCCAATCCATACCCGATTGAAGCAAAACGGACCTTCTCTCATCTCCACAAATCAAAACAAAATCCCACCCTAGTCTCTTCCATTCTCATGGATCTCTCCAAATCTTCTCTGCTATGGGGTTTTAGATTTTTGAAATGTGGAATATGGTTTACCATTGATGCATGCATCTTACTATCTTAGGAGTGGCTTTAGAGTTGAAGACCGATTGAAGAAGAAGGGTTTTCAGATTTCCTATTAGAGGCTGAGACGTTTTGTTTGCAGTTGTCTCACTGAGTAGTATATCTGAGAACTCTTATCTTGAAAGTTGTCTCTATTTCTGTTGTTCTTCATCTTTAATTATCATCATCATCCTTGTTTTCCATCTGTTTGAATTTGGATTTTCATTGGTGAACCATATTCCACATTTCACCTCTATCTGGTTTAGGTAAATCAAAAGTGCCTTGTTTTTCCTGTAGTATGACTGAGGTGTGCAAAGAGCTCTTTTTGACGGGGTATGGGTTGGATCCATGGAGATGGATGGTTTTTTGAAAGAAGGAACCACAACAGTTGGATGAGCATTGGACAAGTGTCAATCGCCCAGATAGCTATGGGCAATACTTAGGCTATTAGAGCTAAGGAGAGAAGCCGGATCCGAAATGTGTTTGATTTTTTAATTATATTTGTAGAGTAAAATGTTACATACATATTCTATTTGAACATGAGGCATAGGGTATGCCTAGACACATTCAAATCTTTATTATGTTTTCTGTCTATTTAGAAAGAATGATTTACAAAATTAATTTGAATATGAGTGGGCATACCCTACTCATCTTCAGAGAAAAAAATGTTTATTTTGGGAAATAGAACGCTATCTCCTGTGCCTATGCAGCATGCTAGCTAGCCAAAGGGAAGACATGTAGAAGTATCTTTAATGTGGGGCAATGTGATTTTTCTACCTGCTGTGTCTAGACGTGATTTTTTCTACCTGCTGTGTCTAGACGTAGACACACAATAGCTGGTAAAGTTCTTTCTTCTTTGTAATTTATAAGAAAACAAGTCAAATTTTTTTGCACCATATCTCGGCTAAAACCACATCATAAGAAATGGTGGCGGTTCCAACGTGACACTTAGGCACCATTTGACAATGTTCCGTTTCTACCGTTTCTATGTTTTTTTTGTTCCCAAAAATGGAGAAACAGTCTAAAAATCATTTGATAAAGTTGTTTCGTTTCACCCGTTTCTAGAAACATAAATCAAAATTTATGTCTATTTACAATTCTAGAAACGACTTTGACGAAACAAGTCCGACTTGTTTTGTCATTTCTAGAAACAAATTTGAGAGAAAAAAAAGGTTGTTCTCGATAAATCTATCAACTATTTAAACCTAAAAGAGGCAACCCAACCTTCTCTCCCTTTTGGGCATCGGATGATTCTATTTGGTTTTTTAGTGGCGTTATGTCTGCAAAAAAATTTAGAGAAAAAGATTTATCAAATACCAAAAAACCCGTTTTTATTTTCAGAAACGTGAAAAGCCGTTTCTGCTGTTTCTAGACACAGAAACAGCATAAACATTATCAAACATGCCTTAATTTGTCACTCTCCTCATCCCATGTCATAACACATAAAGTTGACAAAGTTTGGTATAAATATATATATATATATATATATATATATATATAAAAGCTCCTCCTCTCTTCTCACTATTCATAAAATCTTTAAGAAAAGAAAAAAAAGAAAAAAAGAAAAATATATCACTTATCATTTATTTATTATTATTTTTTTTTGTTTTTCAAAAGAAGGCGAAAAAATGCGTCCACCATGCGATTATTATTCAAAAAATATACAGAAAACAATGTGTGACCTCATACCAGAAAGGATGGTCAGATTTACAATGAACAATGGGTGATGAATCCACCAAACTCTACATAGATTCCAGACAGTACCCCCTTGAGCTAATATGGGCCTTTTGTTACAAGAATAGGACTAAAACCAAAGATACAAAATTCAAAACATCTACAAAGAGAAAGAATATCCTCAACAAGAACATCTGTGGCCCAATAAGACGCTGAAGCCATGCCATTCAAACAAGCTACATGACTTAATGCATAAGAAAGACATATAATCCTTTGGAGATTTAGGCACCTTGCCAACAAAACACCATCTTATAAAACTTCAGCTTCCATTGCTGCAGTTCATATGTTTTTGCTAGCTTTACATTTGGCTACAACAAATTTATTATTAGTCTCTCGAATAAAAACTCCCTGCAAGAGATCTCAGAAAACTTGAGGTTTTGAGTTTAATTTCTCTTATTTTCTTAGGGCCACTTACACGGGGATGTTTAGTGCTATTTACTGTTTCTGGTAAAAGTTGAATAGTTCTTATTCAACCCCGATATGACCCGGTCCATGTGATTGTAGGGTCAGTATGGACTTGTGGTGAAGGAAATAATCCCTTTACTTCTTATTTTATGGATTATATTTTCTAATTTAGTTTTAGGGAGAGTAATTGGAGCACGTCTATTCTAATAAAATGTTTAGACTACGATGGAGGACATAACCTATATGGCAATATTGCTTTTTATTTTATGAATTGTAGTTTCCAGTTTATTCCTAAGGAGAGCGACTTTGCAGTAGATTCCCTATCCAAGAAGGCCATATCTGATCCGAGTAGGACGGTTTGACCTATTTCCATTTTGTAATTGATGAAATCTTGTAATTCGCTTGTTTTCATGAATAAAAGTTTATTTACAAGAAAAAATGTAGCTTTTTTTATTTTTTTATTTTCTCTTTTTTTGTTTTGAATATGTGGTTCTCATGTGGATGATACCTTTTTTGGAAACCCATTGGTATGACATGCAGATTCCCCCATTTTACCATAAGAGGAAGCCTCTTCCCTCTGATCACATGGCTACTGAGCCAGCAAGCGAACCAATGAGAAGGCAGGCAGAGGCATCAACCACACAAGAGTGGGGCAAAGCAGTCCTTTTGCACTCCATATGTCCTGGCTTACGAAGCACGACCAGGGGTTATTCTTTTTTCCAAAAAAAAGAATAAATAAATAAATTGAAAAAAAGAATTCTACCCATTTACATTTCTCTATTTTCAGATATAAGTCAAGAAAAATTGTACTTTTTTTCTTGATTTAAGAAAAAATTGTATAATTTTTGTACTTTTTTCTTTTCTTTTCTTCTCTTCATTACCAAACACAGTGTTAGTGTTCTGATAAATGAGTCCCACAATATAACCAGCCACCAGTGCAACTTTCGCCGGTCTATGTATCTTACCAGTTAGACGAAATAATCATATAATTAGGGAAATGTTTGCTAGAGGCAGTGGAGGATGTCGATCACCTAGTTAGGATGAATTTTATACCACGTGGACTGATGATTTTGATCATTCCTCAGTCGTTCTTGGATGGTTGAGGTTTCTTCTAGATTAAGTTTAATTATCAAATGTCCTACAAATATTCTAATATACTTTTTTAGTTTTCGAAAATTTCCCCCCAAATTTAAGGACTTTCAAGCCTTTCTTCAATTTTGTTTCACTGTAGAAGTGAGAGAATAGAAAAAGGAAAATTCAAAACTTTATTTATAAATAATAAATTGCTTTTGAACTGAATTTATTATGCTATGTTTGATTGCAAGGTAAAATAAAAAGGAAGAAAAGAAAAATTTTCGAACTTCAAAAAGGAAAGTTTTGTAATCATAATCCCACAGGATTATATAAGTTACTTTAATTTCTTATCATATTTAATAATGATATATTTTATATGTAATTTTATTTTTTTATTATTATCTTTTTATAAAGAGGTTTTTTTTTCGTGGAATTTTTAGTAAAGAGGTTCAGATGCAAAATAAAGTAAAGTTTAATAATTAACTATGATATGATTTGGAGTTAGTGATATAGTCACATGAAATAATGAATCTACGATTACAAAAATTTCACTTCTCTTTCCTTTAATTTCCCTTATAACCAATCAATATCATATTCCCACTAGGCAGTAGGCACACCTTGGGCCACTCACACGGGGGTGTTTAGTGCTCTTCACTATTTTCAGTGAGAATTGAATGGTTCTCATTCAACCTCAATATGACCCGGTTCATGTAGTTGTGGGGTCAGTATGGGCCCGAGGGATAGTCAAGCTGAAGGCTTGGATACTCTCGTTAGCAAAAAAAAAAAATGTGATTATGGAGAAAATATGTAAACAATATTTTAGCATCAATTATGTTTCCACGTCAAATATGAGTGATGATGTACATTGGATACATGCTCCCATGATATATTGAAACATTTTTTTTTTTAATAAGATGATATAAAAGGGTGAGGTTCCTGAAAGGCAATGTGTCCCTTTGTCAAGATAAGAGGCCTATGAGAGTATGCACGAAAGCATCAATAAGGATGGGGATTCTGCCTTTCATGGGGGGTTTTGCGATCATTTTGCCCCTTTTGTTTGGGGGGAGGGGTCAAATTACCTTTTAGGATTCTTTTTCCCTATAATAAAGTAATAAACATGCAATAGCAATAATCCCATATTTTTATTTGGGGAAAAGAATGTTACCTACTTGAATAAATCTCGTGCTTAGACAAAGGAGCCCTCAAAATTACTACCCCACATGTCCTCATGAGATCAAGAATCCTATCCATATTGATGTTCTAGCATGAAAAAAATTTGGCTGCTACTAGGCTTTGTAGCCAAGTAGTTGCAACCCCTGGGATTCTATTTCCTTGGTTGTTATCAGGGGTTATAGCTATTTTGCTGCAACTCGGGTAACAGTCAAGTTTAGTTCCTCTATGAACTCTTATTAGTCCCCGTGTTAGTGAAAAGATCACGCAACTAGGTAGGGATGTCCTACCCTTTTATTATTTATTAAAAATATACAATAAAACATAAAATTCTTAATAATTGAAGAACGAAAATGCTCATATGTACTTTATTCTGTCAGCAGAAAAGTAGTAGACAGTCTTCCATTACTAATGCAAATGCGGTACAGAATCTTAAGAAATCTCATGGGAAAAGGGTAGGAACATGGTAGTTCGAGATTAAGCTTAGGGGCTAAGCAATCTACAATTAATGAACATTATTGCACAATCTCCAATGATGGTTAATACTCAAGAAGCATTGAATTAATGGTTCAATGATGGCAAAGGACTAGTTCTCATTGTCAATATACCTTCTCTCTATGCTAATTTGGTAACTAGCAACTTTTACAGGTCAACACTGATGGAAGCCCATGTTAACTTTAGGGTAGGTTTGGAAGTTTGTTGTGAACACCAAGCATAGACCTATATGAGTTCAATACCTTTACTCTTACCCTTAGAGCCACTAATTTTACAAAGGGTCTGTTATTTAATCAAAATTAAGTTCTTTAAGTTAAAGTCTTAGAGGTATATAAATTAATTTGAAAGTAACTTGTCATAATCATATGAATACATATATGAAATAATAGTATCTACCCTCATTGAAAAAAGAAATGTGATATTAATAGGACAAAAAATAAAGTTACAAATTATTTTACTCTCAATAAGAAATTTCCTTTTAAAATTGAGGTTGCTCCTCTCAAATAGATATGGATGCATTGGCGTGACAATTGGGGGACCCTTCTCATTTGAGATCTTAAAGAACATTTTCTTAAGGGATGTGAGGGAAAGAAAACAAGTTAGGAGATTTTCTACTTATATCCTCAAGATTGGCTCCTAAAGCAACATTTTTCCTAGTTGGTACCTCCAATAGAGACTTTTGAATTACTTTTATTTTAGATAGGCAGACCCTAAAGAGAGTACTCATGAGTCAGGACTTCCTAATTATGAGGTGTTGGTCCTTGCCTACTAAGTTATCCCCTTGGATTGAGACTTTTAAAACTACCTAGTATTATGGTCTGAGAAGTAAATCCATTTAATGCACTAGTTATCCACCCCTAAGCTATTTTTTGTGGGAACCCATATGAAGATAATAGCTTGTAACCACCTTATTAATTTACTCATTATGAAGAGAGAGAGAGAGAAAGAGTGAGGGGGAAGTAGCATTTCTTCTTTGATGAATACTGAAATGTTTATCCTTACCAACTAAGAAAAAAAAAACTGTTTCGGGTTGAGAGTCTTGAAGTTACCTTGTATTCTGGTCTCAGTTGTATATCCATTCAAGGCAAGCAGGCTCTTAGTTGCACCCACCTTATTAATTCACTCAGTATGGTAAAGAAATTAAAGAAAAACAAACAGGGATGGAGTATTTTTCTTTAGTCCCAATCACAGTTTTAGTGAAGGGTATTGAGATCGGACATCGATACAGATCCGCATTGGTTCGTATTGTTTTGGATCAGATGGATCTGTATTACCTTTTACCTTTAGTCCATATCAATATGTTGATCTGGGATCGGCCTAGAATCGATATCGTTGCCTGCGGTTCTCAATATAAATCTCCCGATTCAAATGATCTGATACTGAACCTTTTTTTTTTTTTTTTTTTTTTTTTTTTAACAAAAGTTAAAAATTTTATTGAGAAAAATCAAAGGAGAGAATCTCCTATCAGAGTCGGGAGTTACAATACAATGCGGTGGTCTATACTGAACCTTTGAACCATGGTGCCAAACATTTGGCCTTTCCAGAACCCTTGTAACTCATGTTGGTATGCATTTTCAAACGTGACAGACCACCATATCATGAGAGTTACCATATGCTTAACTAAAACGCCATAGTAATGCATTGTGGGTTTTGAGTTTGGTAGTTAAAACGAGAAGTCGGGAATCGTTGGAAAGATAAACTTTATTTGATATGGTACATTTAAAATGGTTTAAAAATTAAAGGGGATTGTAAAAACAATTAAACCTTTAAAAAAAAAAAAATTGGTGAAAAACATAAAACGGATGGTATAAATTTTAAACGCTTAAATTTGAAAAATATGGAATCATAAAAAAGGTAATATATTTTTTTTGATCTAGCATAGTATTTCAGAGGAGCAGCCCTGCAAACTTCGAGCTTAGAAAAGGTTTTCACATTGTTGTTACTAACAATGACTTTGCATAATTTAAATAACTAAAAACTTTGTGGGTTATGTGGGTTCCATTGATTTTGGTGTATTATAATTCTATTGAGGGATAAAGAACTCTGTCAGTCTGGTGTTGCCCTATGCCTAAACATATGTGGGCACGAGAAGGCTACAATGCCGCCTGTTCTGTGTCCTGAAGATGAACCTGTGCAGTGGTGTTGCCTACACCAGACTGATAGATTCTTTCTCCCTTCTTTTAATTCAATGATCTAGTTGATAATGATTGTAAATTCCTCACTATTGTTCTATGTAAATTTTTAGGAGAAGAAGAGATAGTCAGAGACTTGTGAGGTCCGAGACTAGAATACTAGATGGCTTCTGCACCAAAAACGAGCATTAGGCAGAGGTGAATCAGTTCCACATTGGCTATTGAAAAAACCAACAGGGATAGACCCCTTATATAAAGGAACCCATGCTTCTATTAAAAAGATAATAAAGAAAGGTAAAGGCTGCACACGCCCAACACTATGTCTACCTTTTTCCTCCCTCCTTGGGAAAGTCTGTCCTATCCCTCCTATCTCAGTCCCCCATTGATTGAGCTTCTAGCTCCAAGAAAGATAGTGGCACGCCCAACCTCCCAAAAAAAAAAAAAAAAAACTCAATGGGTTGCTTGCTAACTTACTGTGCAAGAGGTCACATGTTATTAAAGTATGGACAAGAGATAGACACGTCACTAACTTACTTGCATGCGGATGGCTAGACCAAACGAAAATGCAAATTATCAATATTATAAAGGGTTTTCCTATCAGAATTAAGTTTTTTTTCCGTTGTGTGGACTCAATTCAAGAGCTCAAGTTTAAAACCATAAAATTCAGTACAATAGTATTAAACGTGTTTTAATTCACTATGATTTCAAATCTTAGTACCTCACCAACATTATAGGGAAATCACCAATCCACCATTTTGGGCTAGGGTTCTAGGGGAGTGCAAAGTATAGAAGTCTAGCGGGACGACCGGGAGATTGATTCCGACATTCAAAACTCTGGCGAGGAAAGGGAAATCTTATCGGGGAAATGCAGTAGTAACGGCCTCTCTGAGTGATCGAGAGTTCCCCTAGGAACTAACATGGTTTTTACAATTGAACAAAGAGAAAGAAGCAGCCTTGGATTGGGATGCTACGATGCCTGAAGAGGAATAGAGGGGCGGCGATTTCATTGTTCCGTCGGCAGCAGCGGCCATTGCTACAATAACGAGTTGAGTGATTTACTGAATCTGGCCATTCATAGCAAGGAAACAACGAGAACGATAAGGAGTCTCTTGGCATAATTGGGAGGCACAACTCAAATCGAAAACGGTTTATGACGGAAAAGATTTGAAGTTTCTGAAGAAGTTTGGGGCCTTTTATAAGTTTACTTTATTCAAGTGCCACTTGGCCCTTCTCTCCCAATTAGTTATTCTATCAGAAAGTGGATCTCTAGTATTTTTTTTTTCTGCATCAAAGTGTTTTGTGACTCGAGATAGTGGGCGACTTGGATGATATGGAACTTTAACTGAGACAATATTTGGAAGAAGTATGGTTGATCCCCACACTACCAGAGAGGATCACCCCTCAGATCCTCCAATCACTTTTTCAGCGGTGGTGGCGAAGTCCACTACCTTCCAGCCAGTGGAAATTCCTTTGAAGAATCCCATCACTCTTCTTGGGTCTCCAACAATTTCTTTTCCCAAGAGGAGATTGCTAGGTCTGAAGTTCCGTTTCAGAATGTGTTGATGGCTAAGTGCTCTTATAGTCGGCCATCTATATTTGAGATTAAGATCTTCATACATTCGTATTTTCATCTGGTTGGGGATGTGGTGATCTCTAGTCTTGGTCAGAGACATCTCCTCTTTCGTTTCATTGAATGCCAAGATTTTATTAAGGTGTGGCTCAAGGAGCAGATCTATATTTTGGGTTTCTTATTTCGGTTTTTCAATTGGACAAAGAGCTTTACAACAAGGAATGAATCGTTGATTGTATCTATTTAGGTGTCATTCCCAAACCTTCCTATGAATCTTTATTAAGGGAATTTCTTCCTATCAGTTGCAGGGGCGGTGGGAAGAGTGTTGAAGGTTGATGGTGCTACTGTTGGTTATACTAGAACGGTCGTAGCTAGAACTTATGTGGAGATTGATCTCAGGGATTCCCAACCTGAGCGGATTGAGATTGGATGCGGATCGTCAGGGTTTTTTTCAGAAGGTTGTTTATGAAAAGAAGCCACTTTTTTGTACGTGGTGCTCGAAGTTAGGCCACAACGTTGAGAGTTGTCAACGAAAATCACAGGGTGTGGTGTAGGTGGATGATCAGGCAAGAACTCAGGCAGACAAGCGGGTTAGGGCACCGATTAGCAATGGCACAGAGATGGATCACCTCGAGAAGGATGTGACTTAGGTTATGCAGGTTGGCTCTCCTTCCTTTGATAGGATCGAACCAATCATAAATTCCTTACATGAGTTTGTTCTTCTGAATCCACATCCTCAAGGTCATACGACTGTTTGCAACATATGGAAACTCATAGGGCGGAACTTTTAGCCCAGTATAGACGGCATTGGGGAAGAGATGCCAAATGAGGTAGAGGAAAATGAAGAGGAGCATACTCACATTTCTAAGGAGGGGGATGGAATTTATCCACTTTTCCTTCAATGTGGTGTGAATATTTGGCATTAAACATCGATTGAGTATAGGTTACGTTTTAGATCGTGGTAAGGACTTGGGCAATGCCAAAGATGATTTGAGAATGGTGGGTGATCAATACCGGATTTTGGATCGATAAAAGTTGGTTGATAGGTTTAAAGCTTTCAGTGCATCCATTGGTAAATGTATTGAAGCGACCTTTTTGACTCTCAAGGAAGATGTTGGCAATGATAGTTTGGATGATATTGTTCCCAGGGAATCCACGAATAGAGTGGAAGAGCGGTTCTCATCTCATAGTGCATTGATGCAACATCGGATTGTTAGGTCCATGAGACATCTTGAATCTAACCCCTTTTGTTCTTAATGCATTTCCTATTTTGGAATGTTTGGGGTGTGGAAAATAAGTCTACTTGTAGATGCCTAAATATATTATTTTTTTCTTCTGGTATTGATTTGGTGGCTATTTCAGAACCTAAGATTTCCTTTGCAAAAGTTAGTGTTATTATGCGAAGGATTGGAATGCACTCTTGTATCTCAAATGGAGCCACTGGTGGCGACATAATTTAGGTTTTTGGAAGAATCATATTCATGTTTAGGTTATGGACAACCTTGTCCAGTATGTAACTGTTGTATGTTTGGATTTGGCTTCAAATAACAAATTATTACTTACTTTTGCCATGCTTTGTGTTCTTTGGGGGAAAGACGATTGCTATAAGAGGATCTTATCAGTTTTTCTAGAACAGTTGACCAAGCATGGGCGGTTTGTGAGGACTTTAATGCTGTTTTGGCTCTGTCTGAGAAGGTAGGAGGGTGATCTCCTTGTTCTCAATTGGTAGATTTGTGAATGAAGCCATGTTGATCGATGTTGGTTATGGGTGAATTGCTTTGATGTGGTCTAATAACTAGGAAGGACACAGTTTGTTGAAGGCTCGTCTAGATTGGGTCATGTATAATTGTCTATGGCCGGACCAATTTCGTCTTTTTTGTATTCGCCACCTCAATAAAACATGCTCTGATCATACCCCTATTTGGGTTGAGATTGCGACAACGTTGGCAACCAGGGTTTCATATGATTTAAAATCCAAGAAATATGGGTATCTCATCGTGAGTTTTTGAAGATTGTGAAGGAAGTCTGGGATCAACCGGTCTGTGGTTCGCCTTTATAGATTTTTTTTTTCAAGCTTAAGGACCTTCGGGTATGCCTTAAAACTTGGAATAAAGAATTGTTTGATAATATTCGCCAAAATGTCCGCAATGCTGAGGATGAGGTTAGTCGAGCCGAAGCAGATTATGAATTGAATCCAAGTGAAGCATTAAAATGTGCTCTCCAAAATTCTCGCACTATCCTTCAGAGAACTCTTTTTCAGAAAAAAATATTTTGGAGGCAAAAATCCAAAGTCAAATGGCTCTAAGCAGGAGATAGGAACACGGGCATCTTCCATGCTAGGGTGAATGTTAGGTAGAAAATAGCTAGTGTGGAGAAAATTAAATCGAGTGAAGAGGTTTAGATCACTGGAGCAGAGGAGGTGAAAGCTGAGGTAGTGCAACATTTCTCGAGCATTTTTTCATCTCAGCCTAGTCTTTGGGATGAGGATTTATTGGACTTTATTCCCATGTTGATATCTGATGATGTTAACGCAAATATCTTCCTTGTTCCGTCCATGGAAGAGGTGAAAGCGGTGATCTTTTCCCTTTCTAAAGAGAGTGCTCCTAGCCCTGATGGTTTTTCTGGAATTTTTTTTCACTTCTTGTTGGGACGTAGTGTGTCAGGACACTCTGGCACCTATCAAGGATTTCTTTAATGGGGGTTTCTTGCCCAGGAGTTATACGTCTTCTCGTCTCATCCTCATCCCGAAGAAGGATTGTCCTGAGTTTATGACAGACTTCAGGCCAATAAGTCTGCAACTTTTCTCATAAAATCCTTGCTAAAATTATTTCTACTAGATTGTCTACCGTTCTTCTTTTATTGATTTCAGAAGAACAAGGTACCTTTTGTTCGTGGCAGATGCATTCATGATAACATTGCACTTATGCAGGAAGTAGCACAGGATATTAATAAAAAAATAAGGGACGACAATTTGATATTGAAACTTAATATGACTAAGGCCTATGATTGACTTGAGTGGAATTTCCACTATCAAGTACTCAATAAGTTTGGTTTCTCTTTCCTTTGGATTGATTTAATCAGGAAATCGTTGGAAAATTATTGGTTTGCGATTGTCATGTATGGGGGCCAATATGACTATTTTAAATCATCTAGAAGCCTTAGGCAGGGGGATTCTTTATCACTTAGCTTGTTCATTTTGGCAGAAGAAGTTCTTAGCAGGGGTCTAATGACACTCTTTAAAGAAGATTGTGCAACTTAGATATGAAAGCTTCTTAGGCAATTAGTGAATGCGTAAAAAAAGTTGTTTTATTATTGGTTCAAAAGCTACGGAGGTTCATGTGAAAATGTTGGGCGATGTCACTGGCTTCGTGTAAAAATCCTTGCCTATTACTTACTAGGGTGCTCCTCTTTACTCTGATAGGTTGAAAGTAAGTTTTTTTGATGAATTTCTTGCTAAGGTTAGTTATAAAGTGGCTGGTTGGAAAGAAAAACTTCTCTCATCTGGAAGAAGATTGGTTCTTCTTAAGCATGTCCTTGCTTCTATGTCAATCCATATTTTTTTCATGTTTGGATGTTCCTAAATCACATGAGAAGATTCCAAAGAATTTGCTCAGATTTTCTATGGGGTTTAACGGATTGTGGTAAGCATCACCATTGGGTTAATTGGCAGTAGATTTGTAGGCCTATGGAGGAGGGTGGCATTGGCATTTATCTCTTGGAGGATGTTAATTTATCCATGCCACTTAAGGGGCTGTGGCGTATCATGTCAGAGAATTCACAATAGAGCTCTTTATTCAGGGCTAAGTTCTTAAAAGGTAAGCATATTGAGTTAGCTAATTCCAGAGTAGTGGGATTGAGATTTTGGAGAAAATCCTTGGCCTTAAAAGATCTTGTTTTATCAAAATCCAAATGGTTATATGGTCGAGGTGAGGTGAATTTTTGGCTGAATAATTGGTTGGGTGGGCCTAATTATTGAGTTTGTGGATGGTGCATTGCATGTAAACTTGAATACCTGAGTAAACGAGGTAATTAATGCTGAAGGTGCTTGGAATCAGGATGTGCTAGATATAATTGATTCACAAGAAATTAGGGATAACATTATAGTTTGCAATGTCAAATTATCGGCCAGAGAGGATCGATTAGTGTGGATGCCATCTCCAGATGGTAGGTTCTCAACCAAGTCAACTTGGAGTGTGGTTCACACTAATTTTACTACGGTCTTGTGTTCTAAATGGTTGTGGAATCGATCTCCATCTAAGATTGGTTTCCAACTGATGATTCGCTAATGAATATTGATATCCCTTTGGTTTCCAAGTGTCTTTGTTGCAGGAGCCCTTGGAGAGAATTATCCACTCATTGCTTGATGTCGGGTGGGACGGCGACAAAGGCTTAGGATTTTTTTGGAAGATTATTTGATGTGGATTTAATTCCAACCCATGACATAATGAGTAGAATTTTATTTTGGCAATCCAAGGCTAGGCTTAATGGGGCTTGTGACTTCATAAAAGGCTTATTACCATCGCTAATAATATGGGAGTTGTGGTGAGAAAGGATCAACCGAAGGCATGGAGAGGGTGCTTACACGTCTGGGTTGATCATAGAAAGGCAGAAAAGATGGGTGCATGAGATCCCTCTTCCATCTAAGTTTAGTAAGTTTCCGTCTATGAAGGGGAATACTATTTTGCAGGATTTTAATATTAAACTTCTCATGTTGAGGCAAAGAGCTCCAATTCCCACATTTTGGCTTCCCCCTGCGACATTAGTCAAGTTAAATGTGAATGGTGCTAGCAAAGGAAATTCTAGTTTTAGTGGAGGAGGTCTCATCAGAAATAAGGATGGCATGGTTCTTGCGGCTTTCTCCAGTTTCTATGGTGTTTGCTCTAATTTTGTGGCTGAGCTGCATGCTTTGAGGGATGGTTTAAGGTTATGTATAGATTTGAATATCTTAGATTTTTCTATTAGCTCCGATTCTACTTTGATTGTGAACTCAATAATAAGTATTGTGATTTATGGAGTTTTGGTATTAGTTTCAGGAGATTATGTCTCTATGTGACTCTCTTAGAACTCAAATCTCTCTCTTTTCGAGAGAGTAGTAGAACGGTTGATTGGTTGGCAAACTTGGCATGTGCTTCAACTACGGATTCAATTTTTCTTTGTGACCAAACTCCTCTTAGAAACCTTAGGCAAATCATTAGGAAAGATAAAGCTGAGTGGCCGATATTTAGAATGTAACTTTTTTCCCTTTGGGTTTTTTCGTTGTACTTTGAGAGTGCGAGTGCTTCTGTTTGTTGGGTTGGGGTAAGGTAGGTTATGTCCCTGACCCCTTGTATTCTTTTCTATTTTATTAATAATATCTTAGGGGTTTCCTTGGTCCCAAATAATATTTGGAAATAAAAATAATTAAAAAAAGGTTACAGGAATACTGGGTCTATACTATAGAATCTATATAGCTGAAAATTTTGATAAATGGGTCAAGATTGTTTGGGGCTGGCCTGCTGGTACATTAATGGGCCTAGTTACAGCTTCTAAAGTCTTAAATTTGAATCCCAATTGTGCTGCCACATGATAGATACACCACTTAGAAATGCAGTTAAGCTGTGTAATAGTCGAACAGCTGCTTGATAGTCATCTTTAGGGATTTAGGAATCATTATCAGATCAGCCGGTAATGGTTGACACAAATATTGCTACTTGGTCGATATCGGATTAGTGGTACAGTACAGACATAGGGTAAATGGTTAAAAACTTAAAATTTGGTATCGATATCTCTGAGAGAAAAAAAGTCTGATACAATGTGGACCGACACTTATTGGTAACGATTTTGGAACTGATGGACACCCGATCCAATATTGTGAACTTGCGGACTAATCGGTAAATGGTCATCTTGCGGACTTAGGCTAATTTGCCTAGGGGTGCCAATCGGTTGGGCTAGGCCGGTTTGGTCTTGGTCAGGCTTAATCAGGCTTGATCACTTGGAAGCCTTACACCGTAAATGCCTGTTTAAGTGAATGAGCCTAGCTTTGGGGGGGTATGGTACGGTTTATAATCGGACTAATTAGTTTCAGGCTTTAATCGGGCTTCCTTAAACAGGTCTTAAATGGGCCTTAACAGGGCTACAAATCTATTTAAGTCTAAACAGGCTTTAAACGTGCCTACCCCAAAATTCTTTTCTTAAGTTGGTTGAATGCCCAGAAATATATGAGGCCAATCTTAATAAAAAAGAGAAATGATATGAGATTATGGTTGTTCTTAGAAAGAAAAAGAAGAGATTATGACATTTATAACTTACAAAATAAAACTTAATTAAAAAAAAACCTATTACAAAGCAAAGGATAAGAAAAATTATTTTGTTTCTTACTAATAATGGCAAAATAGGAATTTTATGCAGTATTAAAGGGGGTCGGGCTACGACGAGTCAGTTCAACCAGGGCATATAAACGTGTCGGTTTGGTCAAGTGCCGGACGGGCTAACTACTTGCACCATGAATGCCTGTTTAATAAACGTGTCGGGCATGATTTAATAAATTGAACCTGTCCAGGTCGGGCCATAAATGTGTCGGGCTCTATTGGGCCTACCGGTGTGGGCTCAGAATTGATACCCCTAAATTTGCCCATCCAATTTTAGATATTGAGATGGTCCTTGGGCTTGGGCTTGGCCTCAATCTGCCCTATGTTTTCCAACGGGTTGAGTGACCCATCTAAGCTATAGTTTGTTTGGAAGCATTAGTTTCCAAAACTGGACCAGGCATTAAAATAGAAGACAGACCGGTTTTGGTTTTGACAAGTCATAATATTTTGTCATTTTAGACCTTCGTTTTTGCTCAAATTTATGGAGATGCCCAAATTTTTTCTATACAAATTTTGTCACCAAGCAAGTTTAAGCGTTAAAAATTAAATAGAAAGTACATTTGGAGAAATGGTTGGACAATTCTAGGGTTGCATTTGGTATGCATTCTAGGCCAATAATGCATTTCAAAAAATCATTAGACAACGTCGCATTATTTTACTACTTTCATAATATACTTGCTAGTACGTAGGACTAATTAGTAAGATTAGTGAGATCATTAGGCACGATCCAAATAGAAAGAGACTGGTCATTGGTCGTTCATGGTTGAGCGTCTAATACCTTCCTAGCTTATAACTTTGAAATTACCCAAAGATCCTAAGACAAAAAGAAAGAAACACTAATCCCTATTGACCCCTTCTTGGCAAGATTGAAGGAGGCCAAACCACGACGTTCAGAACAAGTAGTTTCAAACCCCGAGGGTATCTACACTTCTGCACTTCCACACCACACTGGAAGCTTTGGGTCTACTACCCATCCCAAGTTGCCACACCTTGGGGGCCTTCTTCACCTTCCCCTTGCCTCTACATATACCAACTCGTACGACATTGACGTTGACAACAAGTTCCCTAACCAGTGAAACGTTATCACACTAAATCATGGTTTTACTCTTTATGAAGCCGAGTTATTATGGTGTGAGAACGAGATCCCTAGCTTTGAAGCTGGTCTGAACTATATTTCTCGTTCTATTGGAGAAGCATCATGCAACAAACAATAGAAAAAAAATTCAACAATCAAGAGAATGTAGGAATATTCTCTGAATATTCCATACGATTGTCCCATAGACTGATAAGGAAATTGACCAATATCAATCTCTCCTATTTAATATTAGATTCCAAATAGGAAACCCACTCTTAGTCTAATTAAGGGAAAAGAGTCATTCCCTATTTGGCACACCTTGATGAGAGGAAGCATAAACTCTATAAATAGGACTCGAGGTCCTCCTTCTACCCTAACTGACTCTCCATCACCAAGAGAGCATTAGGGGGAGCTAGTGGGAGAAACCTAGAAAATTCATCGTATTCGTACTTATTGTAGTGGAAATCAAATAACTAAAAGGATATAATGGCGGTGAATTCTTCACAGTCATTGGTGAACGGTATGTGTCGTTCTTTCTTTACTGTTTAATTTGTGATTCTATGAACCTATGGCAAGAACTTATTATTGTATGTCGAAGGAATTACATCATTCAGAGAGAAATATCTTTGTAACTCAGAAACAGTCTAAGCACGAAGGTGATTTCATCAAGACAAATTCGAGAGCTTTAAAGATTTACAATGGTCTAACGAAGGTGAAGCAGCCCATCTCATTGGTAGTTGGCTCACCAACTTTCTCAATTTCCTGCTTTCCGCAAGTTATTTGAAGAAGACAAAGATTCCTTCTTCTTCAATTGGAGGTGGTGCCGATGAAGGAAATCAAAATTAGTGCAAGCATAGATGTGCTCGTCGGTATTGGTGTCATGGTTCTTAAGATCTATTTAACAAAATCACTTCTTCTTGTTTTTCTTGTCCTTGTCCTTGTCCTTCTCTTGAGAGAGAGAGAGAGAGAGCGAGAGAGAGAGAGGAAGACTGCAAGAGGGTAAGCGAGGTTTTGGGAGAGCGAGCAGGGGGATAGTGGGAGCCATAGAGAGTAGTGACTGACTACATTGGAGTAGGAATTGGTGGGGGTGGAGAGGAGAGGGGATGGTATGGTATGGGTAAAGTTGGAATTATATTGAGCAATTTAATCCCCCTCCCCTATATTTTTCTCTTATTACATCCCCCTCCCCTGTGTTTTCAAAAATTACATCCACCTCCCTTGTAGTATGTTTTTTACTAATGGACCAACTCTGTTAATTTTATAGTTTATACCATTAAGTTTGTCCAATACTTTTATAATACCCATATTACCCTTATGTAGTGTGATTTTACATTTTTACCCTTAAAATACCCTCTGAGAGCTCCATTCCCTTTCATCAATGGAAGCTCATCTGGCAGCTTGCGAGATTTAAATTCATGCCGATGTCAAGCCAAGCCTATGGTGGTTTATCAGCTAATCACCAAATGCTAGGTGAAAGAGCATTCCACTTTCACTTTTAGAAAAATTCCAAACGAGAGAGAGAGAGAGAGAGAGAGAGAGAGAGAGAGAGAGAGAGAGAGAGAGAGAGAGAGAGAGAGAGAGAGAGAGAGAGAGAGAGAGAGAGAGAGAGAGAGAGAGAGAGAGAGATGATTGGAGTTTCAGAAGAAAGTGAAACCCTATTGCACGGGCTTCCCTTCTTCTCATTTCCTCTCGCTTTCTTTCCTTCAATTCAATTCAATTCTTCTCCTCCAAAAGCTCGGCTAGTGAGACCCATGAAACCTTTTTTATTTCTTATGGGGGGTAGATTTTGCGTTTCTTGATCTTCTGTTCAATATTGATGGATTTTGTTGAATTAGAGGCAATCAAAGGCCTTCGTTGGTCATGGAGTGCATGGTGGGCTTCCAAATCCAAAGCTTCGGCTCTAGCGATCCCTTTGAGCATCATGTGTTCCATTGATGCAATTCAATGAGCTCCCTCTTCTCCCTTATGATCCTCTCATCTGTAATCGTTGTGGTGGTGTCTTGAACCCTTACGCCCGTGTTGATTACAAGTCCTGCCTCTGGGTTCCCCTTCTATTATAAAAAAAAACCATTCCCTCGTTTTTATGCTAGAATCAGGGAGAATAACCAATGAGCTCTCGCTATTGCCGTCGCTGTCACCTTTGCTAGAGATGGTGAAGACCTTATTCACAAACGTTAGGTTTTCACTACCCTATAATGTCTTTTCAATTTGGGGGAAATGGTTTGAGAATAAACATAGGGGTAAATTAAGTATTTGATTTATGGTTGAATTACAAAAGGTTAAAATCGTCTTTTATAATTCAAAACTAATACCACACTAGCAGCGTAATCTGATATGGGAGGTGGATGTAAAATCTGAAAACACAGGGGAGGGGATGTAACAAGAGCAAAGTACAAGGGAGAGGATGTAAATTGATCTAATATATTAAATGTAAAGTCCTCGTGCATAGTTTTTTGAGTAAATTATTTAGCCCTACCCTAGACTATGGTTCAATTGCAAGCCATCCCGTGTGCTTTGGAAAATTACACCCACACCCCTTAAGGTTGATAGTGTTAGTCGTGAAATGTAAAATGTCATTTTACCTTTATTACATCTTCAACTTGAACATCCCAAATCAAGAAACCATTTTACCCTTATTACAAATCCAATCGAAACATCCCAAAATAGAATTTGTATTATTGCAGGGTGAAACTTTTTGGTGAAGGACTTGCTAAGGTGAAACTCTCTGGTGGAAAAAGTTTTACAACTCTTTAGTGAAAGTAAATCCCTCGGTATTCTATATTCTATCCCTCTCATCTCTTTTAGATAATGTGAAATTAGGGGACAATCTCATATCCCTTCTCTCCTTCTACTTCGATTATGAGACATTAGAACATAATCTCATATCATTTCTCTTTTCTCACTTCGATTCTAAGAAATTAGGCACAATCTCATGTCCCTTTCATTAATTTCCCAAGAGTAAACGTTTTGACCAAATCATCTTATTTCCAAATGAGCTGTTACAATTTTACCAATCCAATCCATGATTTACACCCATTGGTTTCACGTGCTCTAATCCGAAACTTCATGAAACAATGCCTCTCAAACAATGAGAAGTTGATGCTGCCCACCAAAAACACAAAAGTCCCACTATTCAGGTTACTAGAAAACCAGGTCAAACGAGTAACTATAAACAAAACCTGCCACAAATCATCTAAGGAGCTATATCATTAACTAGAAAAGATTTTTAAAGAACACTCCATAGGAAACTCTCCCAAACAAAATATCATTAATTATTCAGTTACCTGTCTCCTTAGTTTCTTCAATGAACAAAAGAAATGAGTCTTACAAACTTTAATGAGTCTTACAAACTTTAATATCATTATTGTTTCGGAGAAGAGCATTCAGATTTGAACTTCGATTTGCTTCATAGTTTTGCTTCAGTTCAAATAAATAAAAATAAATAAATAAATAATAAAATATAAGGCAGCAGCAACAACATCAACCTGTTTTTAATTTCTGTTGTAGATGAGTTTCTTTAGTTTTTTAGATTTTGTATTGATTTCGGATATTTGTAAGGAAAATAATTTAAACATACATAATAGTTTCTCTAGGACTAGACATGGCTTCTATTAGAATCTCATTTAATTTAGGGTTTTAATTCCTTTTGTTGTTAGTTGTTACATGCGAGTCGCCCTAGAGAAGAAGTTCAGAACAAGGGAGATAATAAAGCTGTAACAATGAAAGGGAAGGGAAGGGAAGGGAAGGTATTACTTCTCTTGTTTTAGAGAAAGGGTAAAACAGTAAACTCACAACAACCAAAGGGTATTTTGACCATTTATGAATGTAGTGCCTACTAACGTTATTACTTAATTGTCTCATACTAAGGGATTGGGGTTGCTTGTAAGACTTCTTAAAATGTAAGAGAAGTTCAAGTTAAGTTTCGAACCGTAGAGAGTGCCTTGCAATTGGATCATAATCCGCACACCGGGGGTGGGGGGGAAGAAGTAATTTACTCTACTTTTTCAAATATCGTTACCTTAGGATCTTTAGCTTGTGTTGGCATCATCAAAGAACTACCCCTCCAATTCAAAGGGAACAGAGGTGGATTTAAAAAAAAAAAAAAAAAAAAAATCTATTCCTACAGAACAGGGGGATATTCCGTACAACACCACTTTGAATCAGAAAAGAGATTCAAGAAATGCGAATCTATCACTCTATCAATAACCGAGCCGGATTGGTTATCAGTAAGGGATTCCTTTCTATTGAAAAAAAAAAAAAAAAAATCAATAGGAAGCCAATCCCAAACATTAATGGTAAGCTTGTATTTAGTGTTGTGATTCATCATATTTAGTTGAAAAAGAATAAAGAAAGTGGACCTCATCGCTGACTATAGAGTAGATCGTAAAGCTATCGATTAAGATAAGAAATAATGCTTCTTTCAATTTATTCTACAAGCCTAGATACATTGAGAAATAGGGTACATCTTATTATTAATTGGGACCTTCCTTTTATTTTTCCCTACCCTGGCTTTTGATGTATCGTCATTTTAGTAATTATTTTAACCACCCATGGTTGTGATGTATCATCATCTTATTAGTTGTTTGTATTTTTCATAGGGGTTCTGTATTGTACTCTACTTTTTTTTCTTAATTAATTTTCTATTCACCTGAAAATTTAAATAAGCTCTAGTGTGGGATGTAATCTAGTAATAAATTGGACAAGGATAATGAAATAAGGAGCGGAAGAGAGCTAACTCTCTCTCTCTCTCTCTCTCTCTCTCTCTCTCGCTCTCTCTTTCTCTCTTTCTCTTCCATACCAATTCTCTCTTCTGTGACCATGTGGGCTCTTGTATAAATTCATGAGCGCGTCATTTTGCAAGAATTATTCTTACACCAATTACATGAAAATTCTGAGAATAATGGTGGAATTATTATTTATTTATTTATTATTAAAAAAAAAAAAAGAAAG